>NC_141366.1:4193582-4793582 GCF_963921425.1 Dryas octopetala
GGGCTGGGCGGGGAGGGGCAGGGCTGGGCTGCGTGGAGTTGGGGATGGGTGGGGGCGTGGCTGGCATGTGCAGAGAGAGAGAGAGAGAGAGAGAGAGAGAGAGAGAGAGAGGGGAGGAGGGAAATGGGAGTGGGTGGAGAGGGAGGGGTGGCCGGAATGTGCAGTGGGTGGGAAGAGAGGGTGGCCGGCCTGCGCAGTGGGTGGAGAGGGAAAGGTTTGGTTGTTTTGTTTTTTTTTTTATTTTTAATTTAATTGAATTTTAAAGATTTTATTTTTTAAATATTATTTTAATTTAAAGTTTTATTATTTTATTAATTTAAATATTATTTTAAATATATTTTACGGTTGAAATGACAAAATTACCCTTCCACGTCAGCATTTCTAACGGGGTTATTGACGGAGTTGACGGAATCGGGTAACGTGGGAAACGGCATAAAGGTTCAGGGGGTTATCATGTAACAAATAAATGTAAGGGGGTAAAGTGAGAAAACACCTAAAAGTCAAGGGGCAAATGTGCTAATAAGCCTTTTTTCAATTCTTAAATGCATCGTTGGTTATGGATGTCATTGTTTTGGGTTCACTTCAATGCATGTGCCACATTATCTAGATAATTCCATACCCTTTTTTTTTTCTTCTAATCTTGTAGTGACTATAAGAAGCTTTTTCTATTGTTTTTATCTTGCAGACAAATGGTTCCCGGTTATCTGGATCTAATGCCGTAATATTTGATGATTAACAGCCCCAAGAAGTTGGAATAGTTTCCCATCATCATGAGGACTTGACAGACTCCAAAGTGATTAACAAGAAGGTTTCTCAGGAGATGTTTGACAGCATTGTTCGTGAGGTAGTTGAAGAAATTGGAGTACCTTCAGCTTCCCTTGTAAGTACAATCTGTAAGCTTGTTTCCTAATTATTTGTCCATGATACATGTAGTGTGTCTTTCCTGGACTGTGCGTCTAGTACCTCTTCTCCTTGTTGACTGAAAAGTATCTACTGTTGATCATTTGGTTCTAATGCAGTACGAGCCAGTGTTCATTGGTATATCGCGTAGGGAGTTGAATGTAAGACCTGCTGCATTTTTCTTCATCAAATGCAGGCTCAGCTCCGATGAAATTCAACAATTGTATTCTAATGCACAAGACAGCTTTGAGTCAACTCAGCTCTTTGCAGTTCCAATGGTTAGTTCAAATTTTGTTTGGCTTAGAGGCATCAACATGTGGTTAGTTTTTGCATAACAATCATCTTCTTTCGAACTTTTCTTTTACACATTTTCTAGTATCAAGTGCACACACAATCAATGATGGTAGAATGGCAACAGTAGTGTGCTTGTACAGTAGTGTTGTTATGATGGTGTTGTGGGCAATGTTGTTGATATTGATTGAAGATGGTTCAATAGAGATGCATAGTTATGGGGACTTGTGAGGGGAAATTGGTTAAGTGTGGTAGCAGTGTGAGGGGACATTATTTTTTTCATTAGAATCTTGTCTGGTGGAAGCATCATTTCAGAGATTAAAATGAAACTAATCATTATCAACATTGTTCTTAATTCTTATAATTTATTGAAATAGAGGACTGATTTTAGTGCTGGCCCTGTTAAGGTAGAATGGGAAAACAATTTGAGATGAATCATAATCCCTTGACTTTTTGTGTTACAATAGAAAGTTAATGAATCTCAAACTTCGGTTGTTTCAATGTAAGTTCTCATGAATTTTTCTTTATATCAGATCGATTTAGAGAACATGACATCTAAAATGCCAGGCTGCCATGAAGGTGGATTTGCTTTATACAAGTTGATGGTAGAAGCCGTGAAGAATGCTTGATGAAAGATCATAACTACGGCTCAAAGTTGTCAGCCCTTAGTGTCTCAGCTGCTTTCAGGAAGACTTCTAAGCCTCAGACTCCCTTTCTACGTTATTATTGCCGTTGATACAAAAAGGAATCAGAAGTATATTGTGTGGTTGCTCATTAATAACTATTCTCTATGCACTAACACATCATTATATAAATTTATATGTATCCTCGTTGCAAAAACTTGTTATAGATGTTGATGTGTTGATTTGTTGCCAAAAGAGTGAGAATCTTGTGGCTGTTTGATTTGTTGTTTTTGTGCTGTAAGTGACTTGTTTCTATTATATATGGTAATTAGAAGCATATGACTAGGATAAGCAATGCTGCGACACGCAAGCACATTTGGAGGCATACTTGCACAACAGACACATTACCACATGGGCAGGCATGCTTAAATTAATATTGCACTACAGCATCAATTTGTCTTTCAAAATTATGTCAGAATCACATCAACCAGAACTCAAACTGGTTTTCAGTGTTCTAGGGAAGACTTTGATGGTCAAATTTGATCTCTTTGTACATATGACAAGTGGCTTCTAAGCCATCATCGTCGTCATCCTTACCTTTGTCACAATTATGTTGGGTCGATCGGCCACATGAATTATTTTCCTGCATTCTTCTCTGTTATATGCGATATATAAATTTAATTTTGATTTAAATCTTTCTGTAAACCTTTTTCTGGAAGTCAAAACTTTAGCTGAATTGTCTTCTAAGTTAGGTGTCAACATGAAAATTAATTATTGGTTAGTTAGCCAGTTGGCACATTAGTTTTTTTTTTTTTTATCCCAACAATAATTATTTTTAAGTTTGAAGCTCAATGAGAAAGTGAGGGGGATAGTTTTGCTTGTTTATAGCATCTATGTGTTTCAATGGTATCTTGTAATTAAAGTGGAATGCCTATAAGCTCAAGGAAGGACAGTTCTGGTGAGGAAATCCAGTTGGCTTATAAGACTAAATGCTCTTCTGAACCCTTATCACTTTTTTTTTTTTTTGGTTTCCTTTTGTGGAACCATTTACCCCTTATAAAGTTTCAGTCAGATGATTTGTGTGTTTATTGTTGCTTACCCTTTAGACTTCAGTGTGTATTTCTACTTCCTAGCTGCAAGGTAAGCAAGATTCCTATTTGGTGATCCAGGTCAAAAGTGCCAATTTATGGAGAGTAGGTGGAGTCCATGAAAGAGAAAGCTAAGTAAAGAGGTAAGACCAGGTCTTATAAAAGGGCTGTTATTTGCACACTTTTTTTTCTTTCTTTTTGCACACCTTTTTGTAAAAAAAAAAATCAAAAATAAAAAATTAAAGGAAAAGACACACTCACCCCTCACCCAACACACCCCTTACTCTCAGACAAAAAAAAAAAAAAAAAACACACACCCCTCAAAAAAAAAAAAACACACCCGCCCTCCTCCCTCCCCTCCACCAAGCCCCAGCCCCGTCGCACCCTCCCTCCAGCCCCGACCCAGCCCGACCTCCTCCCTCCCCTCCACCAAGCCCCAGCCCCGTCGCACCCTCCCTCCAACCCCGACCCAGCCCACCTCCTTCCCTTCCACCCAGCCCGACCTCCTCCCTCCCCTCCACCCAGCCCCGGCCCCATCACACCCCCTCCCACCCAACCCCGTCGCACCTTCCCTCTAGCCTCGACCCACCCGGCCCACCTCCCTCTAGGTTCGGTGGATATATGCCGAATGGTTTATGGGTGTTCGGCGGTTGGCTGTCGAATGGTTTGTGGGTGTTCAGTGGGTGGTTGCCGAATGGTTTGTGGGTGTTCGGTGGGTGGCTGCAGAAGGAAGGAGAAAACAGAGAGAGAAAAGGAGGGAGGGAGGAGAGAAGAGGAGGAGGTTGGGTGCTGCTTGTGGTGGTTGGGTGAGGGAGGGAGGGGGCTGGGTGGGTGGGTCGGGGCTAGAGGGAGGGTGCGGCGGGGCTGGGGCTTGGTGGAGGGAGGGCTGCGTGGGTGGGTGTGGTCGGGTGAGGGAGATGATGGGGGGTGTGTGTGTTTTTTTTGGGTCTGTTGATGGGGTGTGCAAAAGAGAAAAAATGGAGTTGGTTTTGGGTGTGAGAAGGGTGAGTGTCTTTTCCTTTGATTTTTGAATTTTTTTTTTACAAAAGAGAGTGCAAAAAGAAAAAAAAAATGTGTGCAAATAGCAGCCATCTCTTATAATTGTCCTATAACCTATCAGTAGCTGTTCCCACTTTACCAGATGCATTGTTATGAACCCATCTTCTGTTGCTCTTCCCTTCTTTTCCAGGCACCTGACCCTAAATGGAACAATTATCACAATTCTATATTTGATATATTTAAAAAACAAAAACAAAAACTAGTTGGGTCCAACTATGATTTTACTAAGCCTAGAAGATTTCCAAGTTGCAATGCTTCTTTGCTTTGAATAGAAAAAATGGAAAATGGTCATTAGTTAGCAGGTCAGCACTCACAGAGTGTATGAAACATGGTGATAGTGATAATGACAATGAAAGCAACCCTTCTATATTAGGTGAGTCAATGGTGAAAGCAAGCAAGCCCAGTCAATTAAAACTTTAAATGTGTTAATGTGCTATATTATATTATATTTATAGATAAGTACCATATTACATGCTATAATAATATCTACCTAAATGAGAATGACAGCAACATCTAAGAGCACTATACGTGCACTGATTCCCATCAAGAAAAAAAAAAATGATAGGCTACAGACTACAGTGTCTGGAACATCATGTGCAAACCGCACGTGCGGTGGATGATTCCCATTTCTGTTGCAGGACATATATGCTTTGTTTATTTCTAATAACTCCCATGTGAGCTATGTATAGTATATTTTACCAAGTAGGTGTTCCACACTTCCACTTGTCCGTGATTAGATATACATAGCCTTTTATAGAGCACAAACAGTGTTTTTTCTGGCTTGGCTTGTATATAACATAAATCTAACATGAAATTGCATGATAAACAATTGCATTTTCTTTTGGACCAAATGATAAACAATTGCTTGATACTGTAAAACCAGCAATTATGCCAGCTTGCATTTTCTTTTTGTGCTTCCTTCGATATGAAGTACTTGTATTTTGAGTTTTTTTCTTGTTTTTTAATATTTTATTTTAGGGTAAATTACAATTTAATACCTCGAATTTCAAGTTAGTACCTCAAGTTCAGAAAGTTGCAATTTCATGCCTCAACTTTATTTTGTTTCAAGTTAATACCTCTGTTAGTCTTGCCGTCAAAAAGGCCGTTATCTATGACGTGAGACACTACTAAAATACTTTATTTCAATTTAGTACCTCAACTTTATTTCAAAAACTTGCAAATAAATAAATGTTTTCCAATTTTTATCTCAACTTCACCCTAGTTTTTTACCCATCAAATCTCTACCAAAATTATTAATCTTATACTCATTTTGAAGTTATGAATCTTCTCTTTACAACCATATAAAAATCATGTAAAATGAAGTTATGAAACCCAAGATAATTGGTCACAAAGTAGGCTACCAGAAAGTGCCAAATTTTTCAAACAAATTGACAATTTTGGATAGTCTAATTTGTGACTACTTCTTTCGCGTTTCATAGCTTCTTTTTGAATTATTTCTATATGGTTATAAAGAGAAGATTCATAGCTTCAAAATGAGTATAAAATTGTTGATTTTGGTGAAGATTTGATGAGTCAAAAGTTTGAGTGAAGTTGAGATAAAAACTGGAAAACATTTATTTATTTGCAAGTTTTGGTATGAACTTGAAAAATATGATAAAGTTGAGGTACTAAATTGAAATAAAGTTTTTTAGTGGTGTGTCATGTCATCAGATAACGGCATTTTGACGGCAAGATTAACAGAGGTATTAACTTGAAACAAAATGAAAGTTGAGACATGAAATTGTAACTTTTTGAAATTGAGATATTAACTTGAAATTCGAGATAAAGTTAATGTATTAAATGATAATTTACCCATTATTTTAAATGTGCAAGTTTATGATTCATGCTAACCATCATTGACTTGTTTATTAAAGAGATTGTGCTGCCTTGGCTTTTCATGTCATGATCTCTGTGGTTATTGTGATTGCAGTAGAGCACTAGGGTCAAGGCTTAAAGCAAAATTTTGACTAAAGTTTCCTTGTTTATAATATGGTTGGCTGCAGTAATTAATTTTTTACCCAACTCACAATTAAAAATTATTTGTATGTAGATTATTTTTAATCTTTCTCACAATATTCATGTATGCCTCACTGTTATGTGCACATCTGATCCTAATAGTTAAAAGTCAAATCGACCTAAAGAGTGAATACATGCACATACACATATTTTAATCTTGTATTCTCCTATGAGTATGAAATCCATGCCCACCAAATATTGATAAAAAAAAATATTTAAATGTCATTCGTCCAATTTTGATCTAATGGTTGTAGGCATTGACTTTTTGTTCTCATCTATAAGAATTATCTCTTAATTGTTGATATAGATGGTTGAGATGCACAATGATTATGATTAACAATCTCACAAAATAACATGGAACTTAAAAATAAAAAAAAACACTATCCTCTCTCTATATATATGTATGCATAAAAGTTTGTAGACCATTATGCAATTAAGCTGTGTATATATATAATAATAAAAGTCTTTCAAGTTGTGATATAACACATCCTAACTATTAGTTTATTTACATTTAAAATATTAGTAGGAAAATAGCTTATAGCATATAACAACTAACAAATGAATTGAAATGCTTAACTGATTGATATTTAAAAATTGTTCGGATAAGGACCTTATTTTTCTTCATATTTTCTTTTATCGTTTCTTATCCTTTGGAAAAAGAGAAGAAAAAGAAAATTCTTCTTATCGTGGGAAAATCAGCACATGGAATTTTTTTTTTTTTATAATAATAAACGTCAAAATAAAAAGATCTAAAAGGAGCAATTCTATTCTCTATTACTTTTCGAGTATTATTGACTTCGAATTCGTTGATTTTCATCTCTTTTTGGACTTAAGTCGCATCGATCATTTTGTTTTGGACTGTTACATCGATGGTTTAAGAGTCTCCCTCTCATCCACCAAAATTAAAACACACAAATATGCCTTAAATATTTACATGTAAGATCAGGACAGAAACATAATGAGGATAAGTGGGATACAATTACTTGACTTTCTGCTCTACTTGGTGAAATAACGACTCACAAAAGTCAATCATCTGCATGCATCACCCATGACCCATCTTTAGATCTAGAAGATTACACTATTTAACAGCCAAGTAATAATTTAAGTTAGAGACCGCAAATTTACGAAGGCTGGAATACATTCATGATCTCATTTATATGAGAGAAATGTGAGTAATAAATGTGCAACAAATTATATAATTTATTATTTGATGCAGCAATCATAGCAAAATATTCTCTTGTTATAAAAGTCATGGGTAAAACTTATTCTTACAAAACTAACTTGTATGAAACAGTGCTCAGTCGCTTATGTAAATACGTAGATGACATGGGGTTGTATAAATTATAATACTCCTCTTCACGGATATTTTCCCTCTAAACAAGATTATGTAAATACACATCGCTTAGATGCTACATATCTCGAAAACATCTTGGCGATGTGTGATTATGCTAACATTTGACATTTTAAATTAATTGGAATGTGTGGTCTATGTTCATACTGATATGATATATAAATAATATTACCCATCAATCTTGATTCCATTATGAGTCCACCAAAACCAATCAAAAACTATTAAAATGACCATAATCACTAATGAGAGGGATATTCCCAGCAACAAATTTGGGCAATATTCTCTGAGCTGAAAATAAGGCAATCCTGTTGGTTTTGGTCGTTGGATTGGTGTACCATTTTATAGTTGGGATCTCTCGTTATCTGTTAATCTGGATAAATCATTTGCGTTTATCAGCATTTGTCAGGTCACATGTACGCATATAAAATCGCGCGTGTTGCCACTCTCCTGCAGGGAGGTGTGAGGTGTCGTCCAAAATGTGAGTGTGGGCCCTCGTGGGTTGTAGAAAATGCGCGTGGGGTCCATTTAGTACTCCAAAAATATAATCAAGTCGGGTTTGTCTTGTCTTGGACTTGCCGTGGCAACGTGGGCGTTCTCGGGTCCGTCCAAAAACAGTCACGGTTCTACCCGCATGGGCCCCAACGCTTAGCCGACTTGGGCCCACCTTGGGCCACTGAGCGTTTCACTCTACAAAGTCTGCAATCATTGTACCCTTGAATTTACTTTACGTCTTTAGACTCCTTATAGTCTTTACCTTCCCAGTCTCCGACCAAAATGAATTTCTCAAATTAAGAATTTCACCAAAATGCAGATACAATCATACAACAAAATAGCAAATTTCTGTCCAAAAACGCCTCCAATAGTATGTTGTCCAAATAGGCAAAACTGTTTTTGAAATAATAAGATAAAACACTTTTACTGCTTTTAAATAACGTGTTTTTACAGCTACTACTTCAAAAGAATATGTACGAAAGATTTTTGATGAATTTTTAGGTGCATCTCACAAAAGTGTTGCTATTGTTAAAAGTTCTATCGAGTAAAATCGTTTCATATAGGAATGCTTTCAAATAGATTTTAAAGTTGAATGATATTTTCTTATTTCAATAGTTTTGATTGAATTATTCTCTATGAATAAAACAATTCTTTCATATAAAATTTAGGAAAACATATACAATTTGATAAGAATATGAGTATCATGTGATTTTTCTCATGCATACACATATAGTATAAGAATTTAAAGAACCATAAGAAAGAATACATGATTATGTACATTGTGTTCAAATTTAGAACACGAAGCAAACTGTAAATTAAAACGTCTTACCTTTAAACCTTCACTAATACAAGAAAATGTTAAAATTGACTTGATAAAGTGTGTCTTTAGATTTTCTTAATTACAACAAACTGTTTTTTTTTTTTTTTTTTTAAGAAAGGGATTATTAAGTGGGAAATACTGTACTGTAGTCTGTACTGCATGTGGCCCCAACAAATTGAAAATCAAAGAAGATAATTGGGAGAATAGTTTATGGTCATTAATCCAAAGGCTACTGTCAAACTTTAGATGTGATATGTTTGATAATATGAGTAGTGGCAATGGGTAGTTGATGATTTCCTCATGCTGTGACCCACTAATACTTATGGTGCTTTCCTCACCATGAATTATATTTCTAACCTTTATCAAATCCTCCAATTATATTTATGGTCTATAAAAGCAAACATGTTATATATGAAAAGTGCTGATTACAAGCAATTAAGGCGCGTCATAAACACTCCCTAAAATTGTACTAACAATTCTTTTTTACTACAATTTGTACTAACAAATTAACAATTTGTGCGTTCTCTTGAGCTCATTAATTTGGTTCACTTGTGAGTTGTGACGCAAACAAAGAGGTGTGATGTTGCAACTTCTAAGCTAGTCTCATTCATGATTTATTTCTTTAAAGTTTAAGCCACCATCTTTTCCAAGTCAAAGGAACTCAAATTATTGATCATATCATTACAAAAATAGATTTAATTCCACATATTGGGTTGTTTTTTAATTTTTTTCCTAAAATTGCAAGTTTAGATTAAATATTGGAACTCACTCAATAAATTTTATGTAACTAACCTAAAAAAGACACCTAATTAAATTTTTTTTTTCAAATCCCAAAAAATTATTTTATTTTTCCAAGTTTCAATCTAAAAAAAAGTTATTGCTTTCAAGAATTTTAATGGTTGGTATCCTGTCAATTTGGAATTATTTTTGACGCAATATAATAGAGAGCCTTTTTTCTTTCGGCACAAATACAATGGACTGAATGGAGAGCCTAAGCCAAAAATACATGAGCTTTTTTATTTTATTTTATATTCTTTTATTTTATTTTATTCTTTTATTTAAATTGTTTGTAAAAAAAGAAAAAAGAACCGTGTCCAGCTGTCCATACAGAACGCAACACTTGCGTCCTTCACTTAAAAGCGCGCGTGGTTCTGTTATTTCCGTTATTCTATTTTTTTTTGCCACTCTTCTTCTGTTTTTTTCGCTAATCCTTTTTTATTCTCCATTTTTTTTGTTTCAAAATTTTATTTTAAAATTTCTTCCTGAGCCAAGTAGCCAACGTTGTCATCAACACTGCCTTTACAAAGGGCCATCCTTTATTGGTTTTTCTGGGTGTGAAGATTTAGATTCACATAAAGTTGTTGTTGTTGGCTTGTTGCATACATGATACATGTGCCTTTTCTATTTCTTGTTGGCCTATGTTTATTATTATTATTATTATGTACTTATATTATAGCTATTCCACTCTTGCTCTTACTACCTCCGAAATATAAGGGCCTCTCAAATTTTTCTGTTTCTTTCCAAAGTGTATTATTCCCAAACATCAATTACAGCGTGTTTTCTTACAATCCCATGGTTCTCTAAAAACTGCTCCTGAATTATATGGGTTGTTTGGTTTTACATGGAGGAGAACCAAGGGGCTCCTTTCTTCAAACCCAGGTATATATGAATATATGATCATTTTTTTTTGTTTCTTTCTGCTTTCTGCTTTCTGCTTTGTGTTTTTGTTTTTGCTTGTATTAATGGTTTAATGATTGCAATATATTGGGGAAAATGAAACACCCAGAACCCAAAATTTTGTTTGTTTTCATTTTGGGGGGGCCTTGTTTGGGAATATAGGATTGGTAACTTGAGCTGTAATGTTTGCTAAGAATGGGAAATGGTATGTGGTACATGAGAGAGAGGTTTAAACCCAGATTTTTGTTTTGGAACAGGTCACTAATTTGGGATGCAGGAGAGGTCTGAACCAGAAGTGGGATATAGAAACTAAATTCCCAGGTCTTGCTTTTGTTGAATTTCAGGGTATTGTAGAAGATATCTCTTTTTCTTTGACTTGCTTTGAAGAAATGATGAGTATTTTGGATCAAAAATGCAAATTTTGATCTGGGTTTTTGCTGGAAAGAAGAAAAAAAATTCGTGAACCCTTGATTAGGATTAGCCCGAGGACGGGGAGAGATTTCTGTAACTGATTCCAATGGAGGCAGAGGCACCAGCTGAGCATCCACAAGCAGTCCAGAGGGTCCGGAAGAAGATGACGAAACAGTTAACCGGCAAGCGTGATGATACGCGTTTGCATTCGGCTGCAAGAGCCGGAAATGTGGAGGCGGTGATTGATATCCTTACCAATACAGGAGAGGCCGAATTGAAGGAATTATTGGCAAAGCAAAATTCTTCTGATGAAACAGCCCTCTATATTGCTGCAGAATATGGTTATGTTGATTTGGTCAGGGAGATTATCAAATACTATGATCTTGCTGATGCGGGAATCAAAGCAAGAAATGGGTTTGATGCATTCCACATTGCTGCTAAACAAGGGGATTTGGGTATGTCATCCATTACTGACCTCTATGTTTTCTCTTTGTGTTACTTTGTTTTTGGAGGTTAATGAATGCTTTTTTTTTTTTTTTTCTTCTCTCTTGTAGAGGTATTGCAAGTCCTTATGGAGGCTCATCCAGAATTGACTATGACTGTGGATCTATCAAACACCACAGCCTTGCACACGGCTGCAACGCAAGGACATACTGAGGTAGTGCAGTTTCTATTAGAAGCAGGCAGCAGCTTGGCAACCATTGCTAGAAGCAATGGAAAAACCCCACTGCACTCTGCAGCAAGAAATGGTCATTTGGAGGTTTTGAAAGCGCTTCTGCAAAAGGAGCCTGGTATTGCAACGCGTGTTGACAAGAAGGGGCAGACCGCACTTCACATGGCAGTAAAGGGGCAGTGTCTTGAGGTGGTGGATGAGTTAATTAGGGCGGATCCTTCGTTGATAAACATGGCTGATGGTAAAGACAACACGGCATTACATATAGCTACTCGAAAGGGTAGAGCTGAGGTAAATTGACCTTTCCCTTATCAATTTGTTATCAAAAACTGTTATGCAGACAATTCATTAAGATTTTCAAAATTGTTGATTGAGTTGAATGCATCATGGCAACTTATAATATTGGCTTCAACAATATTCTTTCCCATTCTTATGCTTATAGTATAGTCTCCTTCAGTTATGTAGGCTGATCATGGCTAGATGCTCTCATCTGCCCCCTTATCTATGCATTGCTATAATGAAACTTGAAAGATATGGCCAATTAGAAAGTCAAACGATAAGGGATTTGCTAGATTTCTATCAATTTCATTGATCACATGGTTGAGGTTGTTTCTCATGATCTGTGAAACAATGATGGGGCTGAAGTTGCTCAAAGATTACTGCATAAAGTTAAGAATATGCTTAACCATTATCAATCTCATAAGTCCAGAATCCATATATCCTAATACCAAATAGAGTGATAAATGAACCTATGTTAGAGCTGAATACAAATAATTCTGATCCACTTCTAGTAGAGGAGCCTATAGTATAGAACACCCTATGCCATTAAACATGTGAGGTGGTAGGCTGATGCACATGATGTAGAATCACACATAATGTGGCTGCCATGTAAGAATTACCTGTTTTCATGTTATAGTTCGACCATTTGTTGATTCTTTAGATGAATTTATTATATATTCTAGGACCCCTTTTACCAAATTAGAGAACAAAATTGTACTTTATTCTAGCATAACGCTGGTTTTACTTGTATGTTTGCAGATTGTTAAGTTGCTACTTAGACAAAATGAAATCGACGGAAAAGCAGTTAACAGGTCTGCGGAAACTGCCCTTGACACTGCCGAGAAAACTGGCCATGCTGATATCAAAGCCATTCTGCAGGAGCATGGTGTCCAGACTGCTAAAGAGATCAAGCCACAAGCTAAAAACCCAGCTCGAGAGCTGAAACAAACCGTGAGTGACATAAAGCACGAAGTCCACAACCAGCTAGAACACACTCGTCAAACTAGAAGACGTGTCCAAGGCATTGCCAAGCGTCTCCACAAAATGCATGCAGAAGGCCTTAACAATGCCATAAACTCCAACACTGTTGTTGCTGTCCTCATTGCCACAGTTACCTTTGCAGCCATTTTCACAGTCCCTGGCCAATACGTTGATGACCCAGAAGACATTCCTCCGGGGCAGTCACTTGGTGAAGCAAATATTGCTCCCAAACCTGCCTTTATCATCTTCTTCATCTTCGATTCCATTGCCCTTTTCATTTCTCTGGCTGTTGTGGTGGTGCAAACTTCAGTTGTAGTAATTGAGAGCAAGGCAAAGAAGCAGATGATGGCAGTCATTAACAAGTTGATGTGGTTGGCTTGCGTGCTTGTCTCTGTGGCTTTCTTGGCACTATCTTTTATTGTGGTGGGTGAACTTCAGAGGTGGCTGGCAGTTGGAGTCACAGTTATAGGAACAGTAATAATGGCTGCAACTTTGGGTACTATGTGTTTCTGGGTAGTTAGGCATCGGATTGAGGCCAAAAATTTGAGGAGCATTCGGAAATCATCGATGGACAGCAGGTCACGGTCTTGTTCCTTGTCTGCAGTCATGTCTGAATCTGAGCTCCTGAACAATGACTATAAGAAGATGTATGCAATTTGAAACTACCACTGCGCCTGCCAGATTGTTTTTTATTTTTTTTCAGCATTGGGCGTTAGCCGCGTTACAGGTCTCTATTCTATTTTATAAATTAACTTCAAAGTGTATATTATCCAAGGACCAAAGAGTTGATCATAGCTTTTTTTGTCCTTTAGAAATTTTTGGCTCTTATTATACCAGATGAGTAATATGAATAAAAGGTTTAAGCAAACATATCATCGTTGAGGGCTCAGAAAGAACTACAACCTTGGAGAATTGTTAGCTTTTGGACTGTTATGAAGTTGACAAGAGGGACTAATCACAGTGAGACAATATATAGAACAGGCCAAAGCCCAGTACAACTCAGCCAAGAAGGCTACAGAACAAGAACAGATGCTCAAAAGTAAAACACAAATGCACAGAAACCTTGAGGAAGCAACAGAAAAAAGCAACTGCAGAAATAGACAATTCATTGCCATTCCACTTCCACTTAACCAATTAATATGCAATGCACACCATAGATACATGTGAGGCAAAGTGCAGCTGATTAGGCCAGAGGCACCACTTCCATACTATGCATTGCTGAGATTCACTGCATATGATCCCCATCCAGAAAGCAGTGACCAAATTTCACGAATGAGAGAGATCTAATTATCAGTAAAAAAACATGACAGTTTGTAAACAATAAAACTATTTGTACTACATTTATCTATCAAATTACTAATCAAAGATGAGACTCATATTCCCATATGAAATATGTATATATAAATAAGTCTCATTTTAACAACTCAGCCGACAGAAAAGGACAGTAGTGACTAGTGAGCAGCCAATGCATTGGGGACACAATTATTCAAATATCACTGTTGAGGCGGCTGCTGAAAATTGTCTCAGACATGGACGGTGGACCCCAAAAAGAACATTGGACAATATGGGCATTCTAATGGGCTTTTTCTTTTTCTGTCTAAATTATAATGGGCTTTGATTGCTCACTTTGAAACCCAAACCTACAATAAAGCCCAATAGAACCCGTTTTGGTGCGAAACGGGTATACGAGCATTCGGGTCGAAACGTCCAACTGAGAGGAGTAACAAACTAACAAAGCACAAGCAATAGTGCAAAACCCCTCTTTCTCTCTTTCACAGTCTCATCACAGTGATCCAAAAATGGACGATGAATTGCTGGAATTGCAGAGGCAATTCGAGTTCGCACAGCAGGCGAAATCGAGCATCAGACTTTCGGACCGAAACGTCGTCGAATTGGTCCAAAAGCTTCAGGAGCTCCACATCATCGACTTCGAGCTTCTCCACACCGTCTCCGGAAAAGAATACATTACTCCCGTAAAGCATTCTCTCTGTTCCTCTTTTTTTTTTTTTAAAGAAATAAAATAGAAAGTATTTTATGTAGTAAATTTTGCTTTCTATGATACGCTGGTTTATGGAATTATTATGAAATTAAGACTTAAATTATCTGAATACTTAAAATGGGCTCTTGCAAATTTGGCAATGAACTAATTACGTATGATTATTATTATTATTATCATAAGCTTCATTTTATTTGATAAGAATCTTGTCATTTTAGTATTGTATGCATGTGACTTTGATTGCTGTTTGGAATGAACTGAGTTTGATGATGGTGTGGCGTAATAGGATCAACTGAGGCATGAAATATCGGCGGAGGTCAAGAAATTAGGCCGTGTTTCGGTGATTGACCTTGCGGACACTACCGGGGTTGATTTGTACCATGTTGAGAAGCAAGCTCAACATATTGTTTCGGATGATCCGGGGCTTATGTTGATTCAAGGGGAAATAATATCGCAGTCTTATTGGGACAATGTTGCCGAAGAAATCAATGAGAGGCTTCAAGAATGTAGCCAAATTGCTTTGGCAGAACTTGCCGCGCAGTTACATGTCAGTTCAGAATTGGTGGCATCTGTGTTGGAGCCGCGGCTTGGGACTATGGTAACTTGTTTTTCCTGGTTTTGAGTGATTTTGGAATATGGGGAAAGGAAAATTATGATGTGGGTTGTGTTTGGATTTAGGTGAAAGGCAGGCTTGAAGGTGGGCAGTTGTATACTCCTGCATATGTCGCACGTGTTACTGCCATGGTTCGTGGTGCTGCCAGGGGTATTTCAGTTCCCACAAACTTATCCGTGTTGTGGAGTTCTTTACAGCAGTTGCTGCAAGAAATGGATGGAGCCAGTGGTGTGGCTGTGGAAGGTTCATTTTTCCAATCCTTGTTTAATGGGATTGTAAAGGAAGGCGAGATTCTAGGATCACTTCGTGCTGGAGTTCATTGGACACCTTATGTAAGTGTTATAATCTGGTTTCATTTGGTTTAGGGTGTTTTCAATTCATTGCATAGGATGAATGAGCTATGATTACCATAATTGGATTAACGTGTACTTCCAAACTGTTCCCGTGCAAACTTGCAGAAAAAGAAGTTTAGCTTTGTTATTACAGAATCGCTTCAATACATAGACTGTTTGTTTTTATAGTAGAAAAAGATTTTCTTACCTTTACAATAACTGTTACTTTGGTGCAGATCTTCGCCATTGCTCAAAGGGAATCAATTGATTCTTTCTTTTCACAGGTATGGAGACCTTTTCTCTTGCCTATTTGTGATAATGTGGTGTCCAGGCACCTGTCTAGATGCATTCTGAACTTCAAATTTAACATTTTTGTCTAATTGCATGCTCAGTTATATAATTTAGTTTCAATGTCTGAATTTGCCTTTGAGTTTCTTTTCTTTTTTGAGACCTCTATTCAGTCAGCAGCCGGAGTAAGGAATCTTAACAACTAGAACAGTATAACCTATGTGGCATTGGACTGAATGTCAGCATTGCCCGTAGTGTTAAGCCAATATTTAACATATTTTTTAAATTTGTAGAATGTCATGATTATATGTTGCTTCTCAGTTCAAGGCTTGTGCCTTTTCATAGAATTTCTAATTTTGTGATTACCTAATCTTCTAGGAAACCAGAAATTTAAGATATTTTATGAAATGTTGATAACTCGTTTTTCTAACATGTTATTTGCTATGCTGCAGAATTCTTTCATTAACTATGACGTTCTGCACAAACTTAGAATTCCTCAGCCTATTCAGTTCTTGCAGGTATTTAATTTCTTTCATGTTGATGCTCTGATTCTGGAGCTCATGGAATGATGGAATTTATATGTGAAATGATTACTTTGTCTTCTCTTGTGTTCTATGTAATGAAAATGCGTGGTTATGCTATCCAATTTAGTCCAGATATCCTGAAGGTATACCTTTGGTTACTACATTTGTTCACCCCTCGATGATTGAGATGCTCGATGCTGCTACTGAAGATGCTCTTGAACGTGGTAGCTGGTAAGGAAATGCCTCTACCATTCTTGTGAACACCTTTTCTCTTTGGCAGTTTCATCACCTTTTACATCTTATGTTAAATTCTATTTTAATATGAAACTTTATCACTTGATATTGTCCTGCTTATTCCCTTCCTTCCTCTTTGTGCCTCTAATAAGATTGTTTCCATTGGAGGTCGTTTAATATGTAGTTGATTCAATGTGATTCTTATTCTTGAAGCATTCCTTAAATACATTAAGCCGCTTCTTCTGGATTAGATGTACATGGAAATCTTATACTTGGATGTATTTCCATTATAGTGTTACGTTAAGGTACATTGCCATTGGTTTTTTACTGGTATAATTGGATGGAACAATGCAGGATTGATTCTCTTTCTATACTGCCGATGTCCTTCGGATCTCAAGATGCATCTAAACTTTTGTCCCTTTGTCCTTCCATTCAGAAGGGTCTCAAGGTGCCTTTATGATATCATGCCTGCTCTTTTTCACTCACACACTTGATCTTTTGACTCATATCTGTTTCGTCTTTTGCAGTCTGATAAAGCAATAATCTTTGGGGAGTCCTATGTATTTAGTAGTGGCTTTATCAAGGTATGCCTTAAATATATCTTATAGCTAATTAGTGTTAAGGGTATTTTTTAGATCCAGGTCCCTGATAGATCTTTTTTACGAGCTAAGGTCTAATGAGTTTTAAAATTTTTAAATTTTGTCAAAGTAGAAAAGTCAAACATTGATATATATTACATACCCAAAAAAACAACAAAAATGACTAGCATACCATTGACATTTTCTAAAACAACATTTAAATATCATAACATTCATTTTACATATCCTTAAAGCACCCTGTACCTACAATTGCTTGGCTGAAAAAGTGTCTATCGTTCAAAAATATCAAAAAAGTTACATTGCCATAAAATTATGGTGATAGCTGGTTTTAACATTGGATGTAGAAGTCAAGCTATGGGACTTGTTGACTTCCATACTTTTGAAGGTCACCTTTTTTACTTCGTTTATCTCTGTTCATTTTTTTGGACAGTTCTCTTTTCTTTGAACCTGAAACCAAGAAGCTAGGATATTCAATAATTTTGAACAATTGTACTATTTTTTTGATCTCATGAAATCTGATGCTTTCAGTATGTCTTCATGGCTAGGATGTGTATGATCGCCTGGAGAAAGAAATGGAAACTTTTAGTGTTTCAGGTTCTTTCAGTACTGTGGTGTCAGATGATTTGCGTGAGACAAAAGCTGGTCATGATGCAAGCAGGTTGATTGAGTCAAATGAAACTGTTAGTGACAGCAGCAGTAATAAACAGCCCATGGAGAAAGGATCAAAGAAGAAAAAGGGTAGAGTGGCTGCGAATATGCCAACAGGTGCAGGTGAAAGTGATCTGGATAACCAGGATTATGTTCCTACAAAATCTAAGAAAAACCAAAGAAAAGGCAAGAATACCTCTTCTGGACAAGTTGCAGAGTCAAAAGCAGCTGCTAAGTTGGTTAAAATCAAAGAGGAAAATCTCAACATTCCTTCAGAAGATTGGGTAATGAAGAAGATTGCAACACTGGTTCCTGATTTTGAAGAGCAAGGTCTGTTGATTCTGACTTTGGCTATTTTGTTCTTTAACTTCATTGAAATTATTGAGACCATTAGCCATGCATTTTGTACTCAGTTTTGACAGAAGCAGTGGACTAATTTGGTAGGTTTCGATGATCCCCAAACAATTCTTAGACCGTTGGCAAACTATTTGAGACCTATGCTAGTCAACTCTTGGAAGGAGAGAAGAAAGGCATTGTTTACAGAAAATGCAGATAGAATGAAGAGCTTGCTGGATAATTTGCAAAAGAAACTTGATGAGGTTAGTGCTCCTACTATGGCTGTTTTGACTGCAATAACTATTTTGGTTGAATAATTCCTTAATTCTTGCTCTAGGTATTCTCTTTGGGATCTCTTGGATTTAAGAAGCATCTGTTTGGACAGTGCTTTTTAGAACCTATTAATTCGGTGTCTTCCATATGCTAAACTGCTTGTTCTTCTCTGCAGTCTTTCTTAAACATGCAGCTTTATGAAAAAGCTTTAGATTTGTTTGAAGATGACCAATCAACTTCAGTAAGTTTTTCCTCTAGTAATATGTATTAAGTGGTGGTAGTTGGTGATAAAATGGATTAAAGAAGGCTCATCTATGATCCACAGGTCATTTTGCACCGACATTTGTTAAGAACAACAGCTACTACTATCGTGGATACGCTTCTTCATAATCTGGTAGCTTTCGTGCATTGTAATGTTGCCTTGTTCACGGTCACAATATATATATATATGTATATATAGTATACACATATGCATGGTCACAATATCTGAGTTGATTCATGGATTTTAACGATGAATTCATTTGATGTAGGACATGCACAACAAATTGAAGAATGGAATTGAAGTTGAGGAGCCTCAGATTTCAGAATCTATTTCAATTAATCCGGGAGAAAGAATTTCCATTGTATGAAATCATCCATACCTGATGTTACTTTATGACATGTTCGAATGAGTAGTATCTCAATTTCTGTCATAATAATGGAACTGCTCAATCACATTATCTAATAAACAAATCCTAAGGTGGTCAAACTTTTATTTTCTTCTTTTGGGTTTTGCAGGCCAAAAATTTTCTCGGATCTCTTTCAAATAAAGCTCTTGCAGTAGTTGAAGCTTTAGAAGGAAAGGTCAGTTTTGTCAGGAACCCAGTGCTTTTTCCATTTTTGGAACCTATCGGGATTAATTAATCATGCATCTTGTGCAGTTTGTCTGATTGAATATTTGGTAGTTCTTTCTATCTTATACATGATTATTATTTTCTTAATTATGAAATTAGGTTGCACCCTTAAATCATTATTTTGTTTCTGTTCTCTTTAACTCTTCTAGTTTTTGCAGAGTTTGCATTAGTATCATTTTATTATTTCTTCTGTATGCAAGTTAAGCAATCAACACCCATTCAACTTCTAGATTTATATCTTAGTATATATTCTTATCTTTTTTTTGTGTGCAATGTGCAAGGAAGAGTTTCTGGTTTTTTTTTTTTTGTCTCTGAAGGTTACCCATCAACAAATTTCTCTTTTGAAGAATTTTTTTTTTTAATTCCATTTATATAATTTTTATGCTTTCTTTTTTCTGCTCTTTACATTGTTGATACTTTTGATGAAATCAAAAGACCTTATATTTTGCGAACTATTACTTAACTCCCTGAACTTATCACAATGACTTGAAATGTTGAATATTTTATGTGACAGCGGGTGGAAACATTCATGACTGCTCTAAGAGACATAGCAGAAGAGAGGTAGTTATATGCTTATTTGTCTGTGTGATGGCTTCCGATGAAGCATTTCTTTTGCCTGGAAGTTAACATACACATTTGGGTTTCATTTTCTAGTGGCTTGATCTTGAAAAAGCTTGACAAGAAATTGGAAAGAACACTTCTGCATTCGTATCAAAAGGTATTTTTCCTTTCGTATGAGGAATTGTCAAAAGCATTATTCACAAATAGCTAGATAGCCTAGATTTGCAACTTAATTTTATAAAGGTACACTTTACCTTTTTCAGGGTTTTTTTTTTGGAAGTTTCTGTTTCATGTGAGATCTATCTATGTCATTTTCAGGATTTAGTGTCTCAAGTTTCTGCCGAAATGGATCCAGTTTCTCTTTTGGCAAAAGTTGTTTCCCTGCTGTATGTACAGGTCAGTTGATTTTTATTGCTATCTGCATGAATATAATACATGCATTCAAACGCTGTGTTTCTGTCCCCAATTCAATAACATGAATTTTCTTTTGAGTAGGTTCACCATAAAGCTCTTCAAGCACCTGGAAGGGCCATCGCTGTTGCTGTTTTTCGGCTGAAGGTTTGTTTTTATAAGAAAAGAAGTGGTTTCTCTGCATTCGTTAAGTTTCATTTAAAATTTCACTTTTTCAGCATTAAGATTGATGATCATGATCTCATCTTACATATATGAATTAGAAATTTAGATTTACCAAAAACAAAAGGGTCAGCTTTGTCAATAATTTTAACATTTGATCCAGTTAGAAGCTAGCAAAGTAAGAAAAAGAGACGAGACTGTGGTGATTATTTTTTAATTTGGAGACTATGGTAATTGTTTAGTCTTTGGTTTATCTAAATACCCTTATCAGACTTCCTAAGATTTATTTGTCATTTAAATAAAAGGGTACAATGGTAAACATAAACGTATTCCTCTCCTTTCCTTTCCCTTTAATAATATATCCGATAAGAAGAACAATTTCTTCTCTTTTCTCTTATCTCACCGCACAGCGCATGCTCTCATCTATCATCTTGTTTCAGAGTGCGTGTTGTTGGTACATGCTTAAGTGATTCTAATAATTCTGAGCTAAAATGGGTCTCTGTGGTCTGTGCATCTGTGTGCATATTATTTCTAATAGTGGCCCTAATATCTATAAAAAATTTCAGGATAAACTAGATGATTCAGCCCACAAGATCTTGACAGATTATCAAACTGCAACAGTGACCCTCTTGGCGCTAATATCCGCTGCAAGTGGAGATGTAAGTAGACATTTTGCATTTTGCTTGTCAGATTCTTGGTCTAGGGGATACGTCATAATTGCAACTGATCCATAAAGTTCCAGTCCAATAGCACTTAAAGTTTTTCTTCCTTAAGGAGAAGTTAATTAGTAGAATTTTTGGAATGTTAAATTGGGTCCATGTTCGGCTAATTGATGAAGTGTACCTTGGGATGAAATGCGCAGGTTTTTTTTAATTTTTTTTTTTTTTTTTTTTTTTCCGAATTCTTTCCAAGTCATTAGACTCGTTACTCAATGCAATCAATCTCCATTTGCATCAGGGAGAAGACTGTACGTCTGATAGAATTTTGAGCAAAAGGGAGCTTCTGGAGAATCAAATGCCTGCACTCAAAGGCCTGGTTTTAGGCACTAAACAATCTTGACTCGGCATCAAATCCAGTTTCTGAAAATCAAATCGACCTTTGAAAGAAGACTCTCCTAAGTGATTTTGAACAATGGAATGCTTCTTTTCCTTGAAGGTTCGAGTCTGTGGAGTGGTTATTTCTCCCTACTCATAAGAAGACATATCCAGGAAACAAGAAATACTTTTCAGTCGTAGTTTTCGTTTCTGTTTGAGCTGTGCTTGAAAGTGTGGTATTTGCTGTGCAGATTGGGGTAACAGTTGGTTCAAATTAGGGACTAAAGTTGAATCATATCAGTACATTTATATCTTGTAAAAGGAGTTGAAAAGTTTAGGCATACAAATTAGTGGACCCTTATAGGGGTTGTTGATCTTCAATTTGGTCCGGATGATACACTTATCAATTCATAGCATGCACTAGTTTGAAAACAGTCGCTCATACTCGTTTTTCTCTTGCTTCTTTCTCTCCATTATCGCCTTCCAATTGTTTAGCTCCTCTACTTTGAGGTTTTCAATGACCCAAAAAAAAAATTGCTAGACGTGAATGCTTCAATGTATGTCAGGGCATGCATTGAAATTTTGTGGTTCTTTGACGATTCAAATGTAGTTAAGCATATGGCCAAAAAAAAAAAGTGGTTAAGCATGAAGACAATATGGTTCCTAAATTCCTAGCAAATTATTCTTGGTTACAAAGGCCGGGATTGAATCCTTTACTTGATCTAATTGTGACAAGTATAGATGTCTTTTATTATATGGTACATATGAAATTTAATCTATTGATACAATAAATTAATGAACACAATTTAAAAAATATTAATAATCACATGTACTTGGCCCTTGTAAAGTTTGAATTGTGTTACTAGGTGGCAGTGATAATTAAAAAAGAAAAGCTTGATCATTGATTGACCATGTTAATCAATTCACACTTGCGCACAATATTCGAAAGCATCGTTAATTTGTGGGGGACGGAGTTAATGTTTTAGGAAACTTTGTGTAAATTCTCCTAAAATTAAGAATGATATAGTAATTATATTACCCATCATCTCTATACACAATAAATTTTATGTGATAGCATACTGGTGTAGTGTTATATCTTAAATCATATATTCTAAACAATATTCTTAAAAATTAGATACGTATTATAATTTTAATAGATTTTATAATATGACGCTATAATCATAATGTAAATTTTTTTCATTAACATTCAATGTATGTATATAATTTATCTAGTTATTATTATTTCTTATAATTCATATTGTATAATATTTATAGGAAAATGCTTGGATTCTTATATTGAACAAATTTTGTCCTCGTGGCTAATTAAATGAGCTTCACTAATCACCGTGAAAGAGAAAAAGAGAGTTGAAAGTTGAAACTTAAGAATTGGGATTAATGACTCATCTTAGGCTCATTTAATTGACTATAAGGACACACGAGGACCCGAACATTGTTCAAATTTTTTTGGGTTAATTAATGGCCTGGAAACTTTTCAGATAGGATTGTAGACATTTGAAATTTTGCGTTTGGCCAATACAAACAGTTGAAATTAACATTCAATCTTGAATCAAATTATATGATACCCCTTTTTACGAAGCTCCACCCGAGCCCAAACCCAACCAAACCGGCAGATCCAATAGGTCAACCCATCATTAGGTCAGATAGAGCGGCCCACTGAATTTACACCTACTCGCCGCCGCATACAATCTTTTCTCCATCCCTTCAATTACTTTTATCATCGAAAATCCTTATTTTCTGTCTCACGCTCTCGCTCTCTCTTTAGGGCAATCAAACTCGCTCTTTGACTCAGAACCATCCCTCGCTATCGCTGATCTACTCCTCAGGTACTCCTCACTCTTTCTTTCAGCGACTCTCACTCTCCCTCTGAGTCGGACTCGATCCCGACTCATTCCGAGTTCGATCCGCATCGCTCTGAGTTTGTGTTTGTTTTTATGTATCCTTGTCCCTGCTACTGTGAACCAATTTAGGTTTTGGTTCCGTATCGAATATGGTTCTCTCTTTAGGGTGTTCGGAAGAGGTTTTTGATTTTTAAGATTTTAATATCAACATGACTGAGACTGTGCGTTGCACATTTTATTTGGTTGTGAAAATCTGGGAAATAAAAACTTAAGAGTAGTAATTTATGCTTTATGTGAGTTTTGTATTCCTTCGAATTTATAGCTTACCTCGACCAAGCCAAATTATGGCGTGGATATCTTTCTTTCGTTCATTGTAAGTCTCAGGAAAATAAAATTCAACTCCTAAATTGTTGGTTCTCTATGAACTTTTAGTAACCAAAATTGGGATTAGTTTACGGATAACCTTGAATTTGGATGAGTTAATCATGGTGAAGCAAATTATACTACAGTGCTATATTGTGTTCTGATGTTGAAATGGTTGATGTTTTGTGAAATTTGCTTATAGTGAGTACTTGCATTTAAAAATGTAAAACTGGTGGTTAAGTCTGAGGAAATCATCAGAAAGTTGTTTAAGAACTCTGTTATCTGCAGCTTCGGTATTGTTCTTCTTTAAAATATTTTATAGCTTATTTTCTGATTTGATGGAACTTGATGCAGTAAGTAAAAAGACCATCCCATATATATTTAGTTCTATTTCATAATTTGTTATGTTGTTTTAGTTGTATTTTTGGCACATCCCTTTATTTTAAGTAGTAGTCTAATTTTCATATGGGAAGTGCATAGTTCAATCAAAATTTGGCCTACATTTTTCTCCCGGAGAATTTGCGTTAGTAGCATATAGGGTCTTGGAAAAAAAGAAAAATTAAAATATCTTAGGTTTCTATAAGGCTGACTTTAGTTAGTCAACTTTTGTCTAAGAAACCTAGGTTGATGGAGTTTTAAGGTAAAGAAAGAACCCAAAAACCCCTATGATTTTTATTACAACTATTATACCAATGTAAAGTCTCTTTGTCAGTGTGTGTTGGATTTGGTATCTTTTAGTAATTGTTAGTACTAAATTATTGATTCTCTTTGGTCTTCAGTCTCATCTCTTACAATCACGTTGTCCTTTGCAGGCTGTAGGTTAATTGTTCACAGAGAAAAGCTTTATCAAGTCGTTCTTACAAGGAAGGGCTATTTCAGCAACGAATGATTTTTTGCATGACTTTTTGATGCTCATGCAATGTCGGGGTTACTTAATGTACCGTCTTTTGTCCACATAACTTCTTTGAAGTAGCAAGTTCTTGACTATGATATTATGAATGTTTTCTTGACTCAATTTGTAGTTGTTATCCAACAAATAGGTCTAGTTATATAATGTTTTAGACTGCTTAGTGAGGGAGTTGTCGGATTTTTTTTTTTTTGAGAGAAATGTGTCGTAGATGTTTGTTCTTGTAGCTTTTCTGGTTTTAGTTATTTTTTTTAATAAAATAAGTTTAACATTGCTGGGAGATGCTCTTTTTGGATTAGAGCTTTCTTTGCATGTACTGAATTATTTGTTTTTTATTTTTTATTTCACTAATGTTACATTTTTATTGGTTGTCAATGATTGTGAAATTTTTTGTTTCTAAATGTGCTCATTTCGTGTATGTCTCTTTTTTAGAGCTAGTATGTTTTGCATGATGGAGTATTAAGTTTTTGGAAGATATGTGAGAAATTTTGTGCTTTGGAACTATTTAGCATTGGGATTGATTTTGATTTTGTTTTGTTAGTTGGAATTGATTAGAAAGATAGTGACAAATTTTGCCATTCCATTTTTAGTACAATTATAGATGAAGTTGTGATGTTTAGGGATTATGTAGAAAGTCTCTAGTGGTCTAAAGTTGCATTTCTTCTGTATATAATACTACTTTGTTCATTTATTATGTGAAACATGACATGCTTTTGGTTGCAGTCTTCTCTAAATGGATCAGCCTCAAATCTTCCAGACAGTACTGGGCGATTTGCTACATCTTTCTCTGGTCAGTCTGGTGCCGCATCTCCTGTTTTTCATCACACAGGTGGGTTACTATTGCTGAAGGTTCTTATGTAAATTTCAAAATTAGTGAAATTGAAAGTTTCTTTCTGCAGGATCTATTCAGGGATTGCATAACATTCATGGGAGCTTCAATGTTCCCAACATGCCAGGTACATTAACATCAAGAAACTCAACATTAAATAATGTTCCTACTGGTGGAGTCCAACAACCAACTGGAAGCCTTTCTGGTGGACGATTTGCATCAAATAATCTTCCTGTTGCTCTGTCTCAGGTACATGTAATATGTATATCATACGGTAAATGTAGCTTGAGAATATTGCCAGAATTAATTAACGCGTCTCTCTCTCTCTCTCTCTCTCTCGATTTTGATTGTTATTCAATACTCTACTTCATTGCATTTTTATTTTCCTTAACAAAAACTCTGTTTTGCAGTTATCTCATGGAAGCTCTCATGGACATTCAGGAGTCACTAATAGAGGAGGTATAAGTGTTGTAGGAAACCCTGGATTTAGTAGTAGCACAAATGGAATTGGCGGTTCTATTCCTGGGATTCTCCCTACATCTGCTGCAATTGGTAACCGCAATGCTGTTCCAGGATTGGGAGTGTCCCCAATTTTGGGAAATGCAGGTCCTCGGATTACAAGTTCTATGGGAAACATGGTTGGTGGGGGCAACATTGGGAGGAGTATTAGCTCTGGTGGAGGCTTGTCGGTGCCTGGCCTTGCTTCTCGTCTAAATTTAAGTGCAAATAGTGGTTCTGGAAGTTTAACTGTCCAAGGGCAGAATCGCCTGATGAGTGGTGTGCTTCCACAAGGTATATTAGCTTGAATTGCTGTGTATATGGAATTTTCGTAAGTGATTATTATTTTTTTAATTCCAATAGAATCAGCTTACAAGTGTATTTATGTTCTGTAACATTAGTCATTGATAGGTTCTGGAATTTATGCTTCCTTATTGCATTAGTTCTTTAAGACTTTTAGAACTGAAGTTATCAATGGAACTGATTTGCCTTTGGTTCTAGAAAGATATGATGGGTTTTTTTTTTGGCTTATTACTTTGGTAATTGTTGCAAATATCATCAGACGTTCTAGAACTTGTGTGGAGTCTGTCAAATTTTTGAACCACATTTTGGCTATAGTGCATTATTTTTTGGGTTCAAATATCAGTCCAAAAAAATTATATTGAGATGTATTGGTTATTATGGCACATGCATTTGTGGCAGTGCTGGGTGCTGAAATGCATTTGCTTGATTTTTCCATTACATTTCACTATAAAATCTTCCTTTTCATAGTTTGCATTTTCTTGTTTCAGGGTCGCCGCAGGTAATTTCAATGCTAGGAAATTCTTATCCTACTGCTGGAGGTCCACTTTCTCAAAGCCATGTCCAAGTGAATAATTTAAGCTCTATGGGCATGTTGAATGATGTGAATTCTAATGACAGTTCTCCTTTTGACATCAATGATTTCCCTCAATTAACAAGTCGTCCTAGTTCTGCGGGAGGGCCCCAAGGACAATTGGGTTAGTAAAGAAAGATGATGCAGTTTTAAATGTATCCTTTTTCTCCTGCCATTGGAATATAATATAAAGCAAAATTTCAGGTTCATTACGAAAACAAGGTCTTGGTGTTAGCCCTATTGTTCAACAAAACCAAGAGTTTAGCATCCAAAATGAAGATTTTCCAGCTTTACCCGGATTTAAAGGTGCGATATATTCATTTTGGATTAGATTATAATATAATTTGTTTTATGGTAATGTTACTCTGCATTATATTTGTTTTTCTTAAACCATTTTGCACCACCAATCTAATCCAGGAGAAAGCTATGAAGTGGGTGTCTAATGTTATGATGAGTTTGTGGTGGTGGAGGGAAAAATCTGAATGTTAATTTTTGTTTTTCTGATTATATATAATTTTATTATACGTGTTATACAAATATCTTGTGCATAAATACTGTTATGTCTTGTGAAAAGCTAAAGAATATACATGATAGCTTGTTTGGAACTCAAAAAACAAGTCAACAGCTTTAACAGGGGAAATCTTGGAATACCATACTCTTTTGTCAACTTCTGTTTTGGTTGTATACTGGAGTGGACATGCTATCTATGAAGCCTGAGGGATATTTGAGTATTTTCTGAAAACATGAGGGGGGGTCCATGTATTTTCTAGATAATTTAGGGGAAATTATACTGAAAAAGGGGGAAAAGAGTTCCTGTTCTGTGCGTCTGTACTACAGTTGTCCCCATTTGACGAGGTTAAGACAGTTTTCGTCTTTCACATTATTTCATCTTATTAGATGTACATCTTAATCTGTTGTATATCAATTTTATTTTCTAAAAGAGTTCAATATGTCTTTTACTTTTCATTCTGTTGTTTTCTTCGCACATACCTATTCCTCGATAGTCAGGAAACAATCATATAGCAAGGGAGGTTGGTAGGTTGCTTGCTTACGTATTTTTTGACATTATAATTAGATCTTGTGCAGGTGGTAATTCTGAATATGGGATGGATATGCACCAGAAAGAACAACTTCATGACAATGCTGTGTCAATGATGCAATCTCAGCACTTCTCAGTGGGTTCTAAGCTCTAAATAAAAGAAACATTTCTGTTTTATTTTTTTATTCTCATCTATAATTACTTGGTGCTACGTGTAGAAGTTAGCCCTTATATTTCAACATATTGATTTGCAGATGGGAAGGTCCACAGGATTTAACCTGGGGGGGACTTTTTCCTCTCATCGACCACAGCAACAACAACAACAACATGCTCCATCAGTCAGCAGTAGTGGCGTCTCCTTTTCGCAAGTAAACAATCAGGATCTTCTCCATTTGCATGGTTCAGACATGTTCCCAACATCACATTCAACCTATCACTCACAGGTGTGCTTGTTTGGTTCCAGAACAGTTGTTATAATGTGTTAAGTCTACAGGCTATAGATTGTAGTGGGGATTTTTTTATACTTGGATCACAAATGTTGATACGAATGGAGGTGGTGCATCTATAGAAAATTTCTTTTAGAAGGTCCAGTTATAAGAATTGTTGTAAAATTTAATCTGTTTTCGTTATCAAAAGTGAACTGATTCAAAATGATATTCTGGTCCAAATAAGTCAATTCTAATAAAGCAGAACTGATAAATGGTTTTACATCCTCACATTGGAAATTCATGAGTTTTATGCCTTTTTTAACAGTTTTGAGTAATTGTACGATCTAATATTTTAACGTGTTTGGTTCAGACGAGTGGACCTCCTGGCATTGGATTAAGACCTCTAAATTCTGCAAATACAGTTTCTGGAATGGGTTCTTATGACCAGCTTATCCAGCAGTATCAACAACATCAAAATCAGTCCCAGTTTCGCCTGCAACAGATGTCAGCTGTCAATCAATCATTTAGGGATCAGGGAATGAAATCAATGCAGACAGCGCAATCTGCTCCAGACCCATTTGGCTTGCTTGGATTGCTAAGTGTGATAAGGATGAGTGATCCTGATCTGACATCCCTTGCGCTTGGAATTGATTTGACAACGCTTGGGTTAAACTTGAATTCAACAGAAAATCTGCACAAGACTTTTGGCTCCCCATGGTCTGATGAGCCAGCTAAGGGTGATCCAGAATTTAGTGTTCCACAATGTTATTATGCTAAACACCCGCCTACACTACATGTGAGCTTCCTTTTTTTTTTTTTTGTAATTATTATTTTGTTAAAAATTATTATTTTTTTTCCTGTATATTCTCCCTATCTGATATCATTTTGGGTGGCTGCAGCAAGGGTATTTTTCGAAGTTCTCAGTGGAAACGTTGTTTTATATCTTTTACAGGTGCTTCCTATTGGACCTCTTTTCACATTCTTTTCCTCTTTAAAATATTGAATTCACTGAATCATTATTTTGTGTTTTGCAGCATGCCTAAAGATGAAGCCCAATTATATGCTGCAAATGAACTGTAAGCTTTCATTTGTTTATAAATTTGTTTTATTGTCCTGCTATGGATTTACCTCATTCATTATATAAAAATAAAATAAAATAATCCCATGAGTTTTCTATTTAAAAGCTAGTAGTATTTTTTACCTCCCACAATGCTGTGGAATCATATGTTAAAAAATCCCGTGTGCTCCTTTTTAAAGTAATGGTGTAGAGTGTTTTATGTTCTGCAATATATATCTACAAGGCATGTGTGGTGTGTGCTAAGAGTAGTGTGGCTTGTTGGCAGTTATAATAGAACTTGGTTTTATCACAAAGAGCACCATCTATGGTTCATGAGGGTCCCCAACATGGAGCCACTCGTCAAGACAAACAATTATGAACGAGGATCTTATCACTGTTTTGATCCTAGCACATTCGAAACAATCCGAAAGGTTTGAACAAATTGATTCATAATCCGTGTATTGTATCCTAATTTGTCTCAAGTGGTGACAAATTTTAGTCCGCTGTGCTGAACCTATATTTTGGTGCAGGATAATTTTGTCGTGCATTACGAGATGTTGGAGAAGAGACCGCCCTTGCCACAGCATTGACATTTACTTTCTATTTAGAATGTAAAGTTTCAGTTTATGGATTTGATTCATTAGAACGGAAATCAGTTTGCCGCTTCAATGTTCCTTCAATTTGGCAATTGTAAGAAATTGTCTTACCAATCTTGTAGTAGCGTTCAGCTAATTCAGTCATACCATTTATTTTACCAAAATTTGGGACAATACAAAATTACAAACCAATTAAACTGCTAGTGTGGCAACTGTTTCAAGTACCTTCAAGCCCTAATTTATCACAATCTCTCCAATGGGTCAATGCCCTCATCAATCATAGAATGCAAAAGGACCAATTGCTCTCCAATGGCAACTGTTTCTCCATTGATGAGCCGATTTTCTTCAGAAACTCATGGTGCAAGTTGGCCATCACTTCCAATTCTGCTAGATAATGTCTTCCCCAGGCATTCTTTCGGTCGCTTTTGATGAGGGTGGAATAGGGATGTAGCTGAGTGGGAGTGGGAAAGCCATGGCAGATCTGCCAGGCATGGCCGAGGGAGGAAGGGGAAGCATCGGGAGGAGGAAGATAATGAAGTGGGTCATTATTTTTTAAAATTTTTCTTTTTAAATGGTAAGGGGTGGGTAAGGTAGGAATTGTGACTATTCTTGGACCTAGAAAGATGAAATTACCCCTAAAATTGGCAGAAAATCAAATGTAACTAACGGAATGGACCAAAGTGCAAAGTGAAAAATCGAGGTAACAGTTCCTCACAGGCTCACACCTCATAAATACTATAAAAAGCATTATAGAAACTTCAAGTCAGCATTTATCTGATAGAAGAAAAGAAAATCATTCTTGAGTCCTTGGAGGCAAGGTCGGTGGATGACAAGTGACAGTAGTGGATTGTTCCTTTTATATTCAACAGCACTGATAGCCTGATAGTATTTGTGAGTTTCAATGTAATGTATTGTAAATTTGTAATAAATAATAGATTGTAAAACGAAAGCAGGATCGCGTGGCCTAATGGATAAGGCGCTCGCCTCCGGAGCGGGAGATTGTGGGTTCGAGTCCCATCGTGATCGTTTCCGCCCTCAATTTTTTTATACTAAAAAAACTGAGAAATATAGAGACCAAGTAGCTATCGAATTTGAGTATATAGACTTCTTAAGTTAGAGTTATGGAGAAGTTTTTCTTACATTACATATTTGAATAAAATATGAATAATAATTTGGGCAACTGAAAAATTTGAAAAATAATTTTGGCTCATAAAGCTTTTAACAGTGACACAGTGTGAATACTCTAGTGGCCTTATTTCTTCCTCCTGCTGATCTCTATGATCACTGGTTTTTGGCTCTCCGTATGGGCACCGCCTTTCCAGTTTTCTCCTGGATTAGATTGGAGGTGAAAAATGGTTTTAGAAAAACAAATATAATGCAGAGTACCACATGATAGAAAGTAGGACTAACAATTACCATAAAACAAATTATAAGAAAAGTTGAATACATCGCACCTCTAAATGCCGGTAAAGCTGGAAAATGGTCGTTGTGGATGTTGAACTCTTGGTTTGGTTGAACAATAGGACTTACACCAAGACCTTGTTTCCGTAGTAAACCTGAAATTTTGCAATATATTATGGTTCCAATTACAGGAGCAAGAGGAAACATTCAAAACTGCATCATCTTTCTCACTAACCCAATTGCCCTTGAGGCCCTCCTGCAGAACTAGGATGACTTGTATATTGAGGGACATCATTGATGTCAAGAGGAGAACTGTCATTAGAATTCACATCATTCGACATTCCCACTTCGACTTGGCTTTGAGAAACTGGACCTCCAGCACCTAGCATCGACATTACTTGCGGAGACCCTGAAACCACAAAATGTAATCAATGCAAATTTTTGTAAGTAAAATATGATAGAACCAAATGCATTTCAGCATCCAGCAGCAGCGCCACAAATGAATGTGCCATAACAACCAATGCATCTCAATATGGCAGACTGGTACAACAATGTGGCAGACTCCATACAACTTTTGAAACGTCTTTTATATTTGTTAATAAGCCTTGGACCAAATTCATATAAGTTCCATTGATAACTTTAGGTTTAATAGTCTTAAAAGAACTAATGTCATAAGGAATCATATTATTCCAGAGCCTTTCAATGACTAACGTTACAGAACATAAATGCACTTCTAAGCTGTTTCTACTGGTTTTATAGAAAAATCACTTAAGGCTATTCCATATAGACAGCAATTCAAGGTCATATACCTTGTGGAAGCACACCACTCATCAAGAGATTCTTCCCTTGGACAGTTAAACTTCCAGATCCCAATTTATACTTAAATTTAGACAAGAAACAGGACCAGGCCCTGACAAGCCTCCACCAGAGCAAATACTCCCACCAACCATGTTTCCCATAGATTTGTAACCCAAGTACTTAACAGTTGTAATCAATGTAGGTTCTTTCATTACCTTTAATCCATCAACCTAGGTTTCTTAGACAATGAGTTGACTAACTAAAATAAGCTTTACAAGAACCAAAAATCCTTTTTTTTTCCCTTTTCTCAAAGACCCTATATGTTACTGATGCAACTTCTCCAGATGCCCTAAAAAACGACTTGAGAAACACTTGTGTATGACTTCGGAACTGTCAAAAAATGACTTAGAATGTCATTAGGTACAATTTGAAATGCACCTAGGGAATAAACAATTAAAATCTCTCGAGTTACGAATTGAAATTCTTAAAGAATGACTTGAGATGCCCTAAGAAACGACTTGAAGGAACGACTTGAGAAACTTTAAGGTATTACTTAGGAAACGTCAAAACATGACTTAGGAAACGTCAAAACATGACTTGGAAAGTCACTAAGTACAATTTGAAATACACCATGTGAATAAACATTTAAAATTCCTCGAGTTACGAACTAAAATTTTTAAGGAACGACTTGGGATGCCCTAAGGAACGACTTGAGAAACACTTGGGTATGACTTTAGAACTGTCAAAACATGCCTTGGAATTGAAATGCATCTAGGGTATAAACATTTAAAATCTTTCGAGTTACGAATTGAAATTCTTAAGGAACGACTTGGGATGCTCTAAGGAACGACTTGAGAAACATTAAGGTATGACTTGGGAAACGTCAAAACATGACTTGGAATGTCATTAGGTACAATTTGGAATGCACCATGGGTATAAACATTTAAAATCCCTCGAGTTACGAATTAAAACTCTTAAGGAACGACTTAGGATGCCCTAAGTAACGACTTCAGATGCTCTAAGGAACGACTTGAGAAACGCTTAGGTATGACTTGAGAAATGCTTGGGTATGACTTGGGAACTGTCAAAACATGACTTGGAATGTCATTGGGTACAATTTGAAATGCACCAAGGGTATAAACATTTAAAATCTCTCGAGTTACGAACTAAAACTCTTAAGGAACGAATTGGGATGCCCTAAGGAACGACTTGAGAAACACTTGTGTATGACTTCGAAACTGTCAAAACATGACTTGAAATGTTACTAGGTATAATTTAAAATGCACCTATGGTATAAATATTTAAAATTCCACGAGTTACAAACTGAAATTCTTAAAGAACGACTTAGAATGCCTTAAGGAACAACTTGAGAAACTTTAAGGTATAACTTGGGAAACGTCAAACATCACTTTGAATGTCACTAGGTACAAATTGAAATGCACCAAGGGCCATTTAAAATCGCTCTAGTTACAAACTGAATTACTTAAAGAACGAGTTAAGATGCTCTAAGGAACGACTTGAGATACCTTAAGGAACGACTTGAGAAACTGTAGGGTATGACAGGAAAACAGTCAAGACAGGACTTGGAATGTCAGTAGTTACAATTTGAAATGCACCATGGGTATAAACATTTAAAATCACTCGAGTTACAAACTGAAATTCTTAAAGAACAACTTCGGATGCCCTAAAGAACGACTTGAGAAATTCTAGTATATGACTTGGGAACCGTCAAAACATGACTTTGAATATCACTAGGGCAATTTTTCCCTCAAAATGCACCTAGTGACATTCTAAGTCATTCCTTAGGGTATTCCTTGGGACTAAAATTCTTAAGAAACGACTTGAGACATTCTTTTCATAAAATGGTACAATCAAGACATTTACAATTTGAAATTGTTCCCTTGGGATAAAAGTTATTGAAGGGAGAGGGAAAGATTGTGTGTGGCGGCGAGTAGGTGGATCTCGTAGTTTTATTGGGCTTGGGCCGGGGTCGAGCTTCGATAGCTTTTTTTTTTTTTTGTCTGATAGCTTCAATATCTTATAAGATAGAGATATTTAGACAACTAAAGTTTACAAAAAAGAAAAAAGACAACTAAAGTTTACAAAATTACTAAAATGGTCCTCAATAAATTATTTTAAAATAATTATAAAAAAAAGTTGAAAAATAGGAAATAAAAATTTCCAGGCATAAGTTGTAAAGTTAATGCGAAAATCTTGAACCTAATAATTTTCACAATAACTTAATGCAAAAATTCAATCAAGCTGTAGATACATACCTTGATTCATAAAAGCAACTTTTAAAAAAAGACAAAATGAATGCCTTGATCAATAAATATAAACTTGAATTTGGCTTTGATCTTCCACTCTCTACAACTCTTGAACTTAGTCTTTCAATGAGGCTAGACTAACCTAATGAGTAAGTTGGGTGTTGTGAGAGCCATTAAGAGGTCTATCAGAATTATAACTGTTTATCCTAGTACTGATAGGCTTAGGCGCACTTTATCCATATTTCTTAGAAGTTGAGCTATAAACACAATTAACGAATACAAACTTTGTGGGCTCAGAAATTGAGCTATAAACAGAGTGTGAGTGACTCAATAGTGCAGTGGCCTTTCGTCCTCTTGTTGATCTCTTTGATGATGAGGGGTTCTTTGCTCCTGCATGTTGATCTCCAACTGATTCGTCACAGCCTCTCCATATTTACCCCCCATTTGTGGTGCGCCATTAGGCATGTTGCCTGTTCCATTTTGTCCTAAAATGCACAAAAAACATGTCATAGTTATAAACTTTCAAAAACCAACAAGGCCCCAATTAATTAAAAATTTAAAATAAATTATCTTTACCACATTCATTGCTAACTACATCTTTTTATATACAAGAAACCCACTTATTTACTTAATCAATAATCTAGATTAACAATATGACAAAAAAACATTTCAGAATAGATGTGATTACGTACTAAATATGGTAAATGTAGTATTGTTGTTTAAAATTAGATTGTATGCTGACCTGCATTCATTGCTGAGATGGCCATTGCTCTTCTTTTGTTACAACTTATTATACAGATGCAGACTCCCACAATAACCCAGAAGAGAACAAAAGTTGGAACTGCTATTACAATAATTAATGCCACCTTGTTGATTTTCTTCTTGGTGACCACCACAGACGGATCTCGAGTGTTATCAGTTGTCTTACAGGAGGGACACACATTCGGATTGCCTGACACCCTTTATCCCCATAAACCGAAAAAAAAAAAAGGTTAGAAATTTTGATAGTCATATGATATTCTTATTTAGTTATTTGTATGTACGTGTAATTCACTTTTGTACAATAAAATTCATATACATATTATGAGAAAAAAGTTATAAACAAATTCACGGAATCGTGGAATACAAAATTGTGAACAGAAGGGCAAAGAAGCAAAGCAAAGAAGAAGGAGAAAAAGATATATATATGTACCCAATTAGGATGCATACTTATCTAGCTTATACTTACTCTAACTTCAGCTTCTTGTTCTTTGAAATTGAGGTGGGTATGGCTCCACTGAGTTTGTTATCTGCTAAATTCCTATAATGATCAGAGTACAAAATTTCTGGTTAATAATTATATAGTAATTAGAAACTTAAATGCCAGCTAGGAGACATTTTCTGGGAAAATCTTACAATTCTTTTAGATTGGTTAAGGTGCCCAGAAAATTAGGAATGGATCCACTCAAGCTGTTATTGTGCAAGTCTCTGCAATTCAAAGGTGACATGGTTAGAGCCAAACTACATAATAATAATAATAATAATAATAATAATAGGTCCATTAGTTTACATATATACTTATAATTAATTTTCTATTTTCCTGTACAACTTACATTGTCATAAGAGCATCCATGGAGCTGAAGTCCGGAAGTTGCCCAGAGAGTCCAAAGCCACCCAGATACCTGAAAATTCCAAATGCATTACATATTTACTTAATTTATAATTAAGAAATTGAAATAAAAAATAATTATTGAGATACCAAAAAAGAAATAATAATTACAGTGCTGTAACGCGGGGTATGTCACCAGTACTACAATTGACCCAATCCCAGGTAAATGGGGAGGGGAGGCATGGGTCACCAGTCCATTCCTGTAATCTACCGAACTTCACTTGCAACGCAGCTAATCCCTCCACTGAGATAGCAAAAGCAAAGTAATCAACAAAGATAATTATTAATATTCCTAATCTAATAACCAGAAACAGTACTCTTATACTGACTAATTTTTTTAATATAACCATGAATGTGGATCATATATTCAACTAATGATCAACGGATATTCAGAACTCAGATATTAATTAAGAAAGTATTTAAACGATCAAATTAACATTTGAATGCTCTCCCATTATCCGAATGTCCGTACGTTTTAGAAGTTTTCCTAATTATTTATAAAAGTGATATATATATATATTATATACAGAATTAGAAGGACATGATTAGCAAACCATCTTTAGTATTTGTTCCATCTGTTAGTGGACCAGCAACGACGTAAACTTCCATGGCGTTGATTATAGGAGGCAGCGTGGAATCAGAGGTGGCCAGCAAAGAGAATTGAGTCTTTGAAGAAACAGTGATGTTGGTAAAGACCAGTTCGTTGACACCTCCATAGAGAGGGACAATGGTGTCGGACTCAGACTTGCCATCAATGTATATTTCAAAGGATCTGATGTCGGTGGTCGGATCCAGTTGAGTCACCTCGGAGAAGAACATGGTGATGTAAATGGGGACTTCATCGCTTGAAAGACCAGCGTTGAGGAGCATTTCGGATTTAACTGAGGTTGTTGTTACTGCATTTTGCAAAACAGTTATGGGAGGGTCATCAACGACACTACTGGTGTCTATGGTTTCGGCATCACTTGTGAGCTTCACGAGTCCATTGCCAATTTCCTCTGGCTCCCAAATCCGATCATATGCATCACTTGGAGATCTGCAGCCAAATTAATTAATATCTAATTCTAAGTTTCTAATTTGATAAATTTGCCATGTAAAATTAAGCAGCAAGTGAAGCATGGCATACCTTATACTTTCAGTTGCACCATAAGCAACCCTTTTTATCTGAACCAAGGCAAAGTTGGGATCAAAAGAATCGTACATGGTCAAGTCCATGCTCCGGACCTCAATTGCTGATATGAATGGAAGCTGGTTAGGCTGCGTTTGGGCAAGGCACAGGTTTATAGAATCGAATTTTGTGACATACACCACTTCTACATACAAAAGTTGGTCTGCTGAAGTCTGAATGGTGCCCCAAAGGTTGCCATCCAAATGAAGATCAAAGCTAGGAGGGCTTGATTTCTTGTCATAGTTTCCATACAAGAAACTTGCACGCACAAGAAATTGTCCCCCCTTTGTTGCTTTGATGAAGTAACAGTTTTTTTTCCTGGTTGAAAACACTCTCAAAGTGCTCATTACATGAGTTGACACTGATCCATTGGTGGTCTGCACCACATGGGACTCGCCATTTTGAACATAGCCCTCGTCTCCAACCCATTCGATTGAGTTTTCATCAGTGTACGACTCCGATGCCCCACAATCAATGCTCACAACTGCAAATCATGGTGGAAGAAATTGTAATTAGTTAGAATATCATATATGCATGCATGCTAGCTACTATAGCTGATAAGTAATGTGATAACTGATAAGTAAACATCATGACATTTACTTATAAGAATTACATATATCGATGGATTTGCAAATCATTTTTTATCACATCTCTCATAGAGTGGGACCCACTAGTATACGGGTGGACGTGTTGAGCACATATTTCACATGTATGAGATTTTAGTACCTAGGTTATATTTATTAAATGTATGATGATCACATTCTTTACAATATAAATTTCAGAATAGTGTTATTTAGACCATCTTAATTGATTATGTTGTATATCGATCAACTTTAGCAAAAGTGTGACTCACTCTTACCACTTTTATTACATAAGTGATTCAAAATAATCAATAAAGATAATTAAAATAGTTTTATTCAAAACTGCACAATAATATATGTGAAATTTACACGAAAGAAATATGTGTTCTATAAATTAAAGTGACCAATATCGATACAAATATATAAAATTACACAAAGATATGTACGTAGCGTACTTAGTTGACTCACAATTAGCGGAAGCAGATGATAGAGCTAGAGCTAGGAGGAGTAAGAATGGCATGGAGGCAGCCATGGTGAGCTGAGCACTTACGAATTAATGGAGAGGCACATATAGTAAGTACGCATATACGATAAGCTTTTCCTATTTATAGAGTTATAGACTACTGTGGGTTCTGACCCTTATGCATGTAGTGGGCTTTGACTAGTGAAATTTGGTCCTGGCTAATAAAGCAATAGCATGTGGCCATGTGTTAGGGTTGCTGACCCTTATATAATGGGCATGTGTTAAGGATTCGGGTCGGGTGGAAATCTCTTCTCCTTTTTAGTGGTGATCAGGTGAGCTCGAGTTCACGTGAGACTGAACAAATATTAAGACTAGAGCCAATAAAGTTACAAGAGTGTTATTCATTCAAAGGACAAGCACCAATCGATTTGAGACCAGAAATTAAGCTCCTGGGCCTCAACCCACCGGATACCTCCTCTGTTGACTTTGACTTTAATTACAGCTCTCATTAATTTTGCATTCGAACTGATCTCTATGGCTAAGGTTTATTATTAGAAACCAGGAAGCTAGTAGTCAAAATCAACGGCTGCTGATGATTTTCTGACCAAGGAGAGAGAAGCTGACCTTATGAGCTAAGCAAGTTTTATTCTGAGGAGTAAAGACCCAGCTAGCTAGCGACGACATTTTGGATGGAGATCGATCAAAGGGGGCGTTGATATTCTTTCTTCATAATCATTGGCTTATGAAGACAGTTGGCAAAAGAATTGATGTAGGTGCATGAACTTGGAAACTAAATTTTGTGAATGCATTCACATTAACATAAATTTGGTTAAGTAATAAGAAACGCATTAAATTGATGTATGGTTTGATAGTTTGAAGAAGTTTTTCAAGTCCGATCTACAATCATTTCGAGGTGTAAAATGGTAATTTTAATACTATGCATATATGTTTGGTCGGGATGGAGGGAGCACATACCCCTCTCAAATCCCTTCTCCTCTTTCCTTTCCTTTTTAAAATTATTTTATATTTCTCTTCCTCATGTCTTGGCATACTCAAACGTTCGATTCTCTCATTCTAAATCTAATTACACATTTTATATTTCTCTTTCTAGTTGGGTTCTCAATCCTCCATCTTCCCTAATTGGTGTCCTTTTTGTTGATGCATTACTAAAGGATTAGGGTTGTTTAATTTGGGGCTAGTTTACTTTTGGTGATGTTGTTTTGATTGTTTTATGTTTGCGATGTTTTGTTGTCATTTTGAGATTTTTTTTTATTTGTCTATACAGCGTTTTCTATTAATGAAATGTAGCATTCAATGACAAAAAAAAAAAAGACGTATTGCACAAGAAAAGAGCGGTAACTAGTTTGATATACATTTATAACTATATTAGATATGTTAAATGACTATATTCATGTGTATTAAATGAAGAATATAAATGATGTCTTCGAACTTGAATTAAGAAGATGTATTAGCCATGAAGTGAAACTTATTCCCACTCATCTCACCATTTTTATGGGGATTGAAAGAGATAAGTTTTCTCTTATAACTAATTTATCTTTTTTTTATATTTTTATTTCAAATTAGAATTTTATTCCTTAAATATACATTAACCCTAGCTATTTAATCTATCTAATTCAATCATACGCATCAAACGAGATTTTAAATTATTTTTTTATAATTTAAGCTTTTGGAAATATAAAAATTGGAAAAGACACATGCTTTTATTTTTTGTCATACTTACATATAATCATATATTGTTATGTGTCTTTTTTTTTTTTTTTGGTCAAAGTGTTATGTGTCTAAGTCTCTTTTTGTTTTTGTTTGTTAAATAATACTTTTCTACGAAAAATAATAGTTATGTGTCTAAGTCTCTTACAGTTATTATTGCCGCGTCCACATAGACTCCACACGCCATATGCTTTGGTTTTGTTTTTTTTTTGTTTTTGTGTGCGCTAGACAGCTAGAACACGTTTGAATACTATAGCTGTGTGTGACGCACTTTCTTGTGGGATTAATGAAGTATTACAGTAGGTTTCCATTTGGCATTTGCCAACCGAAGCAAGTACTGCCAGTCTGCCACTGCTGGAGCCTGGTGGCTAAATAATATTCTAAGGCCTACTTAATTACCAACTGCCCCCACACCTCTTTGATTAATCTTCTTTTTATAGTCTCTCTTTCTTTGTACAAGCTTAATTACCTTCAAAAGGTGAAAGACATCCCCAAGTGGTAAAATGTGAAGTTTAAGTTCAAGCTCTCACATATTTGTAAAATTATGGTACCAATTAATATGATAATATTTTGTTTGAATGTTAACGAAATTCACACTCATAAAAAGGAATATATCCCTGTACATTTTTCTGGAATTAGTGTAGTGGTATTAGTCTTAATTATTATTTTACAAGAAAAAACTATATTTTAACTGAAACACGACTGGTGAGTGGTGACATGGTGGAATGACAGTAAGGGAGAGTTGTTGTCAACCTTTAGTGTTGAGTTTGATGTTTAAGAGGTATCTCTACTTTTTACCTGCTTATTAATTTTATTTTATTTGTTTCTAAAAGAGACGGTCATCACTTCACTAGTTGTGACTTGTGAGTAAATATCTGTCTGTTACTCACGAGTCACGACAAAAGAAAATTTTGTCTGTTACTCATGAGTGATAACTCATACGTCATACCCTAAAAAAACCCTCTTCATAAATTTTCTTCATTTTCCCACTGGTCCCTTTATTTATGTAATTTCTTCACTTTACCAAAGCAAGGCCAACCCTCTGAAACTGCCGGTTTTTTTCTTTTTGTTTTCTCACTCATGCTGCAACTCCTTTGACTCCGTTTCTCTTCGTTATTGTTTTTGTTAGTTTAATGCACAAATAAAAAATCTTTGAACCCGTCAGTGTCCATCTGAGGTTGTCATCTAGTTCGAACCAGCTTGCGCTTTGCAAGATTTGTGCACTGTCTTCCTCTCATTTCCAATTTTGCACAATAAAAGAAAAATCTTTTCTTGGACTCTAAAAAGGTGCATCAGATTTGCTTTGCCTTGTGCCCAGGGATTACACATCGGTCTCTCTCAATTGGAGCTCACTTGATCTTGAAGGTGACATCTTTTCACTTCCTCAGTCAATTGTCTTCCCGTGTTTCCATTTAAATTCTGTTTGTGATTTGATGGATTAGTAGAAATTCCTGTATTGCTTTTTTTGGTGTTTGAGAACCCAGATTTTTATTCCCAAATAAGCTCAAAGAAACCCAATCTCTTAGTTCCTCTATAAATTTCCCAACTTTTTGATGATGGGTTATAGAAAATTTGATCTGTTCATCTGGGTTTTGTCAATCGTGTGTTGGGTATGCTTATGTAGTGGATTTACTCCTTTAGACAATTACCTTATAGACTGTGGATCATTCACCAATACTTCAGTGGGTAACCGTGTCTATCTAGCAGATAACTTGGCTTCAAAATTCCTTTCAACCCCAAAAGATGTTCTTGTCAATACTTCTTTGAAATCAATCACTTCCTTTGATGATTCGCCGCTGTATCAAACAGCAAGAATCTTTACTGAATCCTCAAAGTACACCTTTCCCATACGCGGGAGTGGTAGACACTGGATCCGCCTTTATTTCTATCCATTTGTTTTTGGTAGTTACGATTTGAGCAAGGCGAGTTTCTCTGTTTCCACCCAAAACCATGTCCTCCTCAGTGATTTCAGTGTTCAAAACACTTCTTTTAAAGAATTTTCAGTAAATGTGACTTCAGATACCCTTGTTATCACCTTCACCCCTTCAGCCAATTCATTTGCGTTCGTAAATGCCATAGAAGTTGTTTCAGTCCCGGACGAGCTCATTACTGATGATGCCAACACAAGTCCAGGAAAATTTCAGGGTTTGATGACTAAGGCTTTAGAGACAGTTTGGAGGGTGAATATGGGTGGACCAATGGTGTCCTTTGAGAATGATACCCTGTGGCGAACTTGGGTTCCTGATCAAAGTTTTCTACTAAGCGGGAACCTTGCCAAAGATATCTCAAATATTGGAGCCGTTAAGTATGTTGCAGGTTTGGCAACCCCAGATATTGCTCCACAAACTGTCTATGGTACCCTCACTGAGATGAACTCAGCGAATAATCCCGACAGCAACTTCAATGTGACCTGGGAGTTCAATGTGGATCCAGGATTTCAATACCTTGTTCGGTTTCACTTTTGTGATGTAGTAAGTAAAGCTCTTAATCAGCTTTACTTCAATGTATATGTGGACTCTTGGAATGTTGCTCCAGATCTCGATCTGAGTACTATTTCAGTAAATGAGATTGCTGCGGCGTATTATATGGATTATGTTAGAACGTCTGCTGTCAGCAATAAGCTTCGTATTAGTATTGGCCCTTCCACTTTAAATAATGTGTATCCTAATGCCATTCTAAATGGGCTTGAGATTATGAAAATGAACAATGCAGCGGGCAGCCTCAGTGGAGCAAACTCTGTGATTATTCCTTCAGGTTCAAGTTCACAAAATAATGTTGGAGTAATAGTAGGTGCCAGCATTGGGTCATTTGTTGCACTGGTATTGGTTGGGTTTCTCTTTGTTCTGTGCAGAAGAAGGAAAAGACTGGCAGTCCAAGGCCATTCTAAGACATGGATTCCTTTCTCCATGAATGGAGGCAATTCTCACACCATGGGAAGTAAATACTCATATGGAACAACTGCTAGTACTGCTTCCACCCTTGGGTATCGCTTTCCTTTTGGGGTAGTTCAAGAGGCTACGAACAACTTTGATGAGAGTTGGGTTATTGGAATTGGTGGTTTTGGGAAGGTATACAAAGGAGAGTTCAATGACGGAACTAAGGTGGCTGTCAAGAGGGGAAATCCACGATCTCAACAGGGACTTGCAGAGTTCAGGACTGAAATTGAAATGCTTTCTCAATTCCGTCACCGCCATCTTGTCTCATTGATTGGGTATTGTGATGACAAGAATGAGATGATTCTGATATATGAATATATGGAGAACGGAACCCTAAAGAGTCACCTCTATGGCTCAGGTCTACCCAGCTTAAGTTGGAAGGAAAGGCTTGAAATATGCATTGGATCAGCTAGAGGACTTCACTACCTTCACACTGGCTATGCAAAAGCAGTTATTCATCGTGATGTGAAGTCTGCAAATATCTTGCTTGATGAGAACCTCATGGCCAAGGTTGCTGATTTTGGGCTTTCCAAGACAGGTCCGGAGATTGATCAAACCCATGTGAGTACGGCAGTAAAAGGGAGTTTTGGATACCTTGATCCTGAATATTTTAGAAGGCAACAACTGACAGAGAAATCAGATGTGTATTCATTTGGGGTGGTTTTGTTTGAGGTTCTTTGTGCAAGACCGGTTATAGATCCATCCCTTCCAAGGGAAATGGTGAACTTGGCTGAATGGGCAATGAAATGGCAGAAGAAAGGGCAGTTGGAGCAAATCATAGATTCTACCCTTGCAGGAAAAATTAGACCAGATTCTCTTAGGAAATTTGGAGAAACCGCCGAGAAATGCCTGGCTGACTATGGTGTTGACAGGCCCTCCATGGGAGATGTCTTGTGGAATCTAGAGTATGCCCTTCAACTTCAAGAAGCAGTGATTCAAGGTGATGCTGAAGAAAATAGTACCAACATGATTGGTGAGCTATCTCCGCAAGTCAACAATTTCAACAACGTCGATACAAATGATTCTGTTGCACAGTTTGAAGTCTCAAGTGTGGATGATCTTTCAGGCGTTTCTATGAGTAGAGTATTCTCCCAGCTGGTAAAGTCCGAGGGTCGGTGACTGTTCTGAGATAGGTTATGCTATGAGTTTAGCTTCTCTTCTGATAATACTTCTTTTGTGGGGTTCGCTGATTAAACTTCATGAAGAATTCTGAGTTCTCTCCTTTTGTACAGAAGGGGTGGTGGTTTGAGTGTGTTTTAGCCAATTCATAAGGATTTTATGTAACTTGTTTATTTCTTATTAATATTGATGAAGCAAAAATTTTAGTGTGGGATTGTTCCATTATTACAACTATGAATCACTTGTTCACATGATGGGATGATTGTGAGAGGAAGGTGTAGACGTCTTGTCTATGAAAACCTGGTAAAGTTTCATTTCCTCTTTATTCAGGTATTTTAATGTGAGTGATTTTCACACAATATTTGTCTAATCAATGGAGAAAGGAAAAGAAAATTGCATGTACACACTCTCTGTAAAGTAACCATCTTACTTTCATGAGGTACTCAGCTTTGAAAGACATGACTCGCATTAAGTAATCTGTAAATGGGCTTTTGGCTTTAGCCCAATATTGAAGTTAATTAATGACCTGAGTAAGGCTTCAGGAAGCAAAAATAGTTAGAAGTTTTATGGCAGTGGATAATGTGTTGAAATTAAAACTAGCAAAACAAGCAAAAATTGGCCCATGCAGGTCTCGAACCTGCGACCTTCGCGTTATTAGCACGACGCTCTAACCAACTGAGCTAATAGGCCAATTGATGTTTGGGCACTACAAAATCTTAATTTAATTTATATTGTACTATTACCCTTTTTGTCAATATTTTTCATAAACTAATTTCTTTCCATTTCCCGTAAATATTGAGATTCGGGACTTGTTACTTATTATCTTCATAAGATTTAATAACTTTGGACTTCAGACCAAAAAAAACAAAAAAACTTTGGACTGAAATAAAATATAATAACTAAAATATTCTCTTGGATAGAGGTTGATGTCACAAGTCTAAAGGTTATATAAAAATTAAATTGGGCAACTATCAAACCAAATATTCAAAGTGAATAAAGGTTTTGGCCAAAAAAAAAAAAGTGAATAAACGTTATATATGAGGTGATAATGATAGGTTGTTAAACTTGTGTGAATGATCATGGGTTCTTGAATTCATAAACCAAACTCTAACCTACGTACCATGCTACATTGCCAAGGGTCAGTTTGGCTAAAGACTTAAAAACCATTTACACTACCTGATCAATCAGCCACAAAGTGACCAATTGATTGTCTACAAGTACAATTTGACGTGCATGTGCAAGGAACTATTATGTTAACCTTAACGTCACACAACAAACTAATAAGATTTTAACACTTGAAGTTCATCTCATTTATTACTGGATCATCATCATTTATATCGCATGAATGTATAGAACTTATTTTAGATTAATTTTTCTGTAATCCAAAATTACTTACCCCAGAAGTATGGTCCGTAGTCCGTCCAAGGAAACCACAACAAAACAAACTCCGAAATCCGAATCCAAATGTGCAGAATCCCCATTAAGAAATCGAGGAAAGCAAACACACGTGAGGAGTGATCACATCATTCTGGTTACGTGGAGCGACGTCATTGGCTGTGCATTTGTAACCGTTTACTTCGACAACTACCCTAACACACACACTCTCTCTCTATCACCACTTGAATCGCTCTTCCGCTCCTAACTGACTTGGGGTTCAGAGTCGAGACTCGGAGAGAGAGTTGAGAAACAGAGAAAATCTGATCACCTGCTCCGCGCTGAGAACTGAGGTTCCACCTCTTCCCTCTTCTGCTTTGATCATCCAAATTTTCAGTTCCTAGTTATTCTCTGAATTTGCTTTTTTTGTTACTCTGTTTTGCTATCTCTGTTTTTCTCTGATCATTTTCTGAGTGACCAAACAGCCGAACACGAAGGCTAATGCAGGTAATGAAACCGTAAGAAGACTGAAACAGTTGGATTGTTTTGCGTTCAATTATTGGATTCAATGGGAAAAGATGAGAATTCTCCGGTTACAAGAACAGAGACGTTTCCGGCGTGGTCGAAGGACGTGGAGGAATGCGAAGACGAATTCCAGGTGAAGCGCGAATCGGGACTTTCCGAGGAGGAAGTCGAAAAACGCCGAAAGGTGTACGGATGGAACGAACTGGAGAAGCACGAGGGCCAGTCGATGCTGAAGCTGTTGTTGGATCAGCTGAGCGACACGCTGGTCAGAATTCTGTTGGCCGCGGCGGTTATCTCCTTCGTGCTTGCGTGGTACGACGGCGAAGAAGGCGGCGAGAAGGAGATCACGGCGTTCGTGGAGCCGCTGGTGATCTTCTTGATTCTGATCGTGAACGCGATCGTGGGGATTTGGCAGGAGAGCAATGCCGAGGAGGCGTTGGAGGCGTTGAAGGAGATTCAATCGGAGCACGCGACGGTGATAAGGGACGGCAAGAGGATGACGAATTTGGCGGCGAAAGAGCTCGTTCCCGGCGATATTGTGGAGCTGAGAGTTGGTGATAAGGTGCCGGCCGATATGAGGGTTTTGAGCCTTGTGAGCTCGACGTTTCGGGTCGAGCAGGGTTCGCTGACCGGAGAGAGCGAGGCAGTGAGCAAGACTGCGAAAGCTGTGGCGGAGAATTCAGACATTCAAGGGAAGAAGTGTATAGTTTTCGCGGGAACGACGGTAGTGAATGGGAATTGCATCTGTTTGGTTAGTCAGACTGGGATGAAGACGGAGATAGGGAAAGTGCATTCTCAGATTCATGAGGCTACGCAGAGCGAGGATGAAACCCCGTTGAAGAAGAAGTTGAATGAGTTTGGGGAGGTTTTGACTGCCATTATCGGAGTGATTTGTGGGATTGTTTGGCTGATCAATGTCAAGTACTTTCTCAGTTGGGAGATGGTTGATGGGCGGCCCACGAATTTTCAGTTCTCGTTCGAGAAGTGTACTTATTACTTTAAGATTGCAGTGGCATTGGCTGTGGCGGCCATTCCAGAGGGCTTGCCCGCGGTGATCACCACCTGTTTGGCGCTTGGCACAAGAAAGATGGCTCAGAAGAATGCACTTGTTAGAAAGTTGCCCAGTGTTGAGACTCTTGGTTGTACCACTGTGATTTGTTCTGATAAAACTGGTACCTTGACTACCAATCAGATGGCTGTGGCAAGGCTTGTGGCCATTGGTACTCGGCCTGGTAGCCTTCGAGCATTCGATGTGGAAGGAACTACATACAACCCTTTTGATGGGAAATTACAGGACTGGCCGCCGGCAGGTTATATGGATGCTAATGTTCAAATGATTGCAAAGATCGCCGCTGTGTGTAATGATGCTGGTGTTGAATTATCTGGGACTCATTATGTTGCCAGTGGAATGCCCACCGAGGCAGCTCTGAAGGTAAAATGGCTATCCTATTCTTAAGTGTTTTCTGCTTTTTATTTATTCTGAAATTTGGACTGCTGTTGTTTGCTTGGATTACAAGAAATGAGAGAAATACCACAACACTTTTATCAAAACATGTGTGTTGTTTTGTTCCCCAGCTGTGTTCTTTTAGTAGTCATATTTGAGGTGCAGAACAACCAGTCTCTCTATTTAGTTGTTAATGAACTTTCTGGTTTGGTCCAGGTTCTGGTTGAGAAGATGGGACTTCCTGAAGCATTAAATTCTTGTTCATCTTCACGTTCTGGAGATCCACTACGTATGTAACTGATTCTTAAATCATTTATTGTTTCGTGATTTTTGCTTGGGCCTAAAGGTTTTCTTATTTTTCTTGTATCATTATTACATTGAAGGTTGTTGTCAACTTTGGAAAGAATTGCATCGTCGAATTGCAACACTTGAGTTTGACCGTGACCGCAAATCCATGGGTGTCGTTGTGAATCCTGGCTCAGGAAGAAACTCACTTTTGGTCAAGGTACATTTCCTGATGATAAACTCACATGCTATATGTGTTCTTTATTCACCTAGATAAACTGTCTTCCCATTAAAATTAAATTTGGCATTTTATGTGTTCATATATATATATATATATATATATTTTTTTTTTTTCTGCATTTCATGTTTATGCCTTCCCAATCTAGAACTATCAAATTCCTTGTTCAAGATTTGGCATGCGTTACTTCTCAGTGACATTGAGTATCTCGGTCAATTCGCATTGTTTTTATGAAATATTTATGACTAAATCCTACTTGACTTTATACACCTCTGCAGGGTGCGGTTGAAAATGTATTGGAACGGAGCTCATTCATTCAGCTACTTGATGGCTCCACTGTAGAATTGGACCAAAGTTTAAGGGATTTTATCTTAGACAGCCTCCATGAAATGTCAACTAATGCATTGCGTTGTTTGGGTTTTGCATACAAGGAGGATCCGCCAGAGTTCACAACGTATAATGGCGATGAAGACCATCCAGCTCATCAGCTTCTACTTAATCCTTCCAATTATTCTTCAATTGAGAGTAAACTTGTTTTTGCTGGCATGGTCGGGCTAAGGGTGAGTGTCCTCCGTCTTTAGTCTTGTCTGGCAAATCTGTAAAGTTTGTGTTGTTCCCTTTCCATATAATTTTGCTAGTAAAATTTTTAAAGGTTCTGACACACTTGTTCACTTAATTGTAAATTGTTTTAAGGATCCACCGCGAAAGGAGGTCCGTCAAGCGATTGAGGATTGCAGAGCTGCTGGAATCCGTGTTATGGTTATTACAGGAGACAACAAGAATACAGCTGAAGCTATTTGCCGTGAAATAGGTGTATTTGGACCTTCTGAAAATATTAGTTCAAAAAGCTTAACAGGAAAAGAATTCATGGATCACCATGATCAAAAAAGTCATTTAAGACAAAGTGGAGGCCTTTTGTTCTCTAGGGCTGAGCCAAGGCATAAACAAGAGATAGTGAGGCTGCTGAAGGAAGATGGTGAAGTGGTTGCAATGACTGGTGATGGAGTGAATGATGCACCTGCCTTAAAGTTGGCTGACATTGGGGTTGCAATGGGCATCTCTGGGACAGAGGTATATTAATGATGTTACCTCTTTATTTTTATTTCTTTTTCTTTTGTGTTTTCCTTTAATCCAATTTGTTGAATATTTCCATGATCATGAAGGAACCCAGTCCATGCAGTTTGTGTCTGCACATGCATTGTATGGTGCTCATGATGAACTGATGATTAAGCAAGACTTATTCAATAGCTTTTTCATTAGTTGATTTACTTGTTGCTAGTGCATGAGTATGCTATTAGACAGCATTCTGGATAGAGCATGCAGAATGCTTACAAAATTATATGTATACTTATAATATTAAATGTGTTTATAATTCCTGATTACATATCAAAATTGTTTTCTGCCTTCTCAACATAGTTACATTCACCTGATACCCTTCAACAGAAAGAATGCATACTTGTGAAGTCAAGGTCATAGCCCTTCATCAAAAACCATTTTTGTTGACTCGTCTACATCTTGTGTCCTAATATGCTTCTTAATTCTTATAAGGTCTTTCTAATTTCATTGTTTTGTCCAAGAATACTCACAATTCATGTACTCATTTATTTTCTCATCATTCCTGGTCCACTTGTTCCAGGTTGCAAAGGAAGCCTCTGATATGGTATTAGCAGACGACAACTTTAGCACTATAGTTGCTGCTGTCGGGGAAGGCAGATCTATTTACAACAACATGAAGGCTTTTATCAGGTCTGATTCCTCTCCCTCTAAAGCATGTTCATCTAAATGTATACCTTGCTGTCAAATCTTATTTTAAACTTGCATTTAATACTTGTTTCTTTGATTCTCAGAAATTGGAATTTCTGCTGTCATCTTTAACCCCCTGCCTCAACTGCAGGTACATGATTTCCTCGAATATTGGCGAAGTTGCATCCATTTTTCTGACAGCTGCCTTGGGTATTCCAGAAGGCATGATCCCGGTTCAGCTTCTCTGGGTCAACCTGGTTACCGATGGACCCCCAGCGACAGCTTTGGGATTCAATCCTCCAGATAAAGATATAATGGAGAAGCCCCCCAGAAGAAGCAATGACTCACTGATCACTGCTTGGATTTTATTCCGTTATCTGGTACAAGAACAACATATATTTCAGATGACTTAGTAATAGTTTGTGCTAATATAGATTCAAGGAAATTCATCGTGAAATCTACTCTAGTTTCTCATCAGACAGCTCTACATTCTTTTTGACCTGTTGCAGGTGATAGGGCTCTACGTTGGGATAGCAACAGTTGGGGTATTCATTATCTGGTACACTCATTCCTCATTTTTGGGCATTGACCTGAGCAAAGATGGTCATAGTCTTGTCACCTACTCTCAACTTGCAAACTGGGGCGAGTGCTCTTCCTGGGAGGGGTTTTCAGCATCGCCCTTCACAGCTGGTGATCAGGTGTTCAACTTCGACACAAACCCATGTGAATATTTCCGCACTGGCAAAATCAAAGCCTCAACTCTCTCCCTTTCTGTCTTGGTTGCCATTGAGATGTTCAATTCCCTCAATGCTTTATCTGAGGATGGTAGCCTCTTGACAATGCCCCCCTGGGTTAACCCGTGGCTCCTTCTAGCCATGTCCGTCTCCTTCGGTCTGCACTTTTTGATCCTCTACGTGCCATTCCTTGCTCAAGTATTTGGCATCATCCCTCTCAGCCTGAATGAATGGCTCTTGGTGTTGGCTGTTGCTTTTCCGGTGATCCTAATCGATGAGGTTCTCAAGTTTGTGGGAAGATGTACGTCTAGGTTGCCAGAGTCTACTACTGTAGAGGTAACTAAGCGCAAAGCAGAGTGAGCACCAAGATCAGTAATTGGAGAACCAATATTCAGAGCTTCAGATTTATTGAATAGACCAGTAGTGCATTTCACAATACAACTTTGCTAACCCAAAAATAGAGTCAATTCTCACCACATTATTTTTGTGGTCATTCTCTCTCCCTGGATTTTACTTCTGCAATTCTGTGCTACTTCAAAAAGTTCAGAGTCTAAAACCCAGATGAATTTTAAAACTTGCGAAGGCATTATACTAAGCATAGGCATCTAACTATTTCATCTTCGTATTTAAACGTAAAATCAAAAGATAATTGCAACTTGCAACACACTCTGGAAAAAACCTTGCAACCATACTGAGCTTTCACCACACAATTAAATTTAAAATTTAATTCAGAACAGCCATTTAACAAAATGCATCTTTAATCCAAATTTAACACTTGGACCCAAAATAGGAACATTTATAACTAAAATAGATTTTCATGATAAAAAATAAGCTATTTTTCAATAAGTTAAATTTTAGCTATTTTGATTTCATCACTTTGCGAATGGCATAATTACTGGTATAACAATTTGCAATAACACTTAGTTGTGGTGCTAATTCATAGAGTCCAAATTCAGGACCAAAAATTGCTGGTCACAAAAGTGAATATGCCTTTAATTACTTCTAAATCACAAATCAGAGATGGAATTGCAAATCACAACTAAGATTTAAAAAACCACAACATAACTAGTCGAGTAATTACAGTAGGAAGCATCAATAACCTAACAGCCCCAAATTTCGAATCCCCATCCCCATTCCATTCTTGACAGCAAGACTTTGATCCCAAAAAACCCTAACCCCCAAAACCATACAGAGTCCTACCCTGCCTCTTGAGCGCGTAAACCACGTCCATGGCCGTCACAGTCTTCCTCCTGGCGTGCTCCGTATAGGTCACAGCATCACGAATCACATTCTCCAGGAAGATCTTGAGGACTCCACGAGTCTCCTCGTAGATCAGACCGCTTATACGCTTCACACCACCTCTGCGAGCCAAACGCCGAATCGCCGGCTTTGTGATTCCCTGAATGTTATCGCGGAGGACCTTACGGTGCCGTTTTGCTCCTCCCTTACCCAATCCCTTGCCTCCCTTACCACGACCCGACATTTTGACCCGACTGAAATCTCAAAAATCTGAACGCAGAAATCAAAATCAAGTCAGAGAGGAAAGACGAGCGCCAAAATTGTACACTTGGAAGGAGTCAGACTGTTTGCTTTGTGAATAGTTTGAACGGGAAGTGTTCGGATATTGAGGGTATTTATAGGAGGGTGGGCATTTGGGAAGTAGAAGTCGATCCGTGTGGATAAAAAATAGAGGGTTGTGGGCCGTCGATGAATTTCAGTTAACGGGGGAGATGGAATTTTGGAGTGGGTACGGATCGATGACGTGGATGAGTGAGGGGTTCATTTTTACTTTTCAGCGCTTTATTTTGTGTTTCTTTTGGTTTTGATTTTCGTAGTGAAAGAGAACGCGGGCAGTTTGGCGCTGTTTACATTTGATTGCTCGAAAATTCATAAATCCCACCCAATTAACTAAAAACTTATCCCATGAGTCTATTTTTTGTATTCAGATTTACTGAATATAACAGTAGTGCATTTTACAATACAACTTTGCTACTACAAAAATACTCATTTCTCACCACATAATTTTGTGGGCCCACTCTCTCCCTGGGGTTTACTTTTGCTTCTTTTGTTTAAAAACCCAGTTGAATTTTGAAACTTGATACAAAGCATAGACACCTAACTATTTGATCTTGGTAATTAAATCCGAAATCATAGATGGTAGCAAGTTGCAACAATTAGGGCCAATGAACCACACAGTTGCCTTCACTCTTCATAATTTGGTATCCACAATCTAGAAAATCCGTTTTAAAGTATAATTTAGCAACTTTGATCATAATTTACCACTTCAATCCATCAATAAGTAGATTTTCACTACCAAAATTTCAATATATTGAAAAAAAAAAAAAAAAAAAAAAAAGGCTATTTTTAGCACAAAAAAATTTAGCTAATTTGATTTCAGGGTCAGCTCATTGGTAATGAAATAATTAGTCATATGTCACACTTTAAGAAAAATAGCATCCACTTCGCAATAAATTCATAAATTCCAGAATGAAAGCAAAAATTACGGGTCACAAAAACCGAAATTGCCTTTGATTTCTTCTGAAATCACAATTCAGAGAGGGAATTGCAAATTACAACTACAGAACCATTCAAAATCAAAGACCTAACTAGTAGAGTAATTACAGTAAAAACCATTGATAACCCAATCCCAAATATCCAATCCCGAGCCCAATTTCATTCTTGACAGCAAGACTTTGAACCCTAAAAACCCTAACCCCCAAAACCATACAGAGTCCTACCCTGCCTCTTGAGCGCGTAAACCACATCCATGGCCGTCACCGTCTTCCTCCTGGCGTGCTCTGTGTAGGTCACAGCATCACGAATCACATTTTCGAGGAAGATCTTGAGGACTCCACGAGTCTCCTCATAGATCAGACCGCTAATACGCTTCACACCTCCTCTGCGAGCCAAACGCCGAATCGCCGGCTTTGTGATTCCCTGGATGTTGTCGCGGAGGACCTTACGGTGCCGTTTCGCTCCACCCTTGCCCAACCCCTTGCCTCCCTTTCCACGACCAGACATTGTGACCCGCTAAAAATCTCAAGAATCTGAAAGCTTGAAGAGCGAGTTTGAGAGATTTGTTTGCTCTGTGAACAAATGAATGGGAACGTTTGGATTTTTCGAGAGTACTTATAGCAGGAGGTCGATTTTTGGGAAGAAGGGGTCGATCCGCGTGATAGCTGGGTAGAGGGTTTTGGACTGTCGATGGATTTGAGTTAACGATGGAGATGGAACTTTGGAGAGTGTGTGGATCGATGACGTGGATGAAGTGGGTGGTTGTTTTTACTTTTCAGCGCTTTATTTTGTGTTTCTTTTGGTTTTGATTTTCATATTGAAAGAGATGGCGGGCGTTGGCGCCGTTTGGATTTTAGAATGCAATGTGAAGCCCAGAGCGCCCAAATGATCCTTCGACTCGCTGCCTTTGGCCATTGCTAAGTCCAAACAAATGCAACTCAATACACCCACCAATTACTGACCTCACCCACCCAGTTTTCCCAGTCCTCACAAACTCGTGAAAAAATTATCAAACTTACTCATCAATATTCTTAAAAAGTTAAAATATCTTTAATTCCAAATCCTTTTCCTTTTATTTTGTGTTTTGAATGGAAGGGACCATGGTAGAGGTGTAGGATAATGCCATCAGAAACATAATAGAATTTTCTTCTTCATTTTATCAAAGGATATAATAGAGATATATAATGATTCATACTAGTATAAATATAATGAAAAAAATTTACAAACAAAACACATACTTTGATGGTTATTTTCTTTCAGGACATTAATTTTGTTTTGTGTTAATGAAAGACACATTTTCATTTTATGAAAATTAAGGATCATGTTTTTTTTTTTTTTTTTCAGTTTTTATCTCAACTTTGACCCAATGTTGGACCTATCAAAACTCTACCAAACTCATAAAAATTATATTGAGTTTAAAGATATGCATCTCATTTTTATAACTATATAAAGATCATCTAAATCGGATCTCTACAACTCTAGATAATCGGCCCCAAAGTAAGGTACCTGAAACTGTGCGATTTTTCAATTTTTTTTTTCATATGTCCGATTAGACAGTTTCGGGTATTTTATTTTTTGACCAATTATTTGAAGTTGTAGATGTTTGATTTGAGTAATATTTATATGGTTGTAAAGGGGACATGCATAGTTTTAAATCAAATATAGATTTGGTGGAGTTTTGATGGATCTAATGTCGGGTCAAAATTGAGATAAAATAGAGTCCTTAATTGACACAAAATAAAAGTATGTGTTTCATTAATATGAATTAAAATAAATGTCTTGAAATAAAACAACCATCAAAGTATATATTATGTTTGTAAATTTTTTTCAAACATAATATAGTACAACACAATTTAAACGAGTACATATATATAAAAAAAATCAAGTTGAGACATTGTTATTTAACTAATTTGGTCTCAAGCTTTTATTTAACTTTTAATACTGTCTTTCGAATACTTTAATCCAAAGAAGGACGATAAAAAACTTATAATCTCTTCCAATATTATAAAAAAAAAATTATTAAATCATTAAAATAATTTAATTAGTAAGTAGATAATTTAAGTAGAGCAGAAACTAAACCAATCAAATTACCTAAGACTTATTATTTATGTTGCCCCCCTAATAGTAACTTGAGTCTCACATCACCCCAGATCATCATTTCCTCTCTTTTTCATCCATTTCCCCCAAATTAGCTTGTGGGATTTCTTAATCTCACACTTAATGTCCTTTTGGCTAATTTCAAACCTTGCGCCTTATTGTGAATTGGGGTTAGCCGAGGACAAAAACTCCCAGGGCACCCGGTTTGAACCCTCCCCCTCCTTTGTAATAATAAAAAAAAAAAAAACCTTGCGCCTTATAAAAAATAAACGTTGGGTTTTATTTGTGAAAAAACAGAGATAGGGGGTGACTGAGCAATCTAGGGGTGGAACAGAGTCACCATTGTAGAACATGAGATTTTGCTTAAACCCTTAATCCCTAAACCCTCCAAAACAAACTAACCATCAAATCCATCTCCTCTCAACGTCAAATTTTCTCACCCTCCTGCTTCTCAGGTCATGGGCTTCTTCGACCTGAACATTCCGTACACGAACCCCTCGCCGTCCGATCGATCCACGCGCGCAAAGCTTGTGACGAAGGCCTTGGAGCTCGGCTACTCCGGAGTCGCCTACAACCGTACGATCAAAGGCGTGATGTCCGATCACGACCGTTGCTCCATCCCCCTCTTCACTCTCCCTTCTCTCCTCAAACACTCCCCTCACCTCCTCGCCTCCGTCAACTTCCACCGCGACCTCCTCGCCGTCCCACGCGCCTCCCCCTTCCGCCAGTACACGCGCCTCACTGTCTGCGCCGATAGCAATGCACAAACCCAGGCCCTCAATTCCGGTAACCCCGTATTGAAATCCTACGATTTGGTCGCTGTCAAGCCCATGAACCAGACCGCCTTCGATCAGGCCTGTGAGAAATTGGAGGTTTGTGCTTTATTGCCTCCATTTGTTTTTTTTTTTTTTTAATTCTGTTTGGTTTCTCGGAAAGGAGGTAGAAAGTTTGGATTTTTGTTTTGGTTTATGTAGGTTGATATAATTGCGATTGATTTCTCGGAGAAGTTACCTTTTCGTTTGAAGCAGCAATTGGTTAAAGCTGCCATTGAGGTTTGGTCCCAGAGAATCTGTTTGTTTATTTTTCTTCTTTTTTCTTTAAGTCTTTATTTAGGTGATAAGAATTTATAATTTTTGGATGTGCAGCGTGGTGTGTATTTTGAGATCACATACGCGAGTCTCATTGCCGATGTTCAAGCAAGAAGGCAAATGATATCCAATGCTAAGGTGAGAATTTATGAATTTACAATCAGACTTTATATTTGTTGCATAGGGTGATAATGTAACGTTGCAGTTATTTTCAGAATTTGAAGGGAGCTTCATAATGAAGTGGCAAGGAATGTCATGTTTGTTTGAATGCTGAAAGATCTTTTCTCTTGGAGTTGAATGGGGATTGAGTATGCTTTGATTCTAAGATATTAGAAATGGTTTGAACGTATTAGGTCTATAAAGACTATAATACACACACATGCACATATATCTATGTATATGTTAGTTTCTGATAGATACATCTACTCATCATCTGTGCACTGTTCCTCAGTTACTGGTAGATTGGACTCGAGGAAGGAATCTAATAATCTCAAGTGCCTCCCCAACTGCAAATGAGTTTAGAGGGCCATATGATGTTGCAAACTTAATGTCATTACTTGGGCTCTCTAAGGAACGAGCTAAAGCGGCTATTTCAAGAAATTGTAGGTATGATAACTTTCATCAATCTCACCGTCACCGTCTTGGAGATTTGACGTTTAATTCGTCCAATTTTTTTTAATCAATGTCTTGCAGGATTCTCATATCTAATGCTGTGAGAAAAAAGCACTTTTACAAGGAAGCCATAAGAGTTGAAGTGCGATCATCAGGTCAAGAAACTGACACGAACAAACCTTGGTCTAGTGACTTGTTTAAATGGGATCCCATCTCTAGTGGTGAAGGTGATTTGCTATTAGATGATTTGGCAAAGTCTTTCACTACCACCAGTAATAAAGTCTCCAAAACTGTCAAAGGCATTGATTTTGCTTCGGTTATTGACAGCATGCCATCACTTGGATTTCAAGTCAAGGATCTGATATCTGGAACTGATGTGGTTGTGTCCCAATCAATGGATACTGGTAAAAACATTGTTTCTGCTCCTGAGTTAATTGAGCAATCAGTTGCGACTGATGGAGTGGTTGTGCCCCAATCAATGGATACTGGTAAAAACATTGTTTCTGCTGCTGAGGTAATTGAGCAATCAGTTGTGCCTGATGGAGTGCTAGAACATCCCGATAGGCTTTATTTTCCTCAACCAGATCAAACTTCTCTGTGTGATTCTCTGTTGGAGCGACAGATGTTTGACTTTGAAAATCCTCAGAAGTTGCATTCATCTTGTGATGCTACCAAAGCTTTTATTGATGTTGCGGGAATTAACGCTCCTACAATAACCACTGAAGCAGAAGCAAAGAATACAGATGGAGCAGATGTGAATTTGGACTTGACTACAACAGAAATTCATGATTTGCAATCACAGAATTGTGTGACTAATTATGAATTGATTTTTGTGCCACCTGATGATAATCTAACATTTCAAACATTTCAAACATTAGACATTGGGTTAGATTCCGCCTGTAACGCTGATTCTAAAGTTGAAGTTTTCACTAATTATGAGGATACAGATATTCCTGCTCCTCATACTGAAGAGGCTAAGAGTGTTAAAAGTTCCGATGCACAAAGTGATCCGATTGATGAAACTTTTGCAGTGGTAGATATAAAAAGTATAGAAGAAAAATCTTTGGCCTTGAATTCATCACTGCATAAAAATATTTCAGAAACGGAACAACTTAGGGAGTCTGGAGATGATGCAGTTACATTTGCAAATCAGGTTCCTGTTCTGGAGTCTAACGATGAGATGATAGTAATTGATGATTATTCAGTTGCAAATCATGGGTCACCAGATGTGAAAATGGAAGAGCAAAAACATGGGGAAGCTGATACTGAAATGAACTATCCAGCCTTGGATCAATCTGTATCAGGTATGACTTCTTTTAGTATGCATGTCTTCTGCACTAACTTTTTTTTTTTTTTAATTTTGATGTTGATTGTGTTTGGGTATTAATTGTTCTGATCTGGGATCTGTCTTAATATGGGTTTCTTTGTTATGCATGCAGTCTGACTTCTGAGAATTACATTCTGTTGCAAAGTAGTAATATATACATACATGATTAACCCATGAGCTTGGGAACCGTATAACTATAGGCTGTCCTGGTCTGGGGTTGGTTGGCCATGCAGCACTTGTTATTATGTTTTATAGTTTATTGATCCAGTGTAACACCCCTTCCTACAGAGAATGTGTTCCGGAGTACGTAGCTGACTGAAAACACAAATTTTACATTGCTCAATGCATGAATTTAGCTGAAAAGGGATCACTGTTAGTTGTTTCTTTGTTTGATGATTCTTTTGTCATGGGCGAGAAGCAGGGATGTGATCAACTCGTCTTACAGCAGCATCTTTGTAGTACTGTTTTAAGTTTTCTTAACCATCCATGGCTTATACATGTCTATTGGGTACAGGGAAATCCAGAGCAAAAAGGAATAGACCTCATCAAGCGACTCTTTTTCCTCTCAAGCGATTGCTGCATCCTGTATCTTTCAAGAAGGCTCGGAAAAGTAAAAGCAAAATTAGGATGCCATAACTGTGCAATGATTTCCCTATATTAATATTATCGATAAATGTATTGATCGGCATATGTGAAATAGGTGAGTTAAGTGTGTTGCATTTTTTTGTTTCGTAATTTTGTCTAGTACACATGTTTAATGGCCGTAAATTGTATTCTCAATTTTGATCTTCTGAAAACTTCTATAGAGCTTCTTTTATAAATCACCAGATATGAATTGTCAAATTTACCTTTAAACTGTTCTTTCTAGTATTTCTACTTTTACTCTTTCTCATCCTATACTAACCATCGTATGTGTTAGGACATAGGATAGTTTAGAATAATTGAGCAGCTCCATGGTACTAAGCAAAGGCAAAGGCAGAGGTAGAGGTACTAAAAGGGCCCATCAGCTTCTGAATGACCCTATCATCAGGGACAACTTGCTTCCTCGTCCTTGCCTCGGCCTAAGATTTAGGAAGTTGACTGCAAAACCTCCCTCAAATTAATCTCTGTTATTAATTTTCACTCCTTGCCACTTTGTTTCTTTTTCCAACAAAATATTGCGACTTGATGGTTTCTTTTATTTTTTTGAGTTTGAGTCGCTCTATCAATTGCTTAACTGCATTTGTAAGTGTACCATCAGGACCAAATTGAAAATCAACCACCCCTTTAAGGGTCTACAACTTGTATGTCTTTTCTTTTCAATTTCTTTTACAATATATAATGTACTCATATCATTCAACTTTAATCTCCAATTTCAACTAACTGGTAGCCCACTAGGCTTTTAACCAACTCATACCAATCTGTATCAGGTATGACTTCTTTTAGTATGTATGTCTTCTGCACAATGTGTTTCGAGTGGATATGGATTGGTCTGCTTAAGATAGTGGATTGGACCTCAGCTATTTGTAGCAGCCCAACTTGGTTCAATAAGCCTTTCTGCACCAATATGAGGCCCATCCCGTGAAACCCAATTATTATATCTCTCACGTGGGCCTGGGCTTCCTCAACCCGTTAAACGTTGACCAACCAATGGACCAGGTTGCGGTACTGGGTACCTATTAATTAATAGTTAATTGCTGATTTCAATAGATGTTTGATGTTTCTATGCACTCCGTATTGTTAAATAAAATTATTGGACATCATGCTCTTGCAAGTTGCCACTTAAATACATAAATAGGGACAAGAATGGTGTGAATGAATTGATGATCACTCACTCTAATTAAACATTGGGATTTTATTATAGTTCTCACATGTAGAGCTGGGCTGGTGCAAAAGTGAACTTTTATTTTTGAGGAGGCATCATTTTACTTACTGGCGTTCATGTGCTACTGCACTTGTTTCGGTTTCTTTATTATTTTGAGTTGAATAGTTTTGTGTTTTTGGGTATAGTGGTGACAAGACCCCTCTCTTCTTGTCTTTTTGTTGAATCAATCCGGTCACTATCCTCGATCACCATCATTAAGCTTGCCTTTCCTCTTTTCCAAACTAGTCGGGGGCACTTCAAAACTCCCCTTTTTTAATTTGTTTCGATTGCTGAGTAAAATAGTAATAATAATGAAATTTACTATGGAATTGTAGTTCCAAAATTTTCAGCCCATGGATTTAGTTTATATGGTTTACATGTAACAATCGTCAGTAATCAAACCCATGTTTAGTATGTTATATATTTATTTTGACAAATTTTATAATGTAACGGGTTATTTTTTTTCTTTAAGATATAAAATGATAATCGATCACCGTTGAATGTAAAATATATATATATAAAATATGATTTTATAGTTATTTCAAAATTTTAAAGATATTTACCCAAAGCATGAGTGTATAGTGAACTTTTTGGAGTACAGCCTCAGGTGCTACATATTTAGCAGGGTAATGTCGTAATGATTAATTAGCAATTCTTGTATTTTAATTAAATTAATGTGTGTGTGTGTGTGTTTTGTCCTTGTTTAACAAAATTAACATAATTAAAGGTTTGCCACCGCCGGCTGACAAAAAAATCAAGAGCGCCGTCCTATCCCCACCTTTTAGAGTAGTTTGCCTCAAAAATCATAGCCTTTGGTTAAAGAAGATCAAAGTGGGACTCAGAGATTCTAGCTAATAATATATTATTCAAATTTGAAACGTAAGTCTGTATCTTTAATCATTCAGTAACATGAACGACACCAAATGATTAAATAGCATAAAGATATGATTATAAAATTGATTTGGCGTTTTATGAAGAAAGTGGTGTCATGGCTTAATTGTTAAAAAGATGGAAGTGGCCTAAAAGAAGCTTCTCCATATTGTATATCATATCTCTAATAGAATAGAAGTGATTTGTGTTTGTGGATCTCACTTCTACTATTAATGTGATCTATAATAAGCAATCAAATTTCACTCCTGTTTTTCTTACTCTTTCTAAATTCATTCACTGAATTTCGTTAAATACAATTATCTACACATTCGTGAATGACTATGCCCGAGCTAGTTCAATTAGCGGCTCTAGTTGTCGAAGCTAGTTTTCTCCTCCATGTACATGCAGTAATAAATAATAATTAATTACGTTTAAGAGTTTAACTTGATCTCTTTACAATGAGGTTGATTGACATGACATTCATAAGTACATATCGATATCTTGGCCATTTTTCCTCTTTGTCGATGGTGACTCTTTAAGGACTGAGACATGCACCACACCAATGTGATAAACCCATATCACATTCCAAACATCAATTAGGAAATTAATTGACTTGCATGTTGTAAAGTAACTCATCCATTCCTCACCTCAAATAGCATATAAGAGAATGACTGATTGATTGATTTGCTAGGCATATTTGTAGGGCTTGTGCCTGTCTAAATCTCCAACTACTATTTTAATGAAGAGTACAGTTCTAATAGATAGAAAACATATACAGTGCGGACACTATATTTATAGCAGACAAATTCAAAGATTAGAAAATTTATACTTTAGGATGGAAATAGTGATTCCATATATCTAGATCAAATGGTACAAAATGTGCATGTGCACATATGGTGAAGTGTCTGCACAGAATTTTCCCAATAGATGTAGCTCGATCAAGGAAGAAAAAGTAAGCACAAATTTTGTTCCTACTTTGAAAACTGTGCTATGGTGTGGTATTCGCGAACTGTTAAAAAATAAGATATAATTTTTAAACTCAAGTACATTTACATCCATCAAATATAAGGTCTATTTTAAATTAGTTTACGAATTATAAAACATTTCAAATTTTTCTATTAACTAACAAAAAACATACAAAATGATAGACAAAATCGAGTTGACAAAAAAACCGGACCGAATCAGATTATTTATATATATTTATATTTTATATTATATAAAAGTTATATATATTGAATAAAAAATGTGTAAGGTGTTTTTGCACATGCTTGGGTTCAAATCCATGACATTGTGAGGAGAGTCAAAGTATGAATTCCCACTACACCACTTAACCACTTGTGAAATTCAAGTACATGCAGTATATTTATAGGCATACTAATACTTGAAATATAATAATTTATAAAATTAAATATATTATATATATCATTCCTTTTAAAAAAAATATTATTTTAGGTCTCTATTTAAATTTTATCATTACAAAAAGTCTAAAAATTTTACTAGTTTATATTTTATATAATTTATAATTTCCATATTGTAAAACTATTACTAAAAGTCCAAAACTATAATTTATAGTTTATATACTAAAATTATTAGAGTATAGGGTTAATTTTTAAGGTATAAGGTTTTAGACTTTATGGTTTAGGGTATAAGGTTATAGTGTAAAATACCAATTATAATTTTATAAATTATTATATTTGAAATATCAGTATGCCTATAAATATATTGCATGTACTTGAATATCATAAGTGGCTAAGTGGTGTAATGAGAATTCACATTTTTACTATACTGAAGTGGTCATGGGTTTGAATCCAACATGGGCAAAAAACACCTTATTTTTTTTATTCAAATTATATAACTTTTATATAATAAATAAAAAATATATAAATAATCTGGTTTAGTCCGATTTTTTTGTCAACCCGATTTTGTTTATTATTCTGTATGTTTTTTATTAGTTCATGGATCAAGTTAAAATGAACCTTATAATTAATAGAGAAATTGGAAATGTTTTATAATTCGTAGATCAACTTAAAATGAACCCTATAATTAATGGAAAAATTTAAAATATTTTATAATTTGTAAACCAATTTAAAATAAATTCTATAATTGGTGAATGTAAATACACTTTTAACCTAATTTTTACTATTAGATAATGAGCGTATAATATGCAATGTCCGCACAAAAGAAAGTCTCCTATGTACTCGTCTCTCAGTGTCAGTGTCGGCCCAGTGCTTTCGCCGTTGGAGTTCTTTCCTATCTTTGAACATATACACTGCATATATATATATGAGTCAATGGATCTATCATGATCAGTAGTTCATTAAACATTCATGAAGATGGTGACTGTCACCATGAGTAATTTAATCAGCCCTTTATTTCTGTTCTTTTTCCATGACAATGACTTTGTTTTCATCTTTTCCCATCAGCTGTCACATGCAGCAGTGTTATTCTGGAAACACTGATTAAAGTAAAGCCTGAGCATGACCTTATATATGCAAACCCACATTACATTATTGCATAATAAATTGCTAATTCATTAGGCAATCAAAGACATCACCATTAAATTGATTAATTAAAGTCATAAAATTCCACATTGTCATTCTAACAGTACAATCAACCTATATGTACATCAGCTACACTTGAAGCTAAATAACGCTTAAAGCACCATGCATTCTGCATAATATATAAAAGTTCAAATCAAGCAGCCTAAAAATTGGCCTAGCTACTTGCTAAAACATTTGACATAGAATCAGTTCTATGTCCCTAGATTAAGGAATTTGATTCGATCGGAGAGAATGCATCGAGAAGGTTGATCCAATTATTGTCGTCCTGTTCGTCTTCCTCCCCACTAATGTGGCTCCACTGAACATGAGAAGTAATCTTCTCAATTTCGTCGTTCCTCGCAAATCGTCCTCTGATCCGCGGCCGGCTATCCGCCAGTGTCTTCCTACAAGCATACTGAATTCAGAAATGCAAAAAGATTAATTAAGGTTCAGGTTTCAAATGTACACTGACATAATAGCATAATGACATGGTGGTGGATCCTTAAATAACTGTAACACCTTGTAACACCTTATAGGAGTGTAAGTTCTACATGTTTATTATTAGACATGGTTGTATCTTTGTGACAAAAAAAACCCTTTTCTTAAGGAAAAAAAAAACGACTCATTAGAAGTGGTTCAGACACATTCCAAGACCAGAACATTTCATGGCTACTTGGTCAATTAATTTGTAGGTACTTTTGTTCAAAATTGGTATTTGGGTTCATGCTTTTACATTTGTAGGTAATTTCCGAGTGAAAGAACTTCATCTAGTTCAAGTCTTCAAGAAACCAAATAAATGTGTACCACTCCCTTGGGAAAGTTTACAATTTCAAACAGACACATCGAAGAGTAAGACAATAGAGGGTTGAACGTCTGTTAATAGGACCTGCAACACATAAACATGGAATGAAACTTGATATGGCGGCAGGATTAAGCATTATGTAAATAGATATTGGCCAACAAAAAGGTAAACATCGTATGATGGTTGAGATAACTAAAGCAATATTAATTGATTTCATACATGATTAAAGAATACTGATACAGAAAAACAAAAAAAAAAGAATTCTGATACAAGATATTTCATAAAGAATATTGGTACGTACACATTTATAAATCTGTTGTAGAATTCATTTATGAACGATGTCATTAGCAAATATATTATATTATGTGTATTTATTACACTAATTATTATGGACAACTATTTTAATAGATACATCGTTCAATTGACACATTATGTGATTTTAAAATGTACATAATTCCTTCATTTTCTAATACTTATCTTCGATTACTTGCTCTACTGTGACACATAACATATCCTACTATCCCATTTTCGTGACCATAATAAATGCCAATAATATGTACATAAATATGTGTGACAAGCCGCATAAACAATCATAATTAATATGGAGTGCTACAATTAATTAATTGATAATAGGTTTAGCATTTTCCGTGCAGCATATATAAACCATTTCATTTATATGTCACTTCATTAATTCGTTTTTTCAAACAAGCACTCCATATATTGTAGAGCTAGGTAGCTAAAAAGAGTACTAGTAAAACTTGCAAAAACCTTTATGTGAAACATGCACCATCTTTTCAACTATTTGAATATACAGAAACAATGTAGATCTATAGATAGATGTGACAGAAACAGGCACAATTGTAGCTAAGCTAGTGAAGGTAAGATTTTACATGGAAATGTATGTGTTCGCAATCGTGGGCCAAAAAGCAAACCACGAGTCGATTCCATTATACTCATGCCCATAAAGCCTAAAGTAGTTAGTGGGTCACTGACTCAGTAGGTGAATTAAGCAGCAACCAGCCAAAAAATGTGAATGATCGAATGAATGATGGGTAAAACCGTAAAAGTAAAATTAAAAGGATTCAATTATAATAAGAGTAATGAAGCAATTGATTATTAAAAACATAATTAACCTTAATGGTCTTGTTGAAGTTCCTGAGGTTTCTCTTGCTTCTGTACCTCTCAATCCTCTCTTTCTTCTCCTCGGGGCTGTAACGACACGCTTTGCTCATTCCTTCGATGATCATACTGCTCTCGCTCGACAGCGGACTGCTTTCCGATGATGATTTGTAACTATGCAACTGCTGTAGAGCTAATTGCATTTGTACCCCATTATTATTCATATTAATCCTCTGCATGCACCCACATCAAAATAATTAATTAACAGATTAAAACTTAATTACTCACTCACTCTCATGCACTTACTACGACGTCGTGTTTTTGTATATTTGTGGGCATTTAGGTCATTTTATTTGAATTAGTAACTGTCGTACGTGGAAGTATGGAACCAATTAACCTGCAAGTCCAAGTCCCCGGTGCTGTAAACCCGGCGGACGGCTGGGCCGGACTCCAACTCCAGCAAGTCCGAGACGAGCCGGTGGGTCCCGCTACTCTTCTGGAGGGAATGGCTGCTGACGCTCCGCTGAATCATCAGCGTGCTGGCGGTGGGCCCACCACAATCATCATGATGATGAGGCGTACTGGGCGAGCCGCCGTAGCTGCTGCAGCCGCTGCTGCAGCTGTTGCTGAACTCGGCTGCCGCCGCCGCAACCGCAGCCACGCCGAGCTGGTCGTAGGCCGCCTGGGGAGCGGAGGACCCCTGGAACTGGAAATCGGAGGCGCGTGGGAATGCGGTGTTGTTGTGACCGTACATTGCGCGTGGGGGAAGGGTTTCAGTTACAGCCTAGGAGTTTGAGGGAGGTTTGAGAGTGAAAAGTTGAAAACTGAAGATAAAATGAACATGGCTGGGAGAATGGGACTAGGGGGTACTTAAAGGAAGCCAAAAGAAAGCAGAGATCGAGGACGGGACAGGATGACGTGGATGCTGATGTAATTATTTAAAAGAAAGCGTTGACCTGGTTATTATTTCTGTTGCTGGGATGATGATGAGACGTTAGCCTACCCACAAATACAATGCGCGTCCACACCCACATATATATATATATATATCTCTCTCTCTTTGTTTCGCCCCAGAGTTGTTAGTCACTTAGTCTGATCGAGTAAGAAGAATAAGATCAGTAATGGAAGGCCCCCTATGACTCTATGAGAACTTGCTTTTAGGTACGGCGTCGTGGCTAAAGATATAGGTAGGGTTTCACTTTCTACATGAACCCAAATCAAAAGTAGTCGCCGTTATAAGCTACCTAATTGCACTCATAAAGTAATTCAATATGTAATATATATGCCTGCTCATCAGTGCTCTAGATAAACATTAATAAAGAACAGGGTAATTACGTACAGTGAAAAGCTAGCTAGGTCATGTATGCACCTCCGAGTAATTATTTTGAATTAATTACACTATGTAACCATATTACAGTTTTACATAATACTTTTTTTTAATAATAAAATAATTATAATATTGTATAAGTTGTAAATGAAAAATTGCACTATAAATATCGAATGAGAATGAGGTATAAACAGATTTAACAGTTAAAAGATTTACTAACCCAACCCATAATAGTGAAAAGCCATTATTGTATTAATCTCTAATAATGAAAAAGTAACAGTCTCGAGATTCAAAGGTTAAGAAACCCATTTCCTTATTAATCTCTAATACTGAAAAAATAAAACTATCAAAATATATTTAAAGGTTAAAAATATGCTTGTATATTATTTAGGTTAATCCCTAAACCCTAAACCCTAAACCCTATATTTTTCATGCGTAAGCCCATGTTGTGTATGAATGAATTATATGCGGAGGCAGAAACGCACAAGCTTGTAGCTAGAAGCGTAGTACAAATTAAGCATGTGAATCTACCACCCAAACCCCACACAGGTACGTACACAGTACTGTACCAATGTCTCTATACTGACACCCACCCAAACTCAATCCCAAACGCATACATATTCAATTATTCATTACTCGCTCCATACTCCACAGTGATGAGGAAGCACATTAATTGTACATAATTTGTGTCAATCTTTTAATATTAATAATCTAGAGTTAGCACTTGTAATGGTTCGCACTTCAGAGTTCAGATGGTGTGTGTGTGTGTGTGGGCGCTTTTTTCCTTTTTTTCTATCAATTAATTTGAACTTAATTAGCTTGCTTTGGAGAAATCCTGCGTAAATATTTTCTATTCATTTTGTGAACCAATTGGGAATTAAGTTCCACTCACCCAACACATTCGGTCAAACAATGAAGTGGCTAGCTATATGTTGCAAATTGCAAGTAGTAAGAGTTTGGGACTTTTCAAAGTGGTCCTATATTGCCTATTTCTTCTCCGGCCAGTTTATGCCAAGGCATTGCCAACCAGGGATCTCAAAATCTTACTCAACTTGCATTTGACAACAAATAAAAAAATGACCCCACCACCACTTAGATCCACATGAGAGCTGCAAAGTACAAAGAGAGAGTTAAAGTGAAAGAATTTAACACAACTCCATGTGAGTAGCACACAGTGTACTCCCAATCATATGAACGGAATTTGGAAAGGATTAATTAGATTAATTATTATTTATGACAAGAAAAACTGCTATAATCCATAGCTAATAGCTAGTTATTATAATGACATACCAACCCTATTTTTAGGGAGGATTATACTATATATTATAGTTAGGATTTGTAATTGTTTTTGGCCATTTAGTTAGGATCTTTAATTAATTATCATCAAAAGTGTCATTGTCTTGCTTCTAATCATCATCATTAGAATAGCATTACATCCCGCGCGCTGATATTTTTCACTATTAGTTGCATGGATGCGTGCAACTCTAGGAGTTTACTTCACTATCCTGCATTGAACTCATTCCTCAAAAAGTAAGTTTTTCTTTTTAATAAATATTATATTTTGATCACTTCTCAATCACTTCCAGTGTTTTCAAAGGCGTTCTTCAGGCGCGCCTCAAGGCGCGAGTCATGGCGAGGCGGCGGCCGATTGCGCACGACGTCGCCGGAATCTGTAAAAGGACTGAAAGGCGACGGCAAGGCGTTGAAGGCGTACGCCTCGCGACGGCAAGGCGTTGAAGGCGTTGAAGGCGGACGCCCCGCGACCACCTCTGCGGGATTTTTTTTTTCAAAAACTCAGTCCCAAAACTTTCCGATCCGGTAACGGTCTCAGCAGCAACTCCTCTGAGAAGTCTTCGTCGGCGACCGGTGACCCCAAGGCAACTTTGGACAAGATGATTGGGCCGAAAAGCAAGAGAGAGAGTAAGAGGATCGGTCTAAGATGTAGAAAAAGAAGGGCCATGAGTGACCTTGAATTAGAGTGTGGGTTGCGACTTGCGAGCAGTGTTTTCAAAAGCTGAATAGCTGGAAGTTTGGTTCAGTGAAAGACTAGTGAAGTGACTAGTTATGTTGGTCTGGGCTTGGGCCTTTTAGAAATATTAATGGGCTTTTCAGTTTTTTGCTCAGATTAAGGCCCAATGCTTGTGGATGAAAATGATGAAGTAGAACTAGAAGCTCCTCTTCAATTTGATAATGTGCTTCCTCCTTCCCACATCGATTCCTTCGACAAGGATGATAATGATATTAGTTTGAATGATATTGATGATAATGAGTGGGATGAATGAAGTGGTTGTTTTTACTATGTTTTTGTGAATGATCTTATTAGATCAATATGCTTGTTTGGATTTCTATTTAATTTGGACAATATTATTGAATTTGATATGTAATATGGATGATTTTTATTTATGAATGACAATTAATACTATTTTTTAGCTATATAATTATTTTTATAATTTTTTTATTATTATATTTTTTTATGCCCGAAAGGCTTATGCTATACGCGTCAAGGCTTACGCCTCGCCTTGCGAGACTGCAAACGCCTCGCGTGACGCTTTTGCGTCTGAAAACACTGATCACTTCTGTAATTTTATTACGTGACTGTCAAATCAAATACATGCCATGGAGGAAGAAAATTTTCACAAGTAGTACATACCATGGAGTGCTCGATCAATTTTCTTGGGCAAACTAATACTAATGTCTTTTTTTTTTTTTTTTTTTTTATAATGACTAATGTCTTCTTTTGTAAAGGGATTTCAGCGACATTTATACATCAAGAAAATTAAATTGTCATTTTTTCTAACAAGCCAATTACAATTTGATTCATATTCAATTGTTTATTCTTTTATTTTTCTAATTTATAATTCTTCCTTAGAAGTTAATACGTGTTAAAGTATAAGTAAAGAGAGCCAAACATTATTCATGAATAAATAAATGGACTTAACCCAAGTCGATCCTTTCAATAATTTGGCTCAAAGGGGTTCAAAAAGACTTCGGTTTTACAACTATGAAAGAAATAGCCAATTAGCTATTGATTTATCCCACAAAATTAAGAAATTTGGTTTCGCAATCGAATCCTCTTTGAATCAAACGAAGAAACTTTGGTTTAAGAGATTTTTCGAGTAAACTAATTAATTAATAAATACTATAGAGATCGATTAGTTTTCACAATAGATGCATATATGCTTGACTCAAATCTCTTATGATGATGTAAACCTTGAAAAACTATGACAAGATCATAATCAATGAAGATGTACATTGACTATGAGAAGGGGGGGACCTCTTCAGCATCTTCTACATGCATTTGCAATAAGTAGGTCCATGAGAATCATCTATATCACTTCAAAAAGGGGTACCTGTCGCTCAGAGAAACCATCAATTGCCTTGAAGACCCTTGTGCACATGAAAATATTAGTGCACAAAGTAACTAGATAAAAACGTTTCGTTCCTGAGTTGGTCAATAACTAGGTTGAAACCAGTCGTAGCCAATCGGGTCCAACTAAATTAAAATTTTGTACTCTGTTGCAATGCCATTGCGTTACGTAAACGACGTAGTGTCAGTGTGTCACAGTGCTATTCTACCAACTTGCATATATGACTTGTCCCCATTGGAGCTTCATTATTTTCCTTCTGTGCTATTATTGCTTGCATATAGCTAGCTTGGTAGTATGTGCAATACTCAAATTGTATAACCATACTATACTTTGCATAGATGCATGCTGGCCTCAAATATGAGGGTCTGCATGTGCCTCTCATATCTGGGATGGAGTACTTTAATTTGGATATAATTATTTGCATGATTAACATTTAATAAATGAAATCACTACTACAAAATAGCAATCAGACAACAGATTTTCACCGTTGTCTAAGTTTATAATTTACCGTCGTCTAATCGAGTGTTGTCTATTCATACCCCTAATAGACAACGGATAAAATCCGTTGTCCTGGTGCACCTACACAACGGTTATAGATGTACCACCGTTGTATATACAACCTTTAAAATCAATGATTTGGAAGATACCGTTGTTGAGTGCCAATTTAAACATCGGTTTATATTTAAAAACCGATGTGTATATATATGTTAAACAACGGTTATGTTAAGTAAAGAATTGGTTTTACAACTATTTTAGGTAGAAACACGAGGTGAAATATCCATTAAAACAACGGTTTATTGTTAAAAACCGTTGTCTAATCTATTGAATAATATGTGTATTGCCATGTCTATAGGTTTTTCAAACTACGGTGTTTTATATGAAACCGTTGTATTAATGCATTAAGAAAATTGAATATTAACCATATAACCGTTGTATATACTTATTTGGTACATCGATTTTGGATTAGAAACTATTGTATGAAGGCACTTAGCACAATGGCTTTTTAAGATTTGTGTGGTATGCTTAAGAATTAAACAATGGTTTATGATATTGAACCATTGTAAGTCAAGGGCACAGACCACGCTTTTGATCGAAAAACTGTTGTATAATGTGCCTGTTTATATCTGTTTTTAGAAACTCCCAATTGTCTTTGACCACAATGCAATTATGAACAAACAATGCAAAATCTAATTGATGAGATAGGTTGTTTTGGTACAACCATTAATTGTTCTAAATTGATTCCCTTCATAATTAACATTCCTAATAAATTATACATTTACAAAATAACAATTCACAATAATAAAGGATTGGAATTTCTAAAGTACCAAATAATATAAGATATTTGAAGGTAGTAATTGTATATATGTACCTCGCTCCCTTAACCCAATTTCATTCACAAAACCAGCCATATATGCCATAAACAAAAACCCTCCATATATACCTTTCCAAAAAACTAGGCATCAATCTAATTAATCAACCTAATTGCTGTCATATATATATCAAAATATTATCCAGCAGCTAGCCTATCAATCATCCCAAGCTAATCTAGCAAAGTAATCAATATATCATATATACCCAAAGCTAGTCTAGCTAAACATATGGCCTATGTCAAAAAGGTGTCATGCAAAAATCCAACCAGAAATGTCTACATAAACTGGCCCACGAAGTTTGCCCATTCAGCCCGGACTTCATCTATATCTTCTTGGGTATAAGTGTTGTCTTGCCTTCGTTCCCACTGAAACAAGGCAAAGATGAAGTACTAATTAAAAATAAAATTCAACCAAAAATGCAAACAGTCCGGCAGAAAGAAAAAAATAAAGAACATGCGCGCCCCTAAGTAGGTGTATTGAAAAACATAGGCATGCAAGAGAAGAATATGCCCCTGTCAGGTTTCAACATCCAGTAGCAAGCATATATATATATATAGTTATCATCCACAAGATAAAATAGGGGCTTATATCCAGAATCAAGCTCCAATATATTAACACAAGTGATCATCAAACAGGGGCCAATATAACCTGTCCACTTCCACAATTTTGAAAGAATCCACCAAGTATTCCCAATCTGCACCCAAAACAGACTCCCCCAACTAATTTGTTTCCTTTTATTCCTTTACTACATTTCCAAGCTTTCAGCCACAAAACAAATTAAAGCATTATAAATTGCAACAATACATCAACTTCTTTATCAAGATTCGAATACCCATTTATAAATGCCCAGCAAGGTCTAAACAATTTATAAGTCATTTTGACATGATATGATATAGCACCTAAGAGTACCAAGGGTTCAAAATGTCCAAGTAAAAGACAATTATGATATCACTGCTCATACCAAAAGCATGACCAACATAATGTCAGGTTGGCTGACTAATTCATACCTTATTCACAAAAGCTAAGCCCTCATCTTCAATTATTTCCTTCATAAAGCGCATAACAACCGACAACCAAAGCATTTCCTTCATAAAGCTCATTGTGCCTTTGGTGCAGATGGACCGACAACCAAAGCATTTTGAGCTCCTTCCATCTTTGAATCCCTACATAAAAATAGACAAATAGACTCATTAATTAAAGAAAAATCAAAGTCTGTGAAAATAAGACACATAATTGAAAATTCGATTATAAAATAAATCATATGTCACTTGGGAGATGTTGAAACTCATGGATGCATGAATATGATAGTCATTTAAATTTAAATTGACAAGGATAAATGACTTAGCAGCTTACCTTGATATAATCCGTGTAGTAATCTTTAATGGTTGGGTGAACACAAATACATTTGCCTTGATAAACACATACACAAAAAATAATGAGTAGAACAAGGACCATCACTGAACACAAATGCTCCAAAGAGTGCCCACTGATTATGTAATGATTCGCATGCTTGGAATTCACAACCTGTTGACAAATGAAGGAAACATTGCATAAAATATTGGTTGGTTGGGTGGGGTGCAAAGAAAGTGTTTTATATATCAGAAACCAAACATGGATTGACAAGGGAAGTATATTCATCCCAAAATTTTTTTCAGAAAATCAGGTTGATCAACTAAAAAAGATTCCTTATCTGACAATTATGGAGCATCTTGTTCTTTGGCTGAAGCAAGGAGAAGTTCATTTAGCAACTCCAGAACTTCATATACCTGAGGATTTAACACTTACGTACAGGTTATATATAGCTCACTTGCTAGTAACAGGACATCAATACTAGTGAAATTGTGCAAAAAATTTGGTGTTTCACTAAAACACTTGAACTAATTAATATCAGTACATCAATTTTAGTTTAGGTTAAAATCACGAGAAACATAAGAAAACATAGACATGCAAAGGAAGATAATTGCTGCCAGATTTCAGTATTTCAGGGCCAACTTAGAAAATGCGTAACTAATGCATCTGGGGTCCGATTGAGGTGATCTTGGTCTTGAAATAACCATTAGGATGTCTAGTTTATGCTCACCAAAAATCAGCTCGAGACCACTTACCAATCAGTACAGAATTCACAAAGAGTGTCACGGGGTCAGTGACTACCAAAACCAGAAAAGTGGGATTTTGTGTAAAGCTTTCAGGGCCAACTTAGAAAATGCATAACTAATGCATCTGGGGTCCGATTGAGGTGATCTTGGTCTTGAAATAACCATTAGGATGTCTAGTTTATGCTCACCAAAAATCAGCTCGAGACCACTTACCAATCAGTACATAATTCACAAAGAGTGTCACGGGGTCAGTGACTACCAAAACAAGAAAAGTGGGATTTTGTGTAAAGCTCAAGACTTAAGACTCAAGACTCTCTTGCCAAACCAAGCATTATCAGTACACTCAAAGCAACATTACTAGGGTCTACACAGAGTTCACAACCAAGTTTAGACTTTCCTTACCAAGAATGCAACTCGGTTTGGAAAAAAGCAACATTACTAGGGTCTACACATGTCTTGGATGTTTTGTGAACAATTCTTCAGTGCGATCACGTAATTAAGATGACTAATTACAAACATATTTAAGAGTACCCATTACGTACACAATAATAGATTGGTCAGTCTTTAAAGCACTTTAACGAGATAAGTACTGCGCGCAAAATCCAAGTAATTCTATTATATATACATGATAAAAATATTCTTCAACTTAAACACAAACAAAAACAAAAACAAATTCTTCCAAAATCTAAAATAAGTTTGCCACCTCGAACTTTGAAAAGTGTCCAACTAAAAGCACACACAAATTCTTTATGTGAGATGTCCCACTTGAATAGTTCATCTTAGGTACGTCTTGAAAATTTCAAGACCGACCCTGTACGTACAATAATATTGAATATAATTCTGTTTATTTTTCATTAGAGCCCGGTGCATTCGCTACCGAACAATTTTTCTGTTTTCTCCTACCTTCTTCTTCTTGTTTTCTTGTTTTTTTTTTTTTTTCAAAGTACTCGTAAAGAAAAGAAAAGCATCTTGAGTTTCCAAGTCCTGCTATAAGCTATGCGATGGAAATAATGCATGTCTAGAATCCTAGTAGGCAATCGTGCGATCTTATTCCTGTACGTGGTGGTGGACCAATTTGGAAAATGCAGGTGGGGTTTATTCTAGATAACGAAGTTGGATAGCTTGTGGGTTTGTCAATTGGGGTCAACAAGAGACGTACTATATACAACAGTTTATCCACTAGTTATATAAATACCATCAGTGATTCTGTGACCATATGCCATGTGGTTAATAATGTTATCAGTCTAGCTCCTAATGATTGCTCTTAAACAAAAACATAGCAAATCAACAAATTTAATTTCTAGCTCTTTGATTCGACTCATCTCCTTCTCCATTCTACTTTTTTCGCAAATCGCAACACGTACACTTCATTTCAAGTATGTGATTTCAGAGATCACGAACGTGTTTGACTTGAAATGAGATGAAAAATTAATGAAAAAGTACACACCCACACCCTAAAACTTTAAAATTGTGTCTTGGTTTACTCCCACATTTGAAAAATGAACATTGATATATTCCTTAGGAATTTTAATAGTTGGTGGTTAATTTGACCTATAGCTAGCAAAAATGATCATGATCATCTCAGTCACACATGCTAAGCATATATAAGATGCACTTTTAACCGTTTATCCCGTCGAGTTTTCACATCAATGTCATTTCCAATTATTAACACTCTCGATCACTTCGAATACTTCATGACTCCCAAGTCTAAATAACTTAATTATTTAGTGGCAGCCAAGTTGATGAGTTGACCCATTATGATAAGAGAAAGAGAAATTATGATCAAGATAAGGCATCATAGTAATTGGCAAGTAAGCATTATATATATGGTCCTTTTCCGGTAGAAAGATATAGGAACAAAAAGGTCGATGTTTGTAAGTAATTAATCACCTTCTGTCTATGTTGGATTGGTGTTGAGGACTTTGGTGTTGGTAATTAATTTGTTTAATTTGGCCATGAAAATACACGTTTAGCAAAGAGCAAAGGGTCAACTCACACTCACACATAACTTTTTCTCATAGTTGGTTAGGCCTCAAATCATGGGGTGCCATCAAGAATTAATATCGAGGGACATGTTTCACATATCACCGCCCAGAAAGGACCTTGCTAGCTAATTGCCACTTGGCACTCTCCAGGCAGCCTAGTGCTGATTGGATGACAATTAAGTAGATGTATATAGCTCCGCCTTGCCAACTTGCTGGACATTTGTAGGAGTATTTTCGACTCGCCAAAAATACTTTTAAACTTATTTATTTACTTGTCAAAATATTGTAGTTATTCAACATACTTTTAAACTTATTGTAGTTAATAATACTTTTAAACTTATTTATTTACATTTGTAGTTATTCAACATACTTTTAAACTTATTTATTTACTTGTCAAAATATTGCTAATTATTTGATAAATAAATTTAGTGAATGAGCATGACATATTATTAATTGGTATAGAGTACTATAATATTTCTCTAATATATACGAGACTAAAAATGAGAGATGAGAGAGAGTATTCGAACATATATTCATGGTGAGAAATCTAAAGACTATATATATATATATATATGTATGATAGAATTGTTTGAGAATTATTAATTAATTAATCTATAAATTCTTAACCTTAAAAGCATGCATGGTTTCTAATTAATTAGGTTTAAAAGTGGGTCTACAAATTAAACACAAGAAAATAAAGCACGCACGTAGTCGATCTGCTAACTTATTTTGAAGCACATGTATTTCTTGAGAATTATTTTTCATTATGTGTTTGCTATACGTATATGAACTGGGCTCCGTAGAATGGGATGATGTCACCCTCTCTCAATTCTTTTTTTAGGGTTTTCAGGATTTGGGCGGTTGTGATATATTTTATCCAGCTACAAGAACGGCGTCGATTCATAGTAAGTAGAGATCTACGGCTCTGCGCGTGTTTGTGGCCAATTGAGATTGCAATACAATGACGACGGTCAATAAGCAATAAAGACTTTTGGGTATGTAAATAAAGACTCTTTGGACTCATGGCCCTAAAAAAGACTCGTTGGACTCAAAGTTCATTGAGCCAACGCACTTAAAAGAATTTTTGTTTTTTGGACTTTCTTTATCATCCAGTAGATTGATCTCTACATGGGTTCACATTTCGTTGGACTCCCAAATTTATTAAACATTGCTAAATTTTTTCCTTGGGCCTATGGCATGAATGCATGATGATCACACACAATTTTACACATAACCGTGTGTGTAATTATCATATTGCTGAAATGTCATGTTCACCCACGTATCAATTCAGATGCATGTCAATTACTCAATTCCATGTTGGTCCTTTCAAATTCAAAATGTGCTAGTTTTCTAAATATTTACATAAAAGAGGGTAATTAGTCTTCTAACGAATCTATGTAACGGGGCCTATTTGTTAAATTGAGCAAGTTTCCATAAAATGTAGCACTCTTATAAACTCATACAACATTACAATCTCAAATATGTATAAACTATAAGATATAAGTACAGTAAGTGGTACATAATACATATATTACTCTGGAATCCAATTCAAGAGCCTACTTCTTAATCATATGCAAGCTATATATAAAAGATAAATTAGTGTGGAATGGCCAAAAGAGCTTGTGATTGATTTTCATAGCGGAAACCATTTGCCTTGGAATCATCAGCAGACCACACAAAGATACCATGAAGATTCTGGTCACTCTTGAGCCTACTGCAGGCAGTGAAAAACCCATTTTCAGGAGACAATCCACGACTCCCATTACTGATAAAACTCGCCAACACCTTCCCACCATTGTAATTGGAGCTCTGGGTCTTGAAATAGTTGATGAACTGAGACACTGTGGTGCCCTGGTCATATGCATAGAACTGGAAATTAACATAGTCTATCAAATGTCCATGGCTCTTCCACAGGGCCAAGTAGTGTCTCTGAACTTGGTCATCATCAAATGGAGCAATGGAAGCAAATTGGATCACTCCATTGCTCTTCAGGGTTGTTATGAGCTTCCCAATGCACTCGGCGAAGGTGTTGGGGTCCGCCTTGAAATGCTCATAATCAATGTCAATTCCATCCAAATTGTACTGTTGGATGATGCTTGTGAGTGAAGAAACTGCATTGGAGACCCATGAGTCCACTGAGGAAGGGTTGAAGTAAGCATAGCCACTGTTGACACTGTCCCCTCCAAGACTCAAGGCCACTTTGACATTTGGGTGGGAGTTTTTGATGGAGGAGACTTGGGAGGGGCTGAGGTTGTCAGAGTCCCAAAAGATGTTGAAGTTTCCATTGGTGGGGTTTGAGCCTGAGGTGTCATAGTCTATGGCAAAGGAGAGAATGAAGTGGAATTCAACATTTGGGTTTATGGGGACGTCAGAAAACTTCACATTATTGAACTCAGCTCCTATGTATTCTCTGAACAGGTCTGAGTTTGCAGGGGCTGTTTGGATTGATGTAGAGGATGTGAGGAGGGCTTGAAGGAAGAAAAGGGTGATGATAAGCTTAGGCTTTGGGAATTCCATTGCTAATTTTTGCTATTGAAGACTAGTAGTAGTGCTAGATTTGTGTGGCTAGCTAATAGCTATGAGTGAAATGAACACTCTTAGGTGTCAGTTATGTAGTACTACTACTCAATGTGAACATGCAGAGGACATAAGCTAATTGGTCATCTGGCTGTGTGTGCAGTGCCGTAGCAAACTAGCAATTCTTGTGTTTTATGGATAGATCTTTGTATTGGCAATTTGGCAGGATAGCAGAAGACAAATTTGAGGTAGTCATATAGAATGGAATTTGACAAAAAAAAAAAAATGTAGAATGGATGGGCCGAAGCGCAACAAACAAACTAGACTACTACAGATCTGGGCCTAACAAGGCCTCTCTTGACCTCATCAAAAATACCCACAATACAATCAGAAAGAGCCACTAGATTATGAAAGCCCAAGTCAAAGAAGTGGCCCAAATGACCAAGATGGTCAGCTGCAAAGTAGAATGGAATTGTCATATTCTCTGGCTCGCATAGTCACTATCAAAAAATATGTTAGTTAATTAGGGCCTTCAGATTGACCAAACCCAACATACATACAAATTTATCTGAAGCAGGGCCCAAAATATTTGATGAGGTGGTTGTGGTTGTGGAATGTATTCAATTCAATTAGTTAGAGATGAAATTAAACGGTCCTTTACACGTACTCTCGCAGAAGACAGACATATCGTAACTGTAACATGTGGAGGAAGAGAATAAATAAAGAGGACGATGGCCAACAGTGCATTCAGTATTTCTTCTTCTCCTTCTTCAAATTTTTTTTTTTTTTAATGTCACATTTTCTATAGGAAATTAGCTCTTTTAGTTTTAATGTTGGATGGTATACCAGCCTTTACTATTTTTGTCGATGGACAACTCCATTGGGACATACATATAATGATCGATCATCAAACCAGGAGAGTAACTATAGAGCTACATGCATAAAACTTTTGTGAGATTTATATGCATGAATGGATTCCAATTAAGTGTCGCTCTTAAGTAGCCGTACGTTCGCACTTAAAATTTGTTGCTTTCATTTAAGGATATAACATAATCTACTCAACTACTTAGCTCTTTAGCAACAAACTTAACTAATGTGGTTTTGATACATCATCTCTCATTTTGCTCAACATCAAAATCTCTATATAACTGTTTTTTTTTTTTTCCTTTTTAAGTAGCAATTCAATTAAGTCGAACCTTATAATACGCATTGAAAATGAAATCTCATATATATAGAGAGAGTAATATTTTCTTATTAAATATCTCGCATATTAATTCATTATTGTATATTGTCAAACTATGAATCTAAACTATACATATTAAAATAAATCTATATTTAATGGCTAATCTAAATTACCTGGCAGGCTATGTGCTATGAGAAGTTGGCATTTAGGTATATTCAGTATGATCACTTGTGAAAATATTTTTTTTTCCTTCTTATCTGTCATAGGTACAGATGTCATTATGTCAAATCTTCAATATTTTTGTTTTGGTATACAATATCTTAAAAATATGCCCAAATTGTCAGTAGAAGGATCACACACTCACATAGTCACACGTAGAATATGGAGGGATAGAAAGAGTGAAATTAAGTAAAGGCCAGTAGGCCACGCAGCATATAAAAGACGTACATAGAGCATGTCCCAAGCAACAGTTCCAATCTTCCACTTCACTGGATATGCATATGCACTTATGCAGTGGTAGTTGACTGAATAGTAGTCTGACCCCAAAAAAAAAAAAAAAAAAAAAAACTAAATAGTAGTCAGTAGAGCAAAACAATATATTTGATAGAGAAAAAGCGAGAAGATAGTTGTGTGAAGACCACATGGGCTCGCGTGCAGGTCCAACATCTCAGGCAACTTTTAGTCTTTTTAATATTCTCATCATATTGTTGAGCAATCTTTTTATTCAACATTATTATTAGGTGAACAAATTGTCAGCAGTAAACACATGCTTGTTAAAAGCAGCTGTTACGGCATTAAAATCGAATTACCTTCAAGTTTAGATTAGGGACTTTAGAATAGCTAAACTCAGGTGGCCTACAAAACTGGTATATACAGTGCCCTAGCTCCCGTATATAAAATTGGTATATACAACACTCATCTCACATTTATATGATCATTACATATTAGTAATGTGTGCGATAATTATAAAAGATACATTGTATATTTCGGTTATATACACACAAAAAAAATTTCAAGTAATATATCCATAATGCACATGCATGCTTCCTCCCTGAAGAAGCCATTCATAGTAAAATTTACACTTGGTTCATAGCTATCACTAACTCTTCTCTCTAATTGAGGAAATGTCTTAGGTTAGACTACCAATTAAATAGGTAGTTAAATTTAATTTAAACAAGGCATATTGTATTGTGTACAAATTGGCTTCAAAGTTGGTGGCACCATCCCCATCTAGTTAGTTACGTCATTAACTTCATAAAATTCAAGTAGCCTGCTAATATACAAGTAACAAATGTAGACAGCAACTCAATACTCCAATGTGGCATTTCTACAAGTCAATATTGAGAAATAAAAAAATCACTATTGCACCAACCAATTCTATAAGGGACAAATGTAGGTTACCCTACTTGGTGACAACCTAGTTATTCCTGCAAAAAATGACGCAAATTCGTACCACAACTTATTCTTGGAAGCTTTAAGCATAAGTGGGCAAGAGGGTCACAAAGATAGGGAAAATGAGAGCAACAAAGAATAATGTTTTGGGTTTGGCCAAGAATTAGGAATTGGAAGGTTTTATTTAGTTTAGACTGTTTAGTTGACATCTTCGATCACAAGGCATGTATTAGGCACCAACTCCATGTGCCTACTCACATCACTCTTTATCACGTGGGGCAACTTTGCCACCACATACAAACCCACTTTTGTCTTCCTTTTCATTATCATCTCAAGTTTCTTTTCCCTTCCTGTCCCTACCTTTTGACATTTTTACCAAGCATTCCATTTCACTAATCACTCTGCTCTTCACTTGCGATACTTCTACTTTTGTAAGATTATACAGATTAAGTTATTGTGAAAACATGAGTTAGAATTAAAATAAGTTAAAGAGTATAATTTGTGAAAAGAAAGACTATAACCATTAATTAAACAAATTCATGTATTGCATATAATTTTTTTTTTCTTTTAGTACATAGGAGGGGGGAGTGTTTGAACCCGAGTGTGTTGGGGGGAGTTATTGTCTTCGGTCAACTAGGCTAATCTCATTTCACCATAGAATTATTAAATTACATGGTTGTTAAAATAATTGACAAAAGCTATGGTATACACAATTTTACTTTGATGCAGTTATTGCCGACAATTATGTAGGTTGTTAATCTCCAGCCTAACATCACATTAAATTGGCCTGATCCCTTTCTTATAACCTAATATTTTGAATTCTTCCTATTGCGTGGGGTCACTAATAAGTTGATATGCTAATAATTTATTATCGTAATAGCATATTACCTTCATTTTTTGTGGTGATTAAAGGCTAAACCATGTAAAGTAATTTTTTAGTGTGAAAGTCACATCTGTACGTAATATTATTAATCCATTTTTGTTATAACATATGTATATTATTAATATTGTATAATAAAAATATAAATTCGCCGTTTATCTATATTATAATACGTAAATTAATAACATCACACGACGGTATAATTGTCGCACACAAAAAATTTCTAACCATGTCAATTAGGCTAATCATTTCTAAATTCAAATTTTTGTTGTGAACCTTAAAGAAATTTTAAATTGAACAATTAAATAAATCATTTTTTTGGGGAAAGGGAGAGGGGGGGGGGGGGGTTAGGAAGCAAACCCCAAATTTAAGAGCACTTCAGGGACAAATATTTTGATGGACCAATGGACCATTAGGTTGATTTGAGTGGAGCCCAGATTTTGTTATTCACAAGAAACCAACTATTAGTTAAAATTTAATGCCCATACTAATTGAAAATAGACACTTAAAACGGGTTGGTAGTACCGCAGTAGTACCAAGAGGCAAGGGGGGCCATTCCGTAATATCTTGTAAAGTAAGAGGCAGTAATTTAAACCTCGGATTCGGTTTCGAAATTTTTGAAAAAAGATCAATGAGGTGAGGGCTTTTTGTCGATTTCTAACGGTCGGAAATTACTATACGATCAAACGGATCTTTTTGCGTGACGGCGTTAGGTGGACGCGTCAATGCCGTTCGTGTAGATTTTCATACGCTCCGTAACGTCTCTTAACTAATATTTTTTAAATTATTATTTTATTTTTGCGCTCTTAAATCCAAATCCAAACACAAACAAACCCATAGCAACACACGTTACGGTATCACTCTCTCAGCTCTCTCTCTCTCTCTCTCTCTCCCTCTCTCTCTGTGATTAAAATAAAGCAATTCATCTACAGATACGGTATCACTCTCGCTCTCTCTCTCTACGACTTTCTCTCTCTAGGAACTGTCATCGCCATTGCTTTAAGAATCTCTCTGTTCGTGTAGGCCGGCCGGCCAGCAATTTGATTTCACCGTGAGTTTCTGAATTTTCGTTTTTGATTTCTTAAGTTTGAATTTCGGAATACGATTGCTCATTCTCGATCCGTTTCCGATTAATCTCTGCATATATTTGTTTCCGTTTTGAGAAAGTTTTTGTAACTTTACACTGTGCATTCAGAATTGCATTGCTCAAATTCGTGCGTGCGTTCGTTCTATTTGTGTATATCAGAGTTTGCGTTGACTCACAAAAAAATAATTAGCGTATTGATATGTGCTAATCTTGATTGTCTATGTATATGTGCTATGAGTGAAGGTGTGAGATTCAGAGCACAGTAAAGCTATGGACTCCTCACAGTCCCAACAAAGAAGAGGAGGATTGGTATCCCTATCACCGTCACAGACACCGCGGTCGAGTGACAAGTCGGCGCGAGATCTGCGATCGGGGGACTCGAATTCGACAAACAGGCATGAAAAAGAAAAGGGTGTCAATGTGCAGGTCCTTGTGCGTTGCAGGTGAGTCGGAATCCGAGTTGGGTGTGTGGCCGAGTTCAGTGTGATGTTGTCTGAGTCATAAGCTCATGAATTGATTTGCATTTGTAGGCCTTTGAGTGAAGATGAAATGAGGGTACATACGCCGGTGGTGATTTCTTGTCATGAGAGTAGAAGGGAAGTGTCTGCAATTCAGAATATAGCTAACAAGCAGATTGATAGAACCTTTGCGTTTGACAAGGTTTGTATACTAAATATAAAGTTGCACTAGGGTCGTATTCAGATTAGAGGGTTTCATGGGTTTTATTATGTTTTGGTTCCTAAAGATGCAAAATTTAGATGTTCAGTTTTCCTAAATTTTAATAAAGAAAATTGAAGTACATTGGCTGGTGCTGTGTTACTTATTGTTACTTTATTTTCACTGGGTTGTGAATTGATCAGAAAGTTGGATAATGTTTTTTTAGGTCTTTGGTCCAGCATCCCAGCAGAAGGAATTGTATGACCAGGCTGTGTCTCCTATTGTGAATGAAGTACTTGAGGGCTATAACTGCACTATCTTTGCCTATGGTCAGACAGGGACGGGGAAAACATACACAATGGAAGGAGGAGCAAGAAAGAAGGTTTTGTGTTTTCGACTTCTAAATAGGCATCTGCCTATGTTTTTCTCTGAAATTTGATACACGGATTTCTCATTTTTTTTCTTTGTCAGAATACATGGATTTCTGATTGAATTTTGTGATTTTGTAGAATGGGGAGTTTCCAAGTGATGCGGGTGTTATCCCAAGAGCAGTTAAGCAAATTTTTGACATATTAGAAGCTCAAGTTGCTGAGTATAGCATGAAAGTCACATTTTTAGAGCTGTACAATGAGGAGATAACTGATCTTTTAGCCCCAGAGGAGAGCACAAAATTTGTAGATGACAAATCTAAGAAACCCATTGCTCTCATGGAAGATGGAAAGGGGGGAGTTTTTGTAAGAGGCTTAGAAGAAGAGATAGTGTGCACAGCAAATGAAATTTATAAAATCTTGGAGAAGGGATCCGCAAAAAGGCGTACAGCTGAGACTCTTCTCAACAAACAAAGCAGTCGCTCACACTCTATATTTTCCATCACCATCCACATTAAGGAATGCACTCCAGAGGGTGAAGAAATGATCAAGTGTGGGAAGTTGAATCTTGTTGACCTAGCTGGTTCTGAGAACATTTCACGCTCTGGTGCAAGAGATGTAAGGAACAGGAATAGTTTACTATAACCAATATAATGAGATAAAGCATATGCGTATGTCCAAGATCATACTGCCATATGTCCAAGAAAGTTATAAGTTTTGAGTTATGTAAATCCTTACAGTGCATTATTATGACATATTAAAAATAAAAATAAAATGCAATTCTTATAATGCATTACCATAAATGAAGTTTCATCATTTGCATCTAATTGACAAGAGATTTTCACTTGCAGGGCAGAGCAAGGGAAGCTGGGGAGATAAATAAAAGCTTACTTACTCTTGGTCGTGTCATTAATGCTCTAGTTGAGCACTCTGGTCATGTTCCATATAGGTATTATCTATATATTGTATAATAAATATCCCTCAGTGTTTTTTTATTGTATTTGGAAACCCCAGAATTTAAATTTATTTACTATGATATATTGTTTGGAATATCAGGGATAGTAAACTAACAAGATTACTGAGGGACTCCTTAGGAGGGAAAACAAAGACATGCATAATTGCGACTGTATCACCCTCCATCCATTGTTTGGAAGAAACACTAAGCACCCTAGACTATGCACACCGTGCCAAAAATATAAAGAATAAACCAGAGGTCAGAAATTTGCTCACTCCCTGTTGTCACAAATTATAAAGTTAATTGTCTTTCATTCTGATCCTCCTAATGGTTTGTTGCTGCTTATTGTTCAGGTCAATCAAAAGATGATGAAATCTGCTTTGATCAAGGATTTGTATTCTGAAATTGATCGGCTCAAGCAAGGTTGTTAACTGATTCCAGAATTAATGCTCTCTCTCTCTCTCTCTCTCTCTCTCTCTCTCCTCAAAAGATTCTTTTTAATGGATACATTATTTATTGATTTTTTTAACAGTTAGTTTGCTGCAAGCTAAATTGTATGGCATGTTTCTTATGTTCTTTCAGAGGTATATGCTACAAGAGAGAAGAATGGAATCTATATACCACGAGATCGTTTTCTTCATGAAGAAGCAGAGAAGAAGGTCTGATTCTTGCCATGGACGGAATACTTTTCTTACCTAAGTTCACATTGCATTGGTTACTGACTTTATTAGCTCTTTCTTTCTCCTAGGCAATGGCTGAAAAAATAGAGCGCATGGAAATTGAATCGGAATCCAAAGACAAGGTATTTTCCATGAAGATCTCTTTCCTTCTCTTTAACTATTTTCAGATTACAACATGGGAATTAACATAATTTTTGTGTCGTTACCTAAGAGCAGCAATTGTTGGAGCTTCAAGAACTTTACAGTTCTCAGCAACTTTTGACTGTAGAATTGAGTGATAAACTTGAAAAAACTGAGGTACATTTGCGATATCAGATTCCATTCGTTCTTTCTGCTCTCAGCCTGAGAAAAATTCTAATTATCACTTTATATTTCAGAAAAAGCTTGAGGAAACTGAACATGCATTGTTTGATCTCGAGGAAAAACATCGACAGGCAAATGCAACCATTAAAGAGAAGGAATTTCTGATATTAAATCTCCTCAAGTCTGGTGAGCAAAGTGCCATCCTGTGCTTCAGCAAATTATGTCATCTTACTTTCTACATATTCAGACCAGATATTGATACTTCCCCTTTCATCTTACCTTCAGTTTCTTTTGCTTAGCAAATGGCTTTTGCTAAGGACTTCAATTTAACACTTGTTCATATTCTAGTTTATGCGCATATTAAATCTCAAGCTTCTAAATGGTACAATTTAATACAATGTCTTACCATACTATCCACTGTTAACTTTCAGAGAAATCACTTGTTGAGCGTGCATTTGAGCTTCGAGCAGAGCTAGAGAATGCTGCATCAGATGTGTCCAGTTTATTTGCCAAAATTGGTTTGTATCATTATTTTGGATATTTTTCTTGGGTCTTTCTTAAAAATTCTGGTGATTTATTCTAACCATGGCGGGTTTTCCAGAGCGAAAGGATAAAATTGAAGATGGAAACCGGATACTAGTCCAGAAATTCCAGTCCCAATTAACTCAACAGCTTGAAATCTTGCATAAGACAGTGGCAGTTGCAGTGACACAACAGGAGCAGCAATTGAAAGATATGGAGGAAGATATGCAGTCCTTTGTATCAACGAAGGCAGAGGTAAGATCCAGACATGAAGATTGCCTTAGCATAAATTCTTGAGATCTGATTGTCAGTTTGTACTCTATACAACTTCATTTCTTGGCATGCTTTTGAAGGCTACCGAAGAACTTAGAGGACGATTAGGAAAACTGAAAAACATGTATGGTTCTGGTATTAAAGCTCTGGATGGTATAGCCGGCGACCTTGAAGGAAATTCACAGTCAACTTTTTGTCATCTTAATTCAGAAGTTTCTAACCATTCTTCTGCTCTGGAGGATGTAAGTGTTGATTTACTATTTTTTTGGTCTTCAGTTTTCTTCTTCCTATTTCTGTATTTGACTTTGTTTATGTGATCAGCTCTTCAAAGGAATAGCTTCAGAAGCTGAAGCATTACTTAATGATCTTCAAAGCAGTCTTCACAAGCAAGAGGAGAAGCTAAGTGCATATGCACAACAACAGCGTGAGGTTTGTAATAAATTACTTTATTACTTTATTTTCCTTTTATGGTTTTAATTACTTTATTTTCTTAAATAAAATTCAATTATCACTTTTTGGATTAAAATATTTGGTCTGTGCTTGAGTACAGGCTCATGGCAGAGCAGTGGAAACTGCACGATCAGTTTCTAAAGTTACTGTGGACTTCTTCAAGACTCTAGACATGCATGCATCCAATTTGAGTCAAATTGTGGGAGAAGCGCAAACAGTCAATGACCAGAAATTGTCTGAACTTGAAGAGAAGTTTGAGGTTGTTGCAGTGCACTTATTAAACTGAATGGGCCGTGATAACAATCTTATTAATCAAATTTAATGCTTGTATTTCTGTTATATATGTAGGAGTGTGCTGCTAATGAAGAAAGGCAGTTACTAGAAAAAGTGGCAGAGCTGCTGGCAAGTTCAAATGCTAGGAAGAAAAGACTGGTATGTCTTGTTTTTAAGCTGCTGCCATTTTCTTATGCTTTGTACCTGAGGTTTTATATCGGTAACAACTTTTTTATTTACTTTAATTAGTAATGTTCTATATCTATTTTAGGTCCAAACTGCGGTAAATGATCTTCGGGAGAGTGCAACAAGCAGAACCAACAAACTACAGCAAGAAATGTCAACCATGGAAGATTCAACTTCTTCTATCAAAGTGAAATGGACAGTTCACATGGAGAAAACAGAATCTCATTACCTTGAAGATACATCTGCTGTGGAATGTGGAAAGAAGGACATGGAGGAGGTTCTTCAGAATTGGTATATACTGTTCTTAGGAATATAAACTTTGATCTACGTATGATTCTGCTACTTGAATTTTTCTTGCCCATCCAGTGACTTACACCAAACAAAATTGTGCAGTTTGAAGCAGGCCAAAATGGGTGCACAACAATGGAGGAATGCTCAGGAGTCCTTGCTTGGTCTAGAAAAGAAAAATGTTGCTTCTGTGGACTCCATTGTTAGGTATGCTAATTCCTTATAAGAATAATGCAGGTTTTAATTGAAAATTATTGATTTATTTTTCTCTTCAACTAGGAGGGGAACGGAAGCCAATCAAGTCCTACGCGAAAGGTTTTCCTCTTCTGTATCAGCTGCACTTGAAGATGTTGATGCTGCAGACAAGAATCTCCTTTCTTCTATTGATCGTGAGTATCTAGCTTCACATATTAATTTGGCATTTGTCTTTATGATGGATTACATATCAACTGATGAATCAAATACTTGCAGATTCATTACAACTTGACCATGATGCATGTGGAAACCTAAACTCAATGATTGTTCCTTGTTGCGGGGATTTAAGGGAACTGAAAGGAGGGCACTACCACAATATTGTGGAAATCACTGAGAACGCTGGAAAACTTCTTCTGCATGAATATGTGGTAAGGCTGTTTTTGTGCATCAAGTGTTTTTAGTTTTTACTCAATCAGTTGTCATATAATCAAGTCTTTGATTACGCGGTGCTCCCTGCGTGTCCAATTCGTTTTAAGTTTTCAATCTCTGCAACAAGCAGGTGGACGAACCATCATGTTCCACGCCAAGAAAGAGGTCATTCAACCTTCCAAGCATGGCATCCATTGAAGAACTCCGAACTCCTGCTTTTGAAGAATTGTTGAGATCGTTCTGGGATGCAAGATCCGCGAAGCATGCAAATGGAGATGTAAAACACATCACAGGGGCGTATGAGGCTGCCCAATCCATTAGAGACTCCAGAGTTCCTCTCACTGCTATTAACTGAAGAGCGGAACAAGAAGATTAGTGGTCAGAAAAGTGTGTACATAATATATCAATATATGGCGTATATATGTGCTCTTTAGTACCTCGGCTACGTTACCTTATTCGTTAATTGTTTCTTGAAAAAAGAATGAAAAACTATTGTTGTGGATGGAGAATCCCTAGTAGGCTTCTTGGGGAAGGGGAACTTCAAAACTTGAGTTCATTGAATTTCCCCGCTTTGTAACAAACTGCAATTGGATTATTGATGAGGACTTTCTGAGTGTTTGAGTTTTCGAGGCTGCTTTACAACCATCTTGTGAAACATATTTTATGGGAACATACGAGAGTAAACCTGTCAACCCCATCCCGTTACATGATTTGCATAAGTGTCAGAAATATTGAGGGTTTAAAATGTTGATATTAGAAAATTTGAGTGAAAATGTGAAATGAGAATTTATTGTGTCAAATATGAAAAAAAATAATCTTATATCGAGAAAATTTCAAGGTTCGAGGATAAAATCAAAAGTTTAGACTTTAGATCATTGTGAATGTGACATGACAAATATTGCGTCCCCCCAAGGTGGGGTGGTACTGGGGAAAGGTGTGGGGCTGTGGGATGAAGGTTGTGGGATGAAGGTTTGCTAAATTTACAAGAGATTTGGGGCTGTGGGATGAAGGTTGGAGATTTGTGGACACAAAAAAATACTTAATTTTTCTTCCTGCAATTTAAAAAACAAAACGAAAATTGTTCTGTTCACTCCCAATGTGTACAAATAGCAATAACAAAAACGCAAAATTGCAGTCCTTTCACTCTCTCTCTTCTTTTCTTTGCGGATCAACACCAACCTACTCATTTAAATGCTGCTGTTCTTTGTTCTTAGTTCAAATATATTTGTCAGGAAAAAAACTCATTTGAATCACTACAATCTAAACCACATATGTACAGATAGCCCAAATATTGAATTGGCCACTTTGGCCATTTTGCTCAACTTGTACACGATCAGCTATTTTCTTTTTTTAAGATCTAATATAAAGACAAAATTTATTTATGGAATGCAGAACCATATAGATATCCACCTGTACCAAACCATGGGCCTCAAACAAGACCAAATTTCTACTCTACATCTCCTGATAGAAACAATATATATGCAAAAATACTGCACCTTCAATGTGACCTGGAACAGCCATGCCATCAGATGGGAGGTAAAGTGTTATGCCTGCAAAATATATCAAGTTTTCACTCTGTCAGGATAGATGGCAAACTGGCAAAGTACATTAAATGTATACATATATAATTAGCCATCCTTGTCACAACTATAAGAATGGACCACAAGTAAAAACAAAATGTAAATCTCCAAAAACAACTTCTGGTCATCAAACCTCAGAATTTAGATTATTTAATATTTTAACATTTCTTCATAATACAATTTTAAAACACACATATCAATGCATGGTTCTATCAGCTAGAACATATCAATGGCAAACAACACGCCCCGAGGTCTGAGGAAGATCTTCCTGGAGAAACCACTGACTCCATTCCATCACCAATACATAAAGATAAGGGCTCAAAATTCAAGGTTAAAGCATGTCATGTAGATTTTGTAGTGGAAGTTGTCTCCCTCATACTTCTTGACTGAAAGGCTTTGTATTCAAAGTATCTAATGTAATTCTTTTATCTATCGAAAATAGGTACAGAATATTTTTCAATATATAGCACAACACTTTATATACATGAAAAGACAAAAGTTATAAACTCCATGTAATGTTATCTTCTATTGATGTAACTGTTAAAAACAAGATCCCTATTGCATATTACTCCTATAAAGGAAAAAGACAACTTGGCATTGTAGTGAACTATTTTGCATAATAGACATCTGATCAAGAAAAATAGATGATTTAAGAAACTATAAAAGCACTACATGTAAGTAAATAAAGAGAGGAAATGGGAGGGAAAGGGGTAAACACAAAAATGAAATTGAACCCCAAATTGGTGGGGGAAGCACACATGATTAGAGGTGCACCATTAGCTGATATTTAAAATACTACTACCAGGAAGCCATAGTTGCATTAAATGTCAAGAGACCTCATCAGGATGCAACAATGTCAAAAATCAAAATAATTACAGCCTTCATGAACTATATTAGTTCCATGTGAAAGTTAAAAAAAGAAGAAGACTAATTCAATTCAAAAGTGTAACTTGCCAACACCAAGACACAAAGGAGTGCAATGGAATTTGGAATAATGCATAATGCTATTGAAACCTACCTGAAGAAAACCTCACAATAAGCTTGCACTCAAGAGCTCAACTGTCCTTTCTCTTCCAAAAGTTTCATCATCAAAATCTTCATTTGTGGAATTTTCCTGACACAGCAATTTGTTTTCTTGCATTGGATTTAAGCCAAGACCATCCCAAACCATTGGATCACCTTGACGCATTTCATCATGTTCAGATTCGTGATTGGTATCAACATTATCCTCTGCATCTTGTCTCAAATCATTGTACCCAAGTTCCACACCCTTGCCATCATCCAAACATGATGGCTCTACATTGAGATCAGAGCACAAATCATATCCAGTTTGTTCCTCAGTCCCTTGATAAGCCACAGTCACTGCTCCTTGGTCAGGTTGCTCGGCAGCATCCTTTTTCTGCCTCTTCCATTTCTTTGTAGATGAAGTACCATCGTCCTCAAAATCTTCTTCTTCTCTTTCTCTATGTAAATAGACCCATAATTTCCTTTCCCCATCAAATTGTACACAAGGATCACGCTCATAATGCAAGCGGTCCAGGGCTCCACTAACAACTTGATTAACCTGAGCATCAGACACATCTTCAACAATGTACTGAGAATCTCTTATCAAAGTACAAACATCTGCTCTGGTGCCAATACTTCCAGGCAATCTAGCAGCAGCATCTCTCACAAGACAAAGAATTGTCACATGTGGTGGTCGATCACGTTTCAGCATAAAGTGATCACGGGCTTTTGATGTTGGCTTACCACCGCACCTTCTCAATGGGGCAACAATGGATTTTTTACCATCAGCTGCTGTGTAAGAGAAGGCCCTGTCAGGAATTGAATACCTAAGAACTTCCTCCTTACGGAAATAAGCCCTCACTTCTTCAGAACTTGGGCTAATGGTGTTAAGACTCTTTTGAGCTCTTAAGTCCCGGAACCTTTCTTTCTCATCCAGGTTGAGCTGCATTAACTCCAAAGGCGGCGCAGGAAGACTTCCTATTTGTTGAAGAGTCTCTTGCCCACATTTCAGCCAATTAGCAAATGAATCAACCAACTTGACAAGCATTTTGTGAGGAAGACCCCATGCTTCAGGAGACGTCACCTCCTCCATGGTCTCATGATCAGGTGAACTATGAGACACTGGACCGGTCCATGACCAGCTTTTGGTAGTTTTTTCATAGACGGCTAGGGTCTTCCAACCCTTTGCTCCTAAAGGTGCTGTTTTTGATGAAAATATCTTCAGAACTCCTCTCACCAGGTCATGGAGTGGCTCTTGTGTCTCAAGAATACAAGGATCTCCCGGATTTGACCTAACACGGTTCACAATCTCCTGAACTGTTAGAGAAGGCGCATTCCCTTCTCCAGCATGCTCTGAGTTATTGGCATTAACCTTTTCAAGAGAAAGAACCCCATTGACACCACCCCCGTGATTTTTGTTCTTCTCATCAATAGGTTCCCGGACATCAAAAGTATCTTCAGGAAGTGGAGTGATCATTGCCAAGCGAACTGCAGAAAGAAGATGTATAATTGAGAATGAGAAGCCAGTATGAACCGTAGGTGTGATTAGAGTAAATGACTTTTTCTGGGGCTTGGTTTCTGGCTCCATATCTGTTGCTCCTGTTTCTGTAATTGGTGGCTCAGAAATTTCTATATCTGAACTAACAGAGTCAGCCTCCTGCCTCCTCTTTGCCTTTTTCTTCAAGGAATTGGAATCAACAATACGTTGCAAATGGTTAGACTGTAGGTTACCATCTTCATCTCCTCTACCAGCATCCGTCACATCCTCCTTCGCTTTCCGCTTCTTTGCCACCAAGTTGCACTCTAGTAATGGGACTTCAATTCTTTCAAGGCGATCATTTGCATATGCTTCTATGTTCTGACCTTTCTTTCTAAATTTACCCGGTCCACTACCATCTGCTAGTAATCGCATTTCAAGTGAATCATCCGCCTCATCAACAAAGTAGCGGGACTGTGACACAGAATGATCATGGAAAACTTCTCTTTTCTTCTTTCCCGCAGCAGGGTAGGCCTTGAATGAGGCTATCTGCAGCCTTTCATCATCATCATCGTCGTCATCAAATTTACCGTAGCCCGGGATATAGCGCTCTTCCAAAATTCTAGTTGAAGAATTATGCATGGGACTACTGTCTCGCATCTTACCCTTCTGTTTTGCTTTGGAAGAATAGTTCTCTAGACTACGCATATGTCCATGTTCAACAAAACCACTCATCTTTTTGGAGGAGTAATTGATCCCATCAAGGGCCCGTAAATTATCCTTCACCTCTTTCTTCACATATTTGGCCCTTTTCGCTTCTAAACTAGGCTTCAACAAAGAAGACGGAGAAGTTTCCATAACACCACTGGGATAAGCCGACTTGCTCCTCAACAAAGGGTTGCTATCCTCATCATCATCAACTTGCTCTGACGAGTCTGATTCTGTTTCTTCATTTTTAATAAACATTCTATTACTTTTCAATGCTGCCATTTCTGAGCCTCCATTCTGTACTATATTCCCTCTTATCTTCTCTTGCAATGGTTTTGCTCTAAATTCAGAAGATAAAAATCTATCATTCATCTGGGGTGGGGAAGCTCTATATGATTTGTAATTTAGATCAGGAGACTCCCTCCCTATCTTCCATTTCTTGCTCCTAACATTCCAATCATCTGCTCTTAAGGGCGAATCTGTAGCAAAAGTCTCCCCTTCAGTCCTGTTATTCCAGAATAGTTCGGCACGACCTGATGAGTCAGCTCGATCTCCTTTTAGGAGTGGTTGTGGAAGTCTGCCTTTCAAGGACTTTATCTGATCCCCAACTGAATATTGCTGAATATTTTCTGGATACTTAGCCTTTTTACCAAAATCATAGGGAGCCCTCAAGTTAGGAGGCTTCCCTGTGAACACCTTCGCCTCTGACAAAAGGTTTGCATTCCGGTTCCTACCATAGACGTGTATGTCAGTGTTGGAAGAGAGAGGCAGACCCATTAAACTGTCAGTGGTTGATTCATCGCCTCTTATCAGGTCATGCTTCTTTCCCACTTTCAAAACGCCAGACTTGTCCATCATGCTACCACGAGACACATTTCTATCTCGCTGGACACCAATTCCATATGTTGTTTCTTCAGCATCATCACCACTAATAATCTGATCCCTCATTCTGAGTGCTGCTCCAGAATCAAACCCTCCTGCCTTATTTTGCCGAGGAAGAGCTACTGCTGAACTATATGGTCCAGGATAGCTCGCTAGCTCTTTTGCTGAAGGAGTATTTGGCCCAGCCAACTTCAGTATACCTTTTGGATTCTGCTTCCCATATTTTGCCAGTTCCAAGGGCGATGACCGCCCTCTTGATGCAAAATCCATATTTGAGCCCACCCCATATGGAGAATAACGACCCATTTTTTGTGTCATTTTCCTGTCCTTGATCTTGTTGCTCCGTAGAGGTTCACCCGACTCTCTTCCTGATGAGTCCGTCTCCATATCTTCCATCTTCTCACCCATCAAACTCTTTTGGATTCTCATAATATTCAACACTCGGAGCCTCTCCTCAATACTGTATCCCTTGCAATTAAGCCAAGCATCCCTTATCTGACAGAGATTACTAACCATATTGTTCTGATGCTTCCTCAAAAGATTGTAGTGTTGCCGCTTCTGAAAGAAATTCAAACCCTCCCGGTAAAGAGCAACTCTTGGCTCACACAAACCTCCCTTCAACATATCGAACAACTTCTTGATAGGGCTCCCAAAATGGAAGTTACAACCTGTAAAAAGCTCTTTCAAAGTAATCACAAAGGTCTCCTGGTCCATATCAGGAAGATACTTAGTGAGGCCAAACTGTTCATCTTCACTCAAGCACTCATTCCATACATCCACTGACAATATATCCTCGAGACTTGGAAGGTCATACAGCTCAAAAGGAATGCTACAAGTCTGATTCCCAACTTGGCAAAACTCCACACCAGTTTCCCCCAACTCCAACAAATCAAAGTCATCAGACCCAGCCCCGGAGTCTGCATCATCAAATTCATCATCATCATCAGATTCAGCAGCGGAGCTACGCTGTTGAAGCTCATCCTCATCACTAGACATACTCTTCCTACTACCGGGAGAAAACTCTGAATCGAACCTCGAAACCTTGAAGTTGTTCTTCTCAATCGCCATGAATCCTAACACAACCAAACCCGCCAAAAGAAAATAAACTCAAAAAATTTTAAACCCCGCCGCCTCCAATTCTCACCAAATTCCCAAATCTCCAACCATCACCGAATCAAACCCTAATTCAAAAACAAAAAGGGAAAGCTCAAAATTCGTAACTACCCAAAGCAAAAAATACACACAAATCGAAGCAAAAACACCAAGATTTACAGATGAATCGAAAATCCATTACAATATTAAATAAATTAAAAACATTGAGATTCGAAGGAAGAATACCTGTGATGAGCTTCAATGGCGAAATTGACCAGCAGCGCACGACGCCCGAGACATCGAAGGTACGAGAATTTGAAGGTTCGGTGAGATAGAAGAGAGAAAGTGTTTGGGTGAATATGAGAAACCCTAGGGGCTAGAGGCAAAAGACGAAGCAGTTATTTTATATATATTGTATTAATATTATATAGACGTGTGGGAGAGGTCGCAGGGGAGGATGAAGAAGACGATGGTGACGTGGAGAGAGGTGCGCCGTCGGATTTCGCGAGGAGGAAGATGGAAGGGAAAAGACGAAAAGGGGCACAAAGCGGGAAAGAGAAAGCGTGTGTGTGCGCAGAGGTAGAGAAAGAGAGAGAAGAGAGAGCAACTGAGAAAGCAACAGAAGCCAGCAGAGAGAGAAAGAAAGGGAAGGCGACTCACTGAGTGAGTGAGTCGAGTGACCGTTGAGACTTGCGAGTCATGGTCTTTGCCGGGCTGGCCCAAATTTTGGAAAATTCCCGGCCGGGCCGTTTCCATCTGACCCACTTGCTTCTACGACGTCGTGTTGTTATCGTTTTCGGTTTTTCCTTCTAATTTCCAGATGGAAGTACAATTTTGACCGCTGTAAAACGTGGACCCCGCATGGTAAACTACACATGTAACGATGTAAGTACAATTTTAAGTGAACCACTTTAGAGCCTATGTTATGTTTCTACTTTCTAGTAGAGCAAGATAATTCTTTGGCTAGAGAAAAGAAAAAAAAAAAAAGAATCTCTCTTTTGTTATAATTAAATATCTATTTTTCAGTTTTCACTCTTTTGTTCTCTCTTTTGTTAGTTTGTTTTTGGTCTGTTTGTATTGTTTCTTTCGAGCCTGTGTGGCTGTTTCAATGCAATCTTTCATTTCTTGGCCAAAAAAAAAAAAATCTATTTTTCAGTTTTCACGTCACCATTCCATGTAAAGTTTTGGGGGCACTTAATTTATTTCCTTAACTATCTTATAATTAAGAGTTGGATTCATTTCTTGATTTTTTTTAATTAAAAAGATATGAGAGAGAGAAGGAATGAGTGATATTAGATTATTAGGCACTTGGCTTCTTCCTTTGCTAATATTTCGCTTCAACAACACCCAATAATTTTTCTTGTGAGAGAACCCTTGTTGCTGATGCTTTTGCAGCCTTAAGAAATTGCTAGCTTCATTCTTAGGAAATATTTGTGTTTGTGTTTGTGATTGTACATTATCATGTAGTGTTATTAATTCATGTGTTATAACATGGGTGGATTGTCAGTTTATATTTTTAGGATATAATATTAATAAATTTTTGTCACATTTTTGTTTTTTGAAAAAAAAAAAGGTATAGAAGAAAGGGGAAAGGAGAGTAAAATAGAGGTGATGGAGGTGGGGCTGAAAAAGTTTTTGTGTGTAGCTGTGTTATACTAATGTGGTGTTACTAATTCACTCAAATTAGAATACGTGTATAAAAAAAAATGAAGGGTATGAAGCGGCCTTTGCAACTCTAGATGTAGTGATCATCCCTCTAATAAAATGAAGAAAATGAAGGCTTGTAGGAATTGGGAAATTTTTTGAAATTTTTATGCACTTGCAATATATTAATATTACCATTATTTCCCTATGTTAATTAATTAATTTATCTTTAATCTATCTTACTATTTTTTTATAATTATTTCTCTTTTGGAATCAATATAGGGAATTTTTTCTTTTTTCCAAAATCTTGGTTTTGTGGTGAGTATTTTTTTTCTTTTAGGTGCAAACAGAAGCAGCTAAGCATAAAATTGGTGGTCTTGTAGTTATAAACATGAAATGGGTCCCCTACTCCCCTTGGTGTGCACACATTATTGCCTCCCTATTATTAGACAGGCAGCTAACTAAACTAACTGAACCTTCAATTGCTCTTCCCTCCCTCCTTGCACACCCATTTGACCCTTTCAGTTCTGTCTTTAATTTCTCCACAACCCACCTGCGGCTTCTTTCTTTCTCCATCTTCTCCTTGGACCCAGATCTTCAATCTTGGCACCACGTGAAAGGACATGTAATGTGAGCTAGTAAAGGTAATATATAATTAATTTCATGGTGTGACAATTATGAACATTTTAGGAAATGATGATCAGGGAGACACAAACAAATGGATGCTTGAAGGCATTGAGATTGACCCTATGGAGGATGTGCCTCCAAATAACAACGAGGCGGGAAGCACGGTAACGAAAAGTTCCAATGAGGTACCATTGACAAGGAGTGATAGCGGTGTTAGGAAGAGAAATGGGGTTCAGGGTGGAACTCATAGTAATGGTGGCTTGGGAAAAGTGGAATCAGGAGCGGGAGGGCTTAAGAGCTTGCATTTTCTTGATAAAACTGTCAAAGGGAAAGAAGCAGATGCATGGAAGGCCATTGAGGGGCGCTTCAATCAATATGCAGTTGATGGTAGGCTCTCTAGGGACAAATTTGGAGCCTGCATTGGTAAGTTCTTGTATATATTTTGAAATGGAACAACATGGAATACATGCAATGTGTATGAGACTTTATGAAGCTTTAGTTTCATAGGAAGTTACCCATTTGTAAGTTGTTGTATATATTCTGAAATGGAACATGGAACACAATGTATATGAGAATTTAGAAGCTTTTGTTTCATAGGCATGGGAGGAGATTCAAAGGACTTCGCAGGCGAATTGTATGATGCATTGGCAAGGCGAAGGCGAATATTTGCAGAAAATGGGATAACTCAAGAAGAATTGAGGTTGTTTTGGGAAGACATGACTAATGAAGACGTGGAGGCCCGACTTCAGATATTCTTTGACATGTAAGGGAAACTCTGTTTGTTAATTTAACATGGTTGAACACAAACTAGAATAAGTGAGGTTGATGATTTTGTTAGGTGTGACAAGAATGGTGATGGGAAGCTCTCGGAGGAAGAGGTAACGGAGGTGAGGATGGAGACCTAATTAAATGTTCTTTCTCTTCTATTTTCCATGTTTATGAAATCAGATTTCTAAAATTTCTTATGTAAAAGGTTATAGTTCTGAGTGCCTCCGCGAACAAGCTGGCAAATCTTAAGCAGCAAGCAGCAACATATGCAGCTTTGATCATGGAAAAGCTCGACCCTGACCACCTTGGGTATATAGAGGTGAATACTTTGTTCATATCTCTGAGCTATTAGTCTTTTACTTCTTTACCTTCATCATCTTCTTATATTCTATTCTTTCAGATGTGGCAGTTGGAAACTCTGCTGAGGGAAATGGTTGCGTCTGAAGAAAAAGTAAAACTCGGCAAGAGAACCCAAACCCTCACAAGAACCATGATTCCCAGAAGATACAGAACTCCTGTTAGCAAATTCCTATCTACTACCACAGAATTTCTTTATGAAAACTGGAAGAAAATATGGGTTGTTTCATTGTGGTTATCAGTAAACTTATGCCTCTTTGCTTGGAAATTCCACCAATACCAGCAGAAAGGAGTATTCAAAATCATGGGCCGATGCATCTGCTTTGCAAAGGGTGCTGCTGAGACCCTCAAGTTCAATATGGCTATCATTCTCATCCCAGTTTGTAGGGGGACTCTTACTAGGCTTAGATCAACATTTCTCAGTAACATAATCCCTTTTGATGACAATCTCAGTTTCCATAAGATGATTGCACTAGGAATAACAATCGGGACTAGTATGCATGTAATCTTGCATCTAGTATGCGATTTTCCAAGATTGTGTTCGTACCCAAAAGATAAATTCATGGCAATTGTTGGGCCTTATTTCAATTTTGAGCAGCCAACTTACATGGACTTGGTTCAAACTAAAGCAGGCATGACTGGGATTGTGATGGTTGTTCTAATGGCCATTTCCTTCACACTGGCATTGAACTCATTCAGGAAAAAAGCCAGCAAGTTACCGTGGCCATTCCAGGATTTGGTAGGGTTCAATTCCTTCTGGTATGCACATCATTTGCTGATATTGGCATATATACTCTTGGTCATACATGGTTACTGCCTAATTCTCACGACTGACTGGCACAAGAAGACGGTATGTTTGCTACTTCATTGATTGAGTGTTATTTGCTTTGGTCACATATAAACAATGAACTGTGCATTATACATAGATTGTTGACATAATTTAAGAAGCTTTAATCAGATAACATATGCTGTCTTTTAATTTTTCAATAATGTTGATCACTTTGGCTTCCAGAACATGTTTGCAATGTTCAATTGTGAGTTCCAGATTCAAATTATGATGGTTTCAACAAAAAAAATTATAAGCAACTTATTAGATGTGTTATAGAATCTGTGTGAACACTGCTTTCTATTACTGTGCATAGCCATTCCCCTAATTTATACCTTCAAATCATTCCCATATATTATCTGGTTTTGTATCTTATGACGGTCCACAAAGTGAAAGCATACTGAAACAATTTGCATCATATATTTCTTGCAGACATGGATGTATATCATGGCTCCAGTATTATTGTATGCAAGTGAGAGATTTCTTATACTTGTTAATGAGCATAGACACCAAGTCTATATCATTAAGGTCCGTAGCAGCAACATTTACCATTTACTAAAATTCCTAGGAAAGTTAATCAAATTCATCATGTTCCTGGGACATTTCAGGCAATAGTATATACAGGAAATGTTCTAGCACTTTACATGAGCAAACCTCCAGGATTCAAGTACAAAAGTGGAATGTACCTCTTTATCAAATGCCCTGATTTATCAAGTTTTGAATGGTAATAATTCATATATTTACTGGTCATGATCTGAAACTACAATATCTTTATACTCAAACACTACATACAATACAGGCATCCCTTCTCCATCACTTCTGCCCCAGGAGATGACTTCTTGAGTGTCCACATTCGAAGTTTGGGAGACTGGACAACAGAGCTCAGAAACCGATTTAAAAAGGTGGTAATTTGTATCTGCATTTATCTGAACCATAATACTTAGGTTCTATTTATTTTTGTAATATCATAATCATACTAATCTTCCTAAGAGTTCTTTCCCTTCTGTCATCCTGACTCTCTGACCATTCTAGATGTGAGGCTACCTATTTTTTATTTTTTTTTTTCTCTTAGGCTACTTAAGATTTAAGAAATCATTTCTTTTAAATTTTTCTGAAACACACACTATTTTATCTCTTCTGCATACTTAGTCAAAGATATGCAGGTCTGCACTGAGTCTCAAAATACCCAAAGAAGGGGAAATCTTCATAGAATGGAAACTAAAAGGACTTTGAACTACAATCAGGAAAACGAAGGGTGAGCAGAATCTAAGCCAAACTGCTTCACAGTTTTCACTGTGGTATTTATTCATATATCAGTAACTCCTATTTTTTGTGACAGATTTCCAGGGATCATCATAAAGGGACCATATGGAGCCCCTGCTCAAAATTACAGGAAGTATGATATCTTGTTGCTCATAGGTCTGGGAATTGGAGCAACTCCATTCATCAGCATCCTAAAAGATATCATAAACCAAATAAACCAAAAATTTGGTCATAGGCCTGTGAGTCAAGAAGCAAAAGACTTAAATTTGTTGGAAATGTGATGTAAATGGCAACTAACACTTCTAATTAGTTAACTTATGCAGGAGTCAGTACACTACCATGCAGAAAGATCCTTAGAAACCGTTTTAAGCACCCATCAGGTGGACACACATAGAAAGAGTCCAGAAAGAGCATATTTTTATTGGATAACAAGGGAACAAGGTTCCTTTGAATGGTTTAAAGGTGTCATGGATGACATTGCGGAGTGTGACCACTATGTGAGTTTTAGATTAGAAGTCAGATAATCAACTCTATGTCACTTGTGCTTTTCTTCTTTAACATGAATCATACTTACTAATATCTATTAATGAATGTTGCAGCATGTAATAGAAATGCACAACTACTTGACTAGCGTATACGAAGAAGGAGATGCACGGTCTGCTCTTATTACCATGGTGCAGAAACTGCAACATGCTAAGAATGGGGTTGATATTGTCTCCGAAAGTCGGGTACTCACTAGCCAAACTTACCACACACAGCTTTATTAATGGAGTAATATTACTTCTGTATCTCATTTTTAAAATGTGACTGTGACAGATAAGAACACATTTTGCAAGGCCTAATTGGAGAAAGGTGTTTTCTGACTTGGCTATGGCACATGAATCCTCTCGAATCGGTAAGCCTGATTCTGATGAATTGTCCTATTTATATCAAAATAGTAATGAAGCCTTCAAGCTACAAAGTCGGAGACATTTTAAGTATATAAGATGGTTTTGTTTTTCTTCTTTGTTGCAGGTGTCTTCTACTGTGGAAGTCCAACACTTACCAAACTACTAAGGAAGCTCTGCTTAGAATTTAGCCTAAATTCATCAACCCGCTTCCACTTCCACAAGGAGAACTTCTAGAACAGCTATCCATATTGCAGTACTTTTTGTAGAAACAAGTTTATTTTTCTTTACATGCTCCTCTTCTTGATATTAACCATTGTACATTCAAGAAAAAAGGAAAATATATACATATATATACAAAGAGTGAAACAAAAGTTACTAAAATTTCCTTCTAATTTTGAGCCCTTAGAACTTTGGTTTCAGCATTTGATCTTCCTTGTAAGCTTGTAGCCATGGGGACCTCTCTAGCTCATTCTCCACGTGTAGGACGAGGCTTCACTTAAGGAAGAGTATTAGTCTATATATATTGGGCATGAGGTTGTCTAAGGACAAAATCTTCTCATGCAACTATTTAGCATGTTATGTACGTTATCAAACTATTAATCAAAACTATATATTTCCACTTGACTTTATCGGAGTTATGTTTCTAATTAAGATTTAGGGTGATTAAGATTTCAACAACATAACATATCAAACTGCACAAGAAATTACTACATTATGAAATGGAATATGCCTTTGGAATGAAATTTCAAATTGTGATTTGTGTTCATGACTTCATGGTGGTTATCATGAAACGTCAGATGATATATTGATTGATAGGGAGGTTTCCTTGGGACTCAAATTGAAGGTTCAACATGTCGTGTGGGACCATTATTAACTCCATCACATATATAAATTGTCTATTTGCGCTGTTTGCACTGCAGCAGTACGTTCTGTCGTTCAGGTCATATTGGACATATCATTTTGTAGAGTCGTTTGGTCCATTCCATCAAACGCGCACTTGTTTGAACTTCGTTGTGATATGTCGTCTTCTTGTCTGACACACACACAATTGGAACATTAATGTAATGTACCACCCAACGACTGTCGTTTTCATTGTGAAGGGCTAGCTTGTTCGATCTGCGCACGTCGTTTGGTAATCAATTCGAGGAGTTTGCTTGCAATTGATCGGTAAGCCCATAAAAGAAGATATCGTTTTTTTTTAATCAACATGAAAGAAGATAATGTTTTTTTTTTTTTTTATAAACATAAAAGAAGATATTGTTAGAACATATTAACTGATTTGGATGGTTGATGAAAAAAAAAATTTGTGTGACTGCAACACTATGTTTGTGTTGAGATTAAATGAGTGATTGATTAATTAATTAAATATGTGAAATTTGTTATGTGTGGGTTAGTAAACACTACGTACGTATACACTGAAAAAATTACATGTCCAACCCTATTTCCTCTCTTTAGGGGTTTGAGAAAGTTTTTTTTTTTTTTTTTTCAAAAAAACACGTGTAATAATTAAATTGGTTTTGTGTTTAAGAATGCAATTTCCCTTTCACCGTAAAGAGAAAAAAATCTCCTTTGAATTAAAATTTAACAGAGAATGTACTGAAAAATAATGCATTGACTTCTGACCAAAAAAAAATAATGCATTGACTTGTTCGAAAGGTCCAAGACCAAGTAAATACAGAAAAAGCTGATTTCTACGCGACTACATATACACGAGTAGTACTCCTTCAAGTACTTATTATGGCAGCTTTAAGCTACATAAGAGACAAGCTAAGAATTAGAACAAAGAAATACAACACTTTTTCAATATTACTGCAATCTACAGTACTGCAAATAGTAGTGGCTCTTCTCTTTTTATTTTTATTTGGAAAGGTTAGGTATAAGGCATATATATTTTTTCATTAAATAGGTGATAGCAACTGAACTATAGGACCCAGAACTTCTTACTCATTAGACAATTGAGATCTTTCACATCTTAGCCCAGAACTGTAGACTTAACAGAAACCAAGAAACTAAACAAGTTACAGACACAACATTTGAAGTCTACCTAGCTAGCTATATAGCATAATTAACATGAGAGAGAGACTAGAGAGAGAGAGAGGCATATATGCATGCAGTTGGTTGGGTTTTACTTGGAAGGTGTTGGTGTGCATTCTTCTTTGAGATTAGTGGCAGTGATAGGGAAGAGCTGAAGGGTCTTGAGGGGGGGTCTAGTAGTTGATGATATAGTACTACTACAACTTGGTGGTGAGTGACCCACATCCATCATCATCATCCAATCACGGCCGTGCATACTCATCACGGGCTTCTCCATCTCCACTCTCTCTGCAGCTGGGATTTCCACCTTCCACGTGTACTTCATCAATGCATCTTCAACTCCCACCTATATATGCCAAAACATACAAATTCGACCCCAACAACAATGAATATATATATATATGCAAATGGGCAGCATCAACTGTGAAAATGAGCAACAAAATGAAACAAATTAATTATTCTGTATTTGTCATTCTTCCGGTTAGAATATGCATACTCTAGCCTTGTCTTACTAATCTCTCTGTTTTCTTTTCCAATATATATATGACATGTTATTTTATTAGATCTTCAATACAAATTATACAATAAAATAAGAGTTTAGTTAATTGATTAATGGCATTAGTGGTATAAAATGGATAGTGTAACAACGTAATATTACTCGCTAATAAATTTTTTTCCTTATATATAAAAAGGAAATTAGGAAGAATATTCTCTTTTTCCACTAATAGAGTGTCTCATCGATCATTTTGTAAAAGAAAAAGAAAGTAAGAGAGAGGAGTATATATATACAACCTGAGGAAGAAAGGCGTGTGATGGGTTATGATGATGACAAGAAAGTTGCTGAAGAGCAGAAGAAGCAGGAAGAGGAGGAGGAGGAGGAGGGGCCTCATGAAAGTAGCCAAGAAGGCTGTGCTGCTGCTGCTGGTGATGGTGATAATAATGAAAATGATGATAATTATTATGATGGTGATGATATAGCAGCTGCTGTTGCTGTTGCTGTTGCTGTTGCTGGAGTTGCTTGCAAAGCTTCCTCCTAAGCTTCTGTCTGTCCCTGGCCTTGTGGTTTTGAAACCAGTAGAAGACATTCTTGCCTTCAATCTTGCCATAGAAGGAGAGCTGGGCAGTGATGTGTTGGATTTGGGCAGCATTGGGAGTTCTCACTCCAGCCCTGTACATCTCTTCCAGGATCATCAGTTGCTCTGGGGTTGGGCACCATCTTGAACTTGATGATGATGATGAAGAAGAAGAATTGGCTGCAGGAGACATTTCAATTAATTCTATGAAATTTGAATTAATTGAAATTGGAATGAATTACCTAGTGGGTGGTCTATATAGCACTAGCTAAGAGTAAGTGAATTGGGGTTGGTTGGAAGGGAAAGCTAGGTATAAATAGAGAGACAAAGAGAAAGAAACAGTGAGTAGAGAGGGGCAGAGAGAAAAAAGAGTGTGGGGGTTAAAAGAGAATAGTGGGTACTACTAGTAGTACCAGTGCAGGTGTCATGGTGATGCTTCCCTGAGAGGGGCATTCAAGGAGTGTAGGTTTCAGTCCTTGCAAAAATTACACACATGATGCACTGATCAGTACTCAGAGAGAGAGAGAGAGAGAGAGAGAGAGAGAGAGGAGCAGTAATGAGGGAGCTAGCTAGGGGCCATGGTATGGGGTACTTTGAATGATGATTATGTCATCATCACCATATAATTTAACTTTGCACACAGAACGAATAAGACACATGCACCAAGTAAGTTGGATTCTGAAGCTGAAGATAATTGCCTCGACTATTCCATCAGCTTTACAACAGAGCGCGTCATGGTGGATCACAGTACGTACTTATCAACTTGCAAGTAAATGAGGGCATTTTCGTGTTAATTATCAATTGAAGTCCAAAATAAAAAGATAAAAATGACCTCAGGTACCTACATGGTGCCAACGTAGTGCCATGTGTTCATAACTAACACAAAAATTGTTTTGCAACTATTTTAGAATAGAGTGTTTAACATAATTGAGTTTGTCATAGTTATAAAGATAAACAAGGGACATTAAGATATTAGCCTTTGAACTAATTTTTTATAGTCTAACACTATTAGCTTTTTATTTTAATAGCTAAAGCTCATATTCAAAATTGTACGCCACGTAAGATAATAATAATTCATGGGTTTCCTATTATTTACAAATTTTACCATTATGTAATTAATGTTCATAATTTCAGATTTCTCTCTTCCACAAATCATATATTAAACTATAGGGAATCATTAAAGTACTAGAATTATGGTTGTTCATATTTAAATGTATATAGAAAGTAATAGATATGTGAGTTTATATATATATATATATATATATATTGGAGATATGTGAGTTTTTATGTTGTAGGTTTTTTTTTTGGTCTGTTGGAGGTGTATTAGCTATTGTATTTTCATTAAATGTAGGTTCCTAGCTTATTGAATAATTCAAGTAGGTTCCTTAGTTTTTTTCTTTTTACACAAATGTTTGTTCCTTTATTGTTGTAGGTTATTTACTTGTTTATTGTGTAGGTTCATTATATATATTCCTTGAAATTTTATGGTTTAGGTGTGTTGAAGTATATTATGTAGATTTCTACTTATTACATAATTCTAATTTTATTAGTGTAGATTGTTTAAAAGTTTATGAAAAATTCATATTTGAAATTCAGAAAAAATAAAAGTCCAAACAATGAATTATGAGCATTAAAAACACCAAAGATTTATGAAGTAATAATAGCATGCAGTTAAGAGTCGAATAATAAAAAAAAACGTCAACATAGGGTTGAGGGCATCAAAGTGATTTACAATATCTGAATTTTTAAAAAACACAAAGAAATATATATATATATATATATATATATACACACACACATGTGTGTGTGGAGAGTAGATGAGTTGGAAACTAGTCAAAGGAATTAATATATGAAAAAAAAATATATGTGGGTTTTAATGGAAGAAATATAAATTTAAGGGGATTTCCCTAATTTTCTATATAAACAATTAATCCTTAGAAGGTCCCTCTTGTATAGTTTTCAATTAATCATTTCTAAATTCATTCTTTGATCTTGAGATATTGCCCATATGTGTAATTAAGGCTAGCATTTTCAATCGAAAAACTGCACCGAATCGATTTTGAACTGACTCCGAACTGATCGGTTCAATCATTATTTGGTGAAAGTCGATTTTGGTGGTCCAACTGAACCCTGCCATTGTCGGCGTCGGAAATGGCTTGGACACCGCCCCCCTCAAAAGTCCAAAACTCTGAACCAAACCGCGACCCTTCCAAGCCCAACCGAACCCAAAGAGTCGGTAAACAACTGGAAATGGTTCGGCAGCGGTCCGTCTTAAGAGCTTCTGTTGCTGTCGGTTGGGGTCAATTACCGACACCGACCCACCCCTACGTGTAATTAATGTGAATGGATGGATCCCTGTTGACATGAGATTTGCTTTCGGTACCCCAAACAGATTCAACTACCATTAACCGACAATTTTCAAGACTGTGGAAAACGTAAGCTTTCGCACATGGAAGCAGACATACAAAATTCATAAATGCATGCATGCAGCTAGCTTTGAATGCCGTGTCTTTTTTTGACTACTTCACTCTGACAACATTCCCCTAATCTCCACCCTTAATGCATTTATCCAATATTCATCTGTTTTTAATAGTCATCAAAAAGTAAACAATTTGGTTGTGTTTAAGTGCACGTACTTCATGTCATCATTAATATTGTTCATAAATAATGTGAAATGTCTGATACTGTAATTACGTAAAAAAAAAAAATTTATCTAAATGATTTTTTATCGTCTGACAAAAAATATGTGAGTTTAGATTAACCTACTTCCAATTCCAATTATCCTCAAGGCTTTGAGTCAAAGACCCAATCCTCTTCGATTATATATTTGCCATTCCCCATTTTGTAGGACAATGCATGGACCCTACTTAGAGGAGAGTAATTAATGCCTTCCATTCATGCTTAAATATGTCTTTCAGAAAATTATTAAGACCCCATCGTACCTTCTTTCTTCTTGGCCGGAGTAAGATCTCTCCCACGTCTCTATCTCCCTCAACTCGATCTGTCTCACTCTTTCATTCACTTCACGCCATTGTGCAAGCCTCAAGACATAGTCAAGTCACTGTCTCTTTTAAGGGAAATATAGATATGATCATATGCTACAATACCAGATATAGCCCGATACGAAAACATAAAGGGGGGTAATGGTCAAGCCGGCCGGATTAAAAATTGAGGTGACTGAATCTTAAAGGGATCGAATTAGAGGTTGGGGTCTAGAAAGTGGGTTAGAGATGATGGCTACCACTTGTGGGTTATAAAATTTAGTTAAGATATATATTTTTTTTTCTATTAGCTAACCCATGATAGAATTAGAGCATTCAACCCAAAACCAATTAGCAATGGGTAGAGAGACTCTTATAAGCACATATATTAAACTTTAGTTTTTCGATGTGGGACATTGCTTCACATTACTCTCAACACTCTCTCGCACGTGTGACGAGATTTTTGAGTCTTACACGTGAACAAATTATATTGGGTGACGTGGGAGCACGTGTGGCCGTTGGGCCTTACACGCGGATAACCAAGCTCTGATACCATGATAGAAGTAGGGCATCCAATCCAAAACCAATTGGCAATGGGTGGAGAGGCCCAAAATTTATAAGCACATATGTTAAGCTCTAGTTTTCCGATGCGGGACATTGCTCTACATTACTCTCAACACGCCCCCGCACGTGTGACAAGATTTTTGAGCCTTAGGAGCACGTGTGGCCGTTGAGTCTTACACGCGGATAACCAAGCTTTGATACCATGATAATTAGAGCATCCAACCCAAAACCAATTAGCAATGGGTGGAGAGGCCCAAGACTTATAAACACATATATTAAACTCTAGTTTTCCAATGTGAAACATTGCTCCACATTATTCTCAACAACCTAGACTAAAGTTTTTTAATTTTTTTGGGGTCATAACCCAGGCTAGAGTTAGCCAACTCAAAAATATATATATATATATATTGGGTGTAATTTCTCCATAAAAAAGGGCAAATATGTTTCTTTTTAATTTTCAAATTCTATCAAACTTCGTGCTTTTTCAATTCAAACAAGATATTAAACATGGTCATGGCTAGTATAAATTCTAACTGTGGGACAGAAAGAAAAAAACTAGTACAAACATGCTAGACTAGATTTTTCAAAATGTGCATACAAATATTTGAATATTGATCAAATTCCATTCATTTGTTTATGGAAGTTGTGAAATTTAATTGCAAGTGTCACGTTTATATTGTTATAGCATTTTCTTTTATTTTGGTAATTATTTTATAGCTTTTTATTTTTGGCCAAGATTTTATAGCATTTTCAATGGAATTAGAAACACCTTAATAATTGGCCCAAGAGGATCCACGCGCGGGCGAGTTGCACACCCAATAAGACACCTGAAAAACCTTTATTCACTTAATATTGTACAATAGGCAAAATGAATATCGAGTAGTGAGATCATTGTGCAAACACCAATATGATCACATTAATTTCTGAACTATATTAAAGCATCCGTTGCAGTTAGATTCTTATCAAAAAAGCAAATACAAGGACATGAGCTCACGCAAGAAGATACTAATTTGCCAGAGATAGACTTTGGGCATTTCAGTAATTTCATCAATTAATGTTGGAGGACTGGGTGGGAATCGAGAAAAACAAATAAATGTGGTGTGTAAAGGCTACCATGCACGTACAGTAGTGAAGGGTCTACGTATGTGTACACCTCATTTAGTATTAAGTACAATTAGAAATGTTTCCATACTGATCAGTTGTCCAATAAGATCATTGCACCCAATTCCATTGATTTGAGGGCTTAACTAGTTAACTGGACTGTCTAGTCACTCTTCATCCAAAGCAAAACAGTCATCAAAGATTGACAAGCTTGTCTGTGTCTGATCAAAGTTGATGGGCTTTTACATTTGTTTATTTATGGTAATTAACTAATTATATAAAGCTAGCTAAGCTAGCTAGCTCGATCATCGATCAAGTCTTGGTCTTGCATGGATAATCAGTACATATATGCAGTGATGAGAATAGTGACTCGACACCGGCCTGTTTCTTGTAGCTAGCTGCAGCATTCGGTCATATCATTGTCTCCTCAGCCTCATCATTTGTTCATCATTTCGTCACCAAAGTTAATAAAAATGCATTTTGTAGTGGAAATGCATATATATGGCATTTGGAGAGCACAATCTAAGCCGACAAGGGTGCCCTTTTTATTCGATTTAAGAAAAAAAAAAAAAAAAAAGGACTCTCTTAGACTCAAGAAAAAAACACACAATCACACATCTAATTTACAGAAGATAATGATCTCTTCTTTTTTAGGAAATTCTTAAGGCACATCAGCTAGGCTCCAATCTTAAGATGGACCTTCAAATATTTCAATAGGGCAGTGAAGTGGTATAGATCTGTGAGAGAGAGAGAGGTGGGTTAAGGGCGATTGTCCAAATCTGCTGACACTGGCCTTGATTGAGTAAGGTAGTGAACAAAATGGGCACATAGGTACGTCATATTTGGGAGAAGACAAGACGCCGTGGTGTCTGTTTGGTCAAAATAGGCCACCCCAAGAATCTTTATTTGACTTTTATTCCAGCGCGCACCAATGATACTCTTGTGGTGGGTCATCTTTTGGGACCATGTGAGTTCAATTTAACTATTATAAAGTGAGAAATGCGTTGAGACAAAAATTTCACACTAAAAATGTGAGGATCTGTATAATACTATATAAGGGTTTGAGCTATTTTTTGTAGAATAATATTTGGTCACCCTTTAGGGTACCTCAAAGTCATCTCACTCATTCAAATTTTAATTTTGGTAATGTCGGTGTATGATCAGAACCGTTCACTTTTTAAATCACATATTATAGATCATTTCTGTAAAAAATCAAATCAATCGGAAATCGTTTGATTATATAACTGTTGTTAATTAAATAGAAAAAATATATGATTTTCAATTAAAGAGTAATTTTTTTACCAAACTGTTGATTTTTTATTTATTTAATCAACATTAGTTATATACCCAAACGATTTCCAATTGAGTTAATTTTTTGTAAAGAATATCTATAATAGGTGATCTAAAAAGTGAACGGTTCCGATCATGCGTTGGCATTGCCGAAATCAGAATTTGGGAGGGTGTGGTGACCTTGAGATACCCCCAAGGGGTGACCCAAGTATTGTTCTTTTTTTATTGCTAATTAATTTTGGGATGAGTGCCTAGATTTTTTCATAGTATTAGAGTAGGCTATCCATATGTTAAACCCAGTCAACGGCCACACGTGCTCTCACGTTATCCAATATAAATTGTCTATGTGTTAGGCTTAAGTGATGCACATGCGAGGATGTGTTGAGAAAAAGATTTCACATTGAAAATGTGAGGCTTTACCTAGTGACTTATAAAAGTTTGAGCTACTATTTTTATTGTCAATTGGTTTTGGAATGTATGCCTAGATTTTTTCAGAATGCAAACTATTTTTTCCTATTCTGATTATGAAACTATTGTGGAATGAAAATTATAAAATATAAGTAAAAAAAGAAAAGTAGGTACCATTTTTCTCATAAAATTTAGCTAATGAAGCTTTGTCTCACTTATTTCCATAGCTGAATAGTTGATGCTAAAACTAAGAGGGCTTTGTGTGAAAATTAAAATGAATCTCTTTTTTATATATAAAACATAAAAAGAATAAAAGATCATAATTGTTACTTGGTCTACTATTTTGCATTACAGTAATGCTACACTTACTACATTTTTATACCACAATTTCATACCATCTTACATGACATTCATACATTGGACACTAAAAATTAAAAAATAAAACCTAAAAAAGAAAAAGGAAATGTCCTTCCAGTAAAGTAATGACACATCAGGTGGGATACAAATGTGGGAAAAAAAATGTGGGACAACTAGCATTATTGTTTGCATTATTAAGAAAAAATCTATTCATTGTTGAAGTTTGTAGTTTTAGTGACCAACTTGAGAGTCTGAATTTAATTTACCCTCCCATAATATTGTTTGATTAAAAAAATACATATTAATAATGCTTGAAAAAAAGAAACAAACAAGAAAAGAGGCCTATTAATAGATTGTTTTTTATTTGATGACAGTTATATAATTAAATGATTTCTAATTTAGTTTGATTCATTAATTGTTTGATAACTGTTTGATTAACTGTTTGTTTATTTAATAACGATTACATGACTAAAAGATTTTCGATTTAATTGATACATAAATATATGATCTTCAAATAATAATATAAAAAAAGAACGGTTTCAATTATGAAAACATACCGCAAAATGAAATTAATAAAATTGAAACCGTTCATTTTTTAACAAATTTCGAAATACGAGAAATGTTGATTGAAATTTTAAACTCAATATCTTAGCATTTGACAATTAGTGGACCTCAAAAGTTAAAATTATTAAAAAGTCCGTGCCAAAAGATAGTGGTGGGATAAGAATTAATCTTTTCAGTACATAATACATATATAATTGTACGAGTGGAAAAATTAATGTGGTCTGGTATTCCAGATTTTGCTTCTTTTATCTTCCAAAGGTAACATAGGGTTCTGGAAAATCTGATAAGTAGTAAGTTTGATAAGTAAGGCCAAGAGACTTAATTAAATCTGCTGTACACGGCCTAATTATACTGTTCTTATCTGACTTTCAGAGATCCTTTCAATTAATTCATAAATACTAAGTTACAACAGAATTTGTGGTGGTACCTATAATCTATGCCTTTTCACAATAGGGGAAAAGTCTCATAATGCCAGAGAAAATAAAGCAAATCTTAAATTTTTGAATCCCAACATCATGCAGCAGTATTGCATTTCTTTACAAGACAGGTATTTCTGTGACTTAGTTTTGATGCACTGATAATTTTCTCATAGGTTTCTTTACAAACACTTTCCTCTTGTGTTTGATCCCAAAGGGAGTGACCTCCTTGTCACACACATCAAAACCATGCCAAGCACGGCGAGGCAGGTACCGGCGAAAGTAGAAGTAATCAGAGCTGAGATGAGAGTGAGACCCCTCCAAAACATGGACCTGAGCAAAACCAGGTCTCCAATCATCAGTGCCTGCCAATTTGAGATAGAGGTAGCAGATGGGTGAGTCCACACATTGACCCTTCACTTGGAACTGATCCACCACGCAAGCTTGGAATGGTTTTCTAGGCACATCGTCAAGGACATCAGGCTCTATTGGATCCAACCTTCTTTTGTGCTTGGAGTTGAGGTGCCTCACCACAATGTCATTAGAATTTGTGTCACCAAATCTTAGGCTGATGTGGTTTGAGGTTTCAGCACCTTTGGTGCATGTTGTTTCAACTGTAACTGCGTAGGTACAATTTTCCTGCAATGTGCAAAGCGATATGATTTTTCAAGGAGTTAGAGGAAATAACATTCCAAAGAATAATGTTAAATATGTATTGTATTTACTGACCACATTACTAATCACATTTATGATTTTATATGATATGCACAAAATATCAACATATATGTGGCTAGTAAGTTCATGATCACCTTTTTTCTTTTCTGTTTCATAAAAAAAATAAATATATGATCACCTTCTTTTTTGGTGCCATACTTTCAGTTCCGGCAAACAAAGCAAGCAAAACCACACAGCATGTTAAGAAGGATCCTCTAAAATTCTTTGTTGTCATTGTCCTTTTGAGCTCTCAAACACATAAAATCATTGCCCCAACAACCCAAGTATCATATATGTTCGTATTTATCTATGTATGCGATTTATAGACTCACTGAAAGCTCTAAAGCTTCATTCTTTCCTTGGCATACTTAAAAAGGTATATTCTTAATAAGCTTTATATATATATATATACTCTTCCACTTTTGTGTACAATTAAACATATATGTGGAGGAGGTTCCTTCACTTTTACTTATACCATCTGCTTTATCAGGGTTGATTTCCCGGCTATTAGAGCAAAGCATCTTTTATTAGTGCTAATATCCTTAACTTATATCTTGATACAGTTCACACTAAAAGGTAAAAGGTGACTAATTTGGGATTTTTATATCTTTGTGCAACACCTCACACTTTACGCATTCAAGTGATTAAGTTGGGGACAATATCAGTGTAATATGAGGAGCGAAAAGACATGGGCTACTAACATGTGAAATTAAGAAGTAATGAGATACTTCTTATAAAAAACTTGAATGATAATAATAATTGTTATTATTATTATTATTAGTAATAAATATTAATATTGTTAATTAAGAACAAGAAAAAAATATTTATATATAATACAAGAAAAGAAAAGGGCTCGAAAAGAAAAGAAAAAAGGACAACTATGTATATATATAAAAAATACAAGAGAGAATGAGAATGAAGTTTGATACATTTACCTGTCAACTTGTGACATCTAATGAAGCTCCTATGTGCTTGAGCATGTCTGATCACACGTCAAAGGAGAGTACACAGTAAGGAGAGCAGTAGGTGCAACTACAGCTCAATCTTTAATTTCATCCTTCTATTTTGATTTCTATTTGTATGAACACGTACTGGAGAATATGTGATATTCAATCTTCTCCCAACATCATAATCAAATTCTGATTGGGGACTACGACAGCTCCATAGCAACCTGTAATCTGCTTAGTCAGTTGTCACTAATAAGATTAACGACTGACAAAGGTGCATGCAGTGGACAAATGTCATCTGTTAACCTTCGCTTCAAGTCTTCAATTACGTTAAATACATTAGAAAAGTAAGGGGAAGATTTCTCCCTTATTAGAAATGAATATGTATAAAATGAACTAATAACAAATTACTTATAAACTCAATTTTTGAAAGATTATTAACTGAAAACCCAACCAAATAAAAAATTAAGTTTCAGTTCAATCTGTCCATGTATATATGCAGACGCGGAGCCAAAAAATTACACTACCGAGCGCTCAGCATGGCACTAAGGGCTCGAAAGCCTACCGAGAACTCGGTGCATGCAAATGCATTTTTTTGCTTGGAGATGCATCCTTTTTTGCTTGGAGATGCATGGTTTTGCTTGGAGATGCAGGATTTTGCTTGCAAATGCACAAGCAAATGCACACGCATCTGCAAGCAGCCGATGATTCACCGACCACTCGGTGTACAATTTGAGTTTCTACTTAAGTTATCGATTGGCTGAAATTTGGCTTAACTTTCTTTCATATTTTGTGGCATTGTATGTGCAGGATCATGGCTGGTGCAAATAATTTCCTCATAATTCATTAATTCCCTCACTTTTCACTGTACTTGACAGCATGCAAAGAGTAGTTGTATATGAATTTTCCCTTTTCTCATAGACTCATAGTTGTTGCTAAGCCTGGAAAGTATTATACAAGTCAAAGTCACGTCCATTTTGAGTTCAAAAGATACACAAGGACGTGGAAATACTTAGGAAAGGTTGGACTTGAAAGGAAAGGAGGTCAACAGAAATTGATTGTCTTTGACACCACTCTAAAGCTGTTCTAACAACCACATCCTATTAAAATACCCAATTCATGAAGCCCTTGTAGTTTTCTCCTCTATAAACTATTATTCATATTTCCATGTCCACCTAATTAATCGACCAAACACTCTTTTCTCACCTCTATATATAAACAAACCCAAAAGCTTCCTTCAACACACACTGAAACAGCAGCTTCAGTTTCCACCCATATCAGAAATATCTCTCTCACAAGCTACTTTCTTCCAAAAAGCAAAAAGAGAGATATACCAAAATGGGTTTTCCTCTTCTTTCATCACCAGCATTTCTTAGGCTCCTTTTTCTCTCTTTCACGGCATTGTGTCTCATTCCTCAGCATGCTCTTGCAAGCATAACCAGGCACTACAAGTTTGATGTATGTTCAATGCCACAAAGCCTCAAAGCGCGCGCGCGCACACACACACACATGTTATAGACAAGTTAACAGCATACATGGATGTGAGCTAGATATCTAACAAACGAGCATTACCCCTAAGCTAATATTGTCACAATTATGAAGTTAACACACACACACACACACACACGTGTTATAGACAAGTTAACAGCATACATGAATGTGAGATATCTAACAAGCGAGCATTACCCCTAAACTAATATTGTCACGTACAATTATGAAGTTTTGAGTTTCTCACATTTCTTTTTGGACTTCTTTATTATTGTCTTCTTTTAACAGTACTTTTCCAATTATTTTGCAGATCAAACTGCAAAATGTGACAAGACTGTGCCACACAAAGAGCATTGTGACAGTAAACGGGCAGTTTCCTGGGCCTCGAATTGTTGCTAGGGAGGGTGATCGCCTCCTCATTAAAGTGACCAACCATGTCCAAAACAACATCTCCATCCATTGGTAACCATTAACTTAACAACTATTATATAATCTAAATTGGGATGTAAACTAATTTTCTTTGAACCTGCAGGCATGGCATTAGACAGCTTCAAACAGGGTGGGCTGATGGGCCAGCATATGTGACCCAATGTCCCATTCAAAGTGGGCAGAGCTATGTGTACAACTTCACCATTGTAGGCCAAAGAGGCACTCTTTGGTGGCATGCCCACATATCATGGCTAAGATCAACTGTTTATGGTCCCTTAATCATACTTCCCAAGCGTGGTGTACCTTACCCATTCACTAAACCCTACAAGGAGGTCCCAATCATTTTTGGTAATAAATACTACACTATATATATAGCAGTCCAAATGTAACTAATCAAGCATATGTATTTAATTTTCTGATCACTATTATATGCTAACAAAAGCTATGCAATTTTTATATATACTTAAAATGCACAGGAGAGTGGTGGAATGCAGACCCTGAGGCAATTATTAGCCAGGCCTTGCAAACTGGTGGAGGGCCAAATGTGTCTGATGCTTATACCATCAATGGACTCCCGGGGCCCTTGTACAACTGTTCTGCCAAAGGTACCAAATAACTAATGCAAATCAAATGATACACATAAAAACATGTTCATGATTTATAATTAATTTGATGCAGTACCACTTCAATATGCATATAATTTTGTCTATATGGCTGTGTTGGCAGACGCATTCAAGCTAAAGGTTCAGCCTGGGAAGACATACCTTTTGCGCCTAATCAACGCTGCACTGAATGACGAGCTCTTCTTCAGCATTGCAAATCACTCTCTCAAAGTAGTCGAAGCGGATGCCGTTTATGTCAAACCCTTTGACTCCCAAACCGTTCTCATTGCCCCAGGCCAGACCACAAACCTTCTTCTCAAAACCAAACCCAATTTCCCAAATGCCACATTTTTCATGACTGCAAGGCCATACGTGACTGGCCAAGGCACATTTGACAACTCCACTCTTGCTGGGATTTTAGAGTATGAATCCCCATCCAAAACCCACCACTCAACTCTCTCAATGAACAAGCTTCCACTCTTCAAACCCCTCCTCCCTGCTCTAAACGACACGTCGTTTGCAACAAAGTTTGCCAACAAACTTCGTAGCTTGGCCAGTTCCCAATTCCCTGCTAATGTCCCCCAAAAGGTTGATAAGCACTTTTTCTTCACAATAGGGCTTGGGACAAACCCTTGTAGCCATCAAAACCAAACATGCCAGGGACCCAATGGGACAATGTTTGCTGCTTCAGTTAATAACATCTCTTTTGCAATGCCAAACACTGCCTTGCTCCAATCCCACTTCTCTGGGCAATCAAATGGAGTTTACTCCCCTGACTTCCCAACCAGGCCTATAGTCCCATTCAACTATACAGGGACCCCACTGAATAACACCATGGTGAGCAATGGGACAAAGCTTGTGGTGATTCCATATAACACTAGTGTGGAGTTGGTGATCCAGGACACTAGTATTCTTGGGGCTGAAAGCCATCCTCTGCATCTGCATGGGTTCAATTTCTTTGTTGTGGGTCAAGGGTTTGGGAACTTTGACCCGAATAAGGACCCTAAAAAGTTCAATCTGGTTGACCCTGTTGAGAGAAACACTGTGGGGGTACCCTCTGGTGGGTGGGTTGCTATTCGTTTTCTAGCAGATAACCCAGGTAAGTCAAGAAATTAAGAGCAGTACAATTTAATTAATTTTGTATGAAGCTTTAGACTAATTACTGACTTTTTATTTCATTGATTAATAGGTGTGTGGTTCATGCATTGCCACTTGGAGATCCACACCAGTTGGGGCTTGAAGATGGCTTGGGTGGTCTTAGATGGAAAGCTTCCCAATCAAAAGTTGCTTCCTCCACCAGCAGATCTTCCCAAATGTTGATGATGCATTCATGCATGTTTCACTCATCAGATCACACTTCTATTTCCTCTGACCACAACCCCATGTCCCAAGATTTTTGTAACCCATTTGTTATTCTTTGGTACCTTTTTGGCTTGATTGGTGGCCAGTAATGTTTCAGTATTCTAATTTCTTTTTTCTTTTTCTTTTTTTATGCAAAGTTGAGTTAAAGTAAATTAAAGAGTGGGACAATGACAATAAGAAAATTTGATCTCTGTAACATTCAAATATATCTTAATGTAAGAGGCCTCAAATTCAATAATGTTACAAGCAGATTATTAATGCTCTTCTTTTCATTTCTTGGAAGTAAAAGAAATTAAAAGTGGGCTGCAGCTAGCTATATTATCTCTGTTATAAAATGATAAAGTTATGGCGAATGGTTAATTCGTTTCGTTAGGCTTGTCTTTGCACGAGTATTCCAAATTTTCCAGTAGAGAAACCATCCAGCCCAAAGATAAAGCATTTATGCATGGGAAAGACAATCTCTCAAGGGAAAAAACATGAATTGGATGTCCATGACCTTGGAGAAACAAACTTTCTTATACTAGATTAGACAACAATTAAATTGTAAAATCTTAAACTGCAAAAATTTGAACAACAATGTATATCAAGCTAACAATGCATACTCATTAAATTATTAATTGGCACATCAATTGTCACACCATATAATCACAAATATGATCTCTCTTGTATTTCTAAATAGAAAGTTTATATTTCCCTTATGAAAATTTGACATCTTAGCACTGCAAATTTGGTGAAACTGGATTATTGCATCTGCAAGGACATGCCCGTGCAAATAATTTCCTCATAAGTAAGGAAGTTCCAGAAGCAGCCAAAAATTTGCGTAATAAGTCATGTGATCCCTTATATACAGATTGAAGCTTTGACTGTATTTATTTATTTATTTATTTTTGTTGAGAATCTCCTTTCCAGATTTAACCACAAATTACCTGAAGTTCCAGCTCCAACAGCATAAGCTAAAATTTCCTTAAACGTACAATGAACCTTGAATACATATCAGACAGTTCTTATCACGTTTTGACCAAGCGACAAATTAAAGGCATCACTATGAAACAAGAACTTAACTGGAGCTTGATCTGTATCCTCAATTAAACCAAGAAAGTCATATGAATCCAGGATTGGTAAACATATATTCTTCCATAGAAGATAGTGATCATTTTGAGCTTTACTGGTACAACATTCACAAGGTAGTGAGCACTTGTTGAGCCAGAAGATTGTGTAGTCGAACTAGATCTGATGTTCTCCATCTCAAAAACCAACTTTTGAAAAAAATTACAAGTTGAAGACGATGAGATTCATCCTTGGTTAAGGATATAAGCTGTGAAGCATTGAGCCTAGATACAAAGCAGAAAATCAAGTAAGACAATGTTTGTTTACTGAGAAAGTAGAGAGATTGTGCGTGCTTGAGGCAAATAATTTTCTGATTCCAATTAACAGTAACACATTACATAACATCAACCTCTTATACATTAAGTACCAGCTTTACATGGTTTAACAACTTTAATTAACTACTACTTGCTGTTTAACCAATCTCTACATGAAAGCTGTCAGCTGTATTCTCTAATGGCTGAGTCTAGTTGAGTTGGTTTTAATCAAACTTCTTTTACTGTGACGTACTCTTGCTGAGTGGTTGCTATGTTTGCTATCTTAGATGGTTTTGATGGCTGACATGGTGATACAATTAAATTTATTTATTCCCTCACTTTTCTATGCACTTGACAGCATGCAAATAGATATATATGAGTTTTCCCTTTTCTCATAGACTCATAGTTGTTGTTGCTAAGCCTCATGGTTGTTGCTAAGCCTGGAAGTAAGTATTATACAAGTCAAAGTCACGTCCATTTTGAGTTCAAAAGATACACAAGGACATGGAAATACTTACGAAAGGTTGGACTTGAAAGGAAAGGAGGTCAACAGGAATTGATTGTCTTTGACACCACTCTAAAGTTGTTCTAACAACTGCATCCTATTAAAATACACAATTCATGAGGCTCTTCTAGTTTTCTCCTCTATAAACTATACTTCATACTTCCATGTCCACCTAATTAATCGACCAAACACTCTTTCCTCAACTCTATATATAAACGAACCCAAAAGCTTCATTCAACACACACTAACAGAGCAGCTTCAGTTTCACCCATATCAGAACTATACCTCTCTCACTAGCTAGCTTTCTTCCAAGAGAGATATAGCAAAATGGGTGTTCCTCTTCTATCATCACCAACATTTCTTAGGTTCCTTTTTCTCTCTTTCGTGGCATTGTGTCTCATTCCTCAGCATGCTCTTGCAAGCATAACCAGGCACTACAAGTTTGATGTATGTGCAATGTCACAAAGTCAGAGCATACATATACATATATTCACACACACACACACACTTGTTTTGTCTGACATATTATGTTACGAAACTGTCAATTTAGATAATATTCAAATATGATATAAATCAACAATTTAGCAACATAAGTGTGAGATATTTGACAAACGAGCATTGCCCCCTGAGCTGATCTTGTCACAATTACGAAGTTTGCATTTCTCACTTTACCTTTTTGGACTACTTTATTATTGTCTTCTTTTTTAAAAGTACTTTTGAATGATTTTGCAGATCAAACTGCAAAATGTGACAAGACTGTGCCACACAAAGAGCATTGTGACAGTAAATGGGCAGTTTCCTGGGCCTCAAATTTTTGCCAGGGAGGGTGATAGCCTCCTCATTAAAGTGGTCAACCATGTCCAAAACAACATCTCCATCCATTGGTAACCATTAAACCAATAACTACAAGTTTGCAAATATATAATCTACACTGGGATGTTAATTAATTTCTTTGAACATACAGGCATGGCATTAGACAACTTCAAACAGGGTGGGCTGATGGGCCAGCATATGTGACCCAATGTCCCATTCAAAGTGGGCAGAGCTATGTTTACAACTTCACCATTGTAGGCCAAAGAGGCACTCTTTGGTGGCATGCCCACATATCATGGCTAAGATCAACTGTTTATGGTCCCTTAATCATACTTCCCAAGCGCGGTGTACCTTACCCATTCACTAAACCCTACAAGGAGGTCCCAATCATTTTTGGTAATAAATACTACACTATATATATAGCAGTCCAAATGTAACTAATCAAGCATATGTATTTAATTTTCTGATCACTATTATATGCTAACAAAAGCTATGCAATTTGTATATATACTTAAAATGCACAGGAGAGTGGTGGAATGCAGACCCTGAGGCAATTATTAGCCAGGCCTTGCAAACTGGTGGAGGGCCAAATGTGTCTGATGCTTATACCATCAATGGACTCCCAGGGCCCTTGTACAACTGTTCTGCCAAAGGTACCAAATAACTAATGCAAATCAAATGATACACATAAAAACATGTTCATGATTTATAATTTGTTTCAGTACCACTTCAATATGCATATAATTTTGTCTATATGGCTGTGTTGGCAGATGCATTCAAGCTAAAGGTTCAGCCTGGGAAGACATACCTTTTGCGCCTAATCAACGCTGCACTGAATGACGAGCTCTTCTTCAGCATTGCAAATCACTCTCTCAAAGTAGTCGAAGCGGATGCCGTTTATGTCAAACCCTTTGACACCCACACCATTCTCATTGCCCCAGGCCAGACCACAAACCTTCTTCTCAAAACCAAACCCAATTTCCCAAATGCCACATTTTTCATGACTGCAAGGCCATACGTGACTGGCCAAGGCACATTTGACAACTCCACTCTTGCTGGGATTTTAGAGTATGAATCCTCATCCCAAACCCACCACTCAACTCTCTCAATGAACAAGCTTCCACTCTTCAAACCCCTACTCCCTGCTCTAAAGGACACGTCGTTTGCAACAAAGTTTGCCAACAAACTTCGTAGCTTGGCCAGTTCCCAATTCCCTGCTAACGTCCCCCAAAAGGTTGATAAGCACTTTTTCTTCACAATAGGGCTTGGAACAAACCCTTGTAGCCATCAAAACCAAACATGTCAGGGACCCAATGGGACAATGTTTGCTGCTTCAGTTAATAACATCTCTTTTGCAATGCCAAACACTGCCTTGCTCCAATCTCACTTCTCTGGGCAATCAAATGGGGTTTACTCCTCTGACTTCCCAACCAGGCCTATCGTCCCATTCAACTACACAGGGACCCCACTGAATAACACCATGGTGAGCAATGGGACAAAGCTTGTGGTGCTTCCATTTAACACTAGTGTGGAGTTGGTTATGCAGGACACTAGTATTCTTGGAGCTGAAAGCCATCCTCTGCATCTGCATGGGTTTAATTTCTTTGTTGTGGGTCAAGGGTTTGGGAACTTTGATCCAAATAAGGACCCTGCAAAGTTCAATCTGGTTGACCCTGTTGAGAGAAACACTGTGGGTGTGTCCTATGGTGGGTGGGTTGCCATTCGTTTTCTAGCAGATAACCCAGGTAAATCTCAAGAAATTAAAAGCAATACAATTTAATTAATTAATTTAGTATGAAGCTTTGGACTAATTAATGACTATTAATTGGTTAATAGGTGTGTGGTTCATGCATTGCCACCTGGAGATTCATACAAGCTGGGGCTTGAAGATGGCTTGGTTGGTGTTAGATGGAAAACTTTCCAATCAAAAGTTGCTTCCTCCACCAGCAGATCTTCCCAAATGTTGATGATGCATAATGTTTCACTCAGCTGACCACAAACTCCATGTCCCAAGAATTTTGTAACCCATTTGTTATTCTTTGGTACCTTTTTGGCTTGACTGGTGGCCAGTAATGTTTCAGCAAATCTAATTTCATTTTGTTCACGCAGAATTGAGGGAAGTTAGAGAGTGAGACAATAATAATTGATATCTGATTATCTGTAACATAAAAACATTATAAGGTAAGAGCCCTGAGGCCAATAAATTTACCAGCAGATTATTGTTGTTTAACTGTGGTACAGTCAAGGAATAAAATTTCGGGTTTCGAGAAAATTTCGATGAAAATTTCGATGAAAATTTTGACGGAAATTTTGAAGATTTTTAAATTTCGACAAAAATTCGATGGAAACGACGGAAATTGTTATCAAAATACGGAAATTTTGAATGAAACTTTACCATATGTTTATTTAACATATTATCTACTATATTGATAAAAAACATTGAAAAAACCAAATTATATGGTAGGTTTCATGTGATATGTGATGAATATAATGCGCGCTGGAGACAAATACTATTAAATAAAATTATTATAATGAATAAATAAAATTATTATATTCTTTATATTCTATAATTTATACACTAAATCTTATATACTCTATTTACTAAATCCTATATACTCTATAATATATACACTAAATTTTATATATTTTATAATGTGTATACTAGTAGGCTTGTAGCCTTATTTGTAAGAAATTCGGGCATACTATTGTCATATACAACATTTTCCATGTAATTTGTTGAATTATTAAAAAAAAGTTGTGTACAATGATATACATGGGTTTTTTTTTTTTTTTTTCATATTTATCCCCTTGTTAATATAATAGTAGTCCTATTTATAAGAAATTTCTACATATAATCGTTATGTACAACTTTCTTTTTACAAAACTAATCATGTAATTTTCATGTAAGTGATTGAATTATAAAAAAGAGGTTGTCACAAATACCATATAATACAACAGTAGACTTTAAAAAAACAGAAGCCAGATAGCCCCAAAAGCTCTCCTTTCTTTTTTTTATTTTTTAAATGTTTGGTACATGCAATTTAAAACTAAATAGTCAATTTAAAACCCACATAAAGAAAACTCAACCTACAAATTTTATATGTCTAATATTTTCTTTTGTTGAATTTTGACATTACAACTAAGATTACATCGATCTCTGGTCTCTCTTCCTTTGGAAGCAAGAGATTGGGTTCACATATATATCATATCACTGCACGTGATTGCAAAAAGTCAACATAGATGTGAACCAAGCTTTTTAAGCTTTTTAATATGAACCTAGAGGCTAGAGCTAGCTTCAAGTTTACCACCACAGATTTGTATTACCCTTGAGAAACCATTCCACTGCCTCTCTTTCTTCTTTCCCACTGCCCAGCCACCAAACCCATTCTCTTTCTTCTTTCCCACTGCTCAGCCACCAGACCCACGCCGAAACCTTCTCTCCTCCCTCTTTCTCCTCCCTCCTTCTCTCCCTCTTTTCTCCTTCTTTTCCTCCTTCCCTCCCCGATCTCTTCTCTCTCTTCGATCTATTGCCTTCGGCGACGGCCAGCGACGAGGCCAGCGAGCCTCTTTCTCCCTTCTCTCCCTCTGGTCTCCGCTTGCCCGAGCCTCCCTCTGGTCTCCGCTTCCTTCCTCAGTCCCTCACTGGCTTCAGCTGGGTATTTAGCGAAATTTCGAATATTTCGGCGAAATTTTCCGAAATTTGGTCAAAGGGGTGTTAAAATTTCAGAACCCTTAAAAATCGAAATTTTCGGCGAAATTTCGCCGAAAATTTCGAAATTTAAACCCTTAAACAGTTAAATCTTTTCATTTACTTTTGGGGTAATATTGTATTGTTAGATTATAAATTTAGACCATATTGAGATAAAAATAAACTAAAAATATAGTTTAGATGTATAGTTTCACAACGTTAACATATTTAACATACTGTTCGACAAAAACATATGGTTCGACAAGAGAACATAAATTTATGTTGGTACAATAAAGTTATGCAGGCTTGTCCTTGCATAAGTCCAAATTTTCTAATCCAACAAAAAGAACATAGTCCGAAGTTGCACCAATGCCGCCCAAGCAGGCAGCACGCACGGCATCCTATATTGTTAGGACCTAAGAATAACATAAGCCTCTTACGTTGTTAAACTATAAATTATTTAAAAAAAAAATTATTCTATCATGCATATGTAATGGATCCTCTCCTAAACACTCTAATATTTTAACATTTTTAATCTTTTAATTATAGAGTACCACGTTTATTTTATAACATCCTATCTTATGATTCATACTCATTTAAAATTATAATTACTAAATTAAAATAAATAAAAATAAAAAACATGTATAATCACACCACATAAAAGTAAAATACTAAGAAAACCATAAGCCCAGCCCAGCTCAGCCCACCCTCCCAACCTCCCACCCCAACCTTGCACCCTTTTCTTTTTCTCTCTTCCCTTCTCTCTCTATACTCTCCCTCTTCGGAGTCCATAAAATAATTAATGGGAGATTAGAGAGAACCCACAACTCCATGTCCATGTCCTTTAAAAAGTTATGGGAGAGGAAGTCTGAATTTTTAATCTCAATTATGTTTAACTGGGGAGGCTAATGTCCTCTCCAATTGAAAGAATTCAAAATTTCAAATACAACCATTTGGTTTTAAAATATCAATTAGATCAGTCTTATTAAAATGATATAATTCCAGTTGACATCCAAATGCAACCATCTAGATTGATCAGTGTTTATGAAATTGACAATCAAAGCATTTGGGGGTCTCCGATCCCATATAAAAATTGCTTCTTTTTCCCTCTATAAAAATTGCATTTTGTTCTTCCCAGCTATGTAACTAATATTAAAGCAGCATCTTTTTTAATCTCATATATCAGAGTGTTTTCATTTTCTTTACTTTGATTTGGTTTTCTATTTGTTGGTTTTCATTTTGGACTTTTGATTATGCTTTTTGTTAAATATATTTGACGGATTAATAAGGTTCCTAGACCATGATTCACATTCACTCACTGTTCGACTCTGATCGGCAGAGAAGAGAGGGAGAGTAGGGGGAGAGAGAGAGAGAGAGGAGAGGCGGCACAAAGTTGAGAAAGAAGAGTGAAGAGATATGTTTAGGACTTTAGGGTTAAGTGGTTAATACTTGATAAATAATATAATATACTTTCTAGTTTCTTTTTATTTTTAATTATTTTAATTTGATGATTATAACTTTAAATGAGTATAAATTATAGGATGTTATAAAATACATGCGACACACTATAGTTAAAAGATTAGCAAAATTAGGAGATTAGAGTGCTTAAGAGAGGATTCAAATCCGCCAAAGAGAATGAAGTATAACTTATTGTTCCTCAAGACAGCTTAATAAATGTTTCCAATTAAGGGAGCCCTCAAAATAATTGATCAGTAGTGGACATGCATTCACGTCAAATAGATGATAGTTCCATGCAATGTGCATAATCACTATATGCCATATCGAATATATATAACCTAACCTGATTATAAGCATCCAAAGACTAAGGTATGTTTCTAATACGACACTCCACACAGGTGCTTAATTAATCAAATTTGAATCTTTGAATCCACCCAAAAAAAAAAAATGATATACTACAAGTTGGATTCCTATATAAACAAAACTGATATGGCTACCATCACTATGCATCTAGTGGTTGGTGGCATTCACCAAGAAAACATATTTCCTTGTGAACATGCCTGACGGGGAATCTAGGTTGCCAAAAAAACAAAACATTATGCTTCAGATAAGAATGAGACAACTGCCCCAAAAAAAAAACATTATGCTTCAGATAAGAAGGAGACAACTGCTCCAAAACAAAACATTATGCTTCAGATAAGAATGAGACAACTGCCCCAAAACAAAAATCTTGTAAATAATAATATTCTTATCTGTAATTCCATTGTATAAATGCCTCCCACAAGTTTCCACAACTGTCCTCAGAAGTACAGAACTTCAATTCCCACTTTCAATACCCATGAACTCATTTAAGCTGCTAGTGTTTTTCTTTCTTCCGATGTTCTTCAACCAAGGAGCCCCAGCAAACTCAAAGCTCTTCAGAGAATACATTGGAGCGGAGAACAACGGTGTCACCTTCTCAGAGGTACCCATTGATTCCAAAGTTGAATTTCACTTCATCCTCTCCTTCGCTATTGACTATACAACACAATCTCGCAATCCTACCCCCACCAATGGCAACTTTAATGTCTTCTGGGACACGGAGAATCTCACCCCTTCTCATGTTTCTGCCATTAAGGCCTGTCATCCAAATGCTAAAGTAGCTCTGAGTCTTGGAGGAGATACCGTAAGCAACCAATTTGTATACTTCAATCCTACATCAATCAATTCTTGGGTTAGAAATGCTATCGCCTCAATAGTTCAGATAACAAAAAAATACAACTTGGATGGAATCGATATTGACTACGAACACTTTCAGACAGATCCCAATACATTTGCTGAATGCATTGGGCGGTTACTGTTTTACCTTAAACAAAATAATGTTGTGAAATTCACATCAATAGCACCATATGAGGATGACTCGGTGCAACCATATTACTTGGCATTGTGGAGGAAGTATGGGCATCTCATTGACTATGTTAACTTTCAGTTCTATGCCTATGACAAGGGCACCACTATAAATCAGTTTATGAAACATTTTGAAACCCAGAGCTCAAATTACAAAGGTGGCAAGATTCTAGTGAGCTTTGGAACAGATGGAAGTGGGGGTTTATCCCCTGCACATGGGTTCTTTGAGGCTTGTGATAGGCTTAAGCGTCAGAACAAACTTCATGGCATTTTTATTTGGTCTGCAGATGACTCCAAGAAGGCTCAATTTCGTTATGAGAAGCAATCTCAAACCTTTCTGGCTAGCATAAAATAATTTGTCTTTGTTGCATTTGTTGTTATTATATTCCTAATTGCAAAGAAAAAACAAAAAGGACTGTTGTTGATTTGTCTTTAACACAAGAAATTATTCTAAGAAAACAGGTACTATGCAGGACACATTGGAATTTAAAGCCATTAAAAAATAAGATAATGCTTCTCCATGTAATTTCACAATGCAACGGGTGGCACCTAGGTAGATGCACAATTTATGAATTGCGTGCTAAATATAAAGGGGGTGAGACAAGGTTGCTTATGTGCACCTCGTTGGGCCTTTCGGGGCCAGGTCAGTATTGGATCATACAAAGGATTGTTCCCATGAGCTCAGCCAGGTTATATATTAGAGCTAGTACAAAATCAACCTTTCCTACTGCTAACCCTTTTGGCAAAAGCAACCAGGAAAATTCAAACCTGGCAAGAAAATTTAGCATGCTCAGCAAATTAAAGGATTTCCAAAACAGTTATAGATCAGTTTCCATAAATTGGTAAAACCATACTATATTATATAATTTCTGAAACAGAATAAATTCAGATATATATGATAGTAAGAAATAAATATAATATTAAAGAATCAGTATTGAGAACTCTGGTTTTGCAGTATTCAGTGCTGAACTGATATTATGTCCCTTCTTTTTTGTTTTCAATTACATGAACTAAGGCAAACTGAAAGAACTACAAATTAACAAAACAGGAAGCATGATGACCATGTATTGAATTTTCAAAGAACACCAAAGAAAATACTTCCATACATTGAACAACAATTTTGTTAAATAGGAGGCACTACGAAATGGAAGAGTTGATCAGCAGAATATCATACCTTGTAGTGCTCTCAAACATATGACTGGGTACCATTTTGTCTGATTTGCCAATCAGTTGTTCTGTTCAAACTTCAAAATTCAAAAAAGTGTAAGCCTTTTGGGAACATACTATTGAACCATGTGCATCTCTAGCATTCCATTTTATGGTAATACCCACTGATCCAGGCAGTAAAAAAATAGGCCAATAGTTATAGCACATTATAGAAAATGCTACTGGAGTACTTTATGGATATTCAGGAACTCATCCCATTCAACCTTGGATCATCATATCCAAGAGAAAAGGAATATCAAAAATGCATCAAAGGACAAAAGAATAGAAACTTAAAATAAAATAAAAAAACATTCGAAAATTAAAGGTGTGGGATCCAATTACTGAAAGTAGCACCCTTTAATTTGTTTGAAATGTGAGTAAAGTACAGTTTTCTCCGTTGTTTAAAATTTATCCTCCTATGGTGTTCTCCATTTCCTAATTTCTTTCATGGGCCATTATTTCATTATCCCATCTACAACGTTGCAATTGATACAATGAAAGTTATTCAAGATGCACAAAACACAAGTTGCAGAAACACTTCGTATTAAGAATCAAATCTGAGATAACATTAATCAGAGGCAAAATTTTCATTGCAATGAATAATATAGCTAGGAAAAACATCCACTAAGTATTACATAGAAAACACTAGCCTCCATAAAATTAACCTGAAACTGCCGAGCCACGAATTGCCTTTGAATTGAAATCTTCATCAAATTCCAGAAAACTCACAACCAACAAAAATGGCACAACTGTGTATAGTTGATTATCTTCTCAACTTTTCCTCCTCTTCTTTTTCTTATCCAGCTGGTCCTCCAAAGCATCAATGCCTCCATCTTCTAACACCCCACTTTTCCTCTTCCTCTTCTCTTCCCTCTTTACCTCTTCGTTTCCCAATTTAACCCCAGCATCTCCCTCTTCAATTTGAACCCCATTTTCAACAAAATTACCATTATTGTCCTTCTTCTTTTGCTTCTTCTTCTTCTTACTATGTATCTCTGCTGAATCAGGTGCCTCCTCTCCCTTTTCAACACCCTCACCTGCCCTCCCTGCAATTTCACCTCCATCTTCTCCGAAATTACGTAACTCATCCTTCTTCTCCTTCTTCCTATTCTTCTTCTTCTTTCTCTCACGCTCTCCTTCTTGACCCTCAAATTTCTCATTGTTATTACTCTCCTTTTCAACACCCTCACCTGCCCTCCCTGCAGTTTCACCTCCATCTTCCCCAAAATTATTTAACTCACCCGTCTTCTCCTTCTTCTTCTTCTTCTTCTTCTTCTGCTCCTTCCTCTCACGCTCTCCATCTTGACCCTCAAATTTCTCATTGTTATTACCCTCCTGTTGGTGTCTTGTGGACTCGGTCTCCAGCTCGGGCTCGTGCCCGTGACTCACTTCCTGACTTACCACGACACTCTGAGCTCGATTGTCTCCAACGGTCTCTGCGTCGTCGTTTTCACTCCCCGACCTGTGCCGCACTCGCTTGCGTTCGGACCTCGGCGCTTTGAGCTCCTTGTGGAGCTGCTTCAACTCCTTGAACGACGCTAAGGAGCGTCGGAGGTACGCGCAGATGGCCTGCGACGCGCCGGTGTCGGTGGAGACGAACGAGGACAGAGTCGAGGCCGCTTTGGAGAGAGAGATTGGCTTCGAGGATAGGACCTTCCCCGACACCGTCTTCATGGTTGAAGCTTTCTAGGGTTTACAGATCTCCAACAGCTCTCTGAGTTTGATATTGGGGTTTAGAGTTTGATTCTGGAAAAAGCCCTAAGCTTTCGTGATCAATCGGTCCTGCAAACAGAGGCAAAAGCTAGCGGCTAGGTTTTTGTTATGGGTTTAGGGTTTAGGCATTGTGTTTACTTTCGCTGTTCGATTTTTTGTCTACTTTTTTTTTTAATTTTTTGTCCGAATTGTTTGTTTACTTTTGCGTTATTTGATGGAAAAATAAAATATATATGTATATATATATATATTAAAAAGAGCTAATTACATATACCACCCAAAACTATGCCATATTTAATACTTTACTCTTATATAAAGAATTTTAACACTTTACTCCTCAAACTCAATTCTAACAAATACTTGGCTTAATTGTGTTTTTATCACCTATAATTTTAGTTGATTTTCACTTTACCATCTATATATTTATTTGTCTCACTTTATCACTTACAATTATTCTCAGTGTCCTACTTTAATTTTTTTCGTCCATTCTGTTAGATAATCCATCAATATTGGTGACCAAAATGTCTATGTTACATTAGCATTTTTTACGACTTAGGTGACGAAATGGACGAAAAAAGATTAAGTAAGACATGAAAATAATTGTAAGTAATGTGGAACAAATAAACATCTTGGTGATAAAGTAAAAATCAACTCAAATTATGAGTGGTAAGAATATAATTAAGCCTAAATACTTTAACCCAAAATGGTTAAAAAATTAAGGGCCTATGTGGTATCTTACTCACATTTTTTTTTAATGTGAGTTTCAAAATCAATTTTTAAAATTTGAAAACAATTTTTAAATTTTATAAATGATAGCAGGCTTAGCAGCTAAGGAAGAATGAAGCCTAAAAAAAAGTAAAAAAAAAAAAAAAAACGATGTTTTATCATTTTTTAAAATAATCATGTTTTTTTTTTAGAAACTATTTTTTAAAATGATCAACCAAACATGTTTTTTTGACTAAAACATTTTTTTTTTTACTAAAACATGTTTTCTTGTTTTTAACTTTTTGAAAAAATAATTTTTGAATAGGATACCAAACAGGCACGAAGTTTTCTGTTAGTTTTACACCATGTGGCCTTCTGTCTAGTGCCATTTTCGACTTCAATTAATGATTAATACGAAAATACCATCAAGCAAAACGCCGTGTAGTGCTTATAGGACACCACATGTGCAAAACTAACATATAAATTTAAATTTTACCAAATTCGGAATAAACTATTTAACGAAATTAAGGTTTAGAAAGTAAATAGTCGCAAATTTCAAATTTTACACAGCATGCTTTTAACCATCCACTCATGTTGTGGTACTTGTGCCGCATGCATTCCTATCTCATTTGCCAATCGGAGCCGTGCTCGTTGGATGGAACTCGCCTGGCTCTGATAGTCTGATGTGAGCCGTGGGTCTCTCCATTGGAATCCCAGTTTTGGGCCAAAGTTGCATAGATTGGATGGCCGAAAACAAACTGCATGAATTGGAATTGCAACTGTCCATTGGACTTGCTCTTAATTGCCACTTCTAATTAATATATACAACTAACAAAATCGAATTTACAGGAATCAAATTAGAAAAAAATCCAAGAATGATAATTATAAAATGACAAAAATATCCATCTAGATATTCATTCATTTTATTTCAGGTGGTTAACAACATGTTTTGTCAAGTGTCTATAATTGGAGATGAGGTCATATCTTTAGAGGTCATATTTATAAAGGTCTATTGATTTTAGGTACCAAATTTTAATATTTTTTTATTTTAACTATTAAAATGTTTATGTCATTTTACTTTAGATACTAAATTTCAGTTTAGATACAAATTTGTAAAAATAAAATTTTACCGAGTACTTGGTACTATTCACCAAGTGTTTTGGAGAAATTTTTTTACTGATTTTTTATTTTTTCGGTGTTAAAGAAACTTAAAATTTAATGTTTAGTTTCTAGATTGTAGAACTTCATTCACCAAATCTAAATAAAAAATATTAAACCTTTATAAACTTTGAATTTTTATAAATTTTATACGGTCATAGTTGTATAGCCAAAAAAAAAAACCTAACTAAAAACCACCGAGCGCTCGGCCACTTTGGCCGAGCGATCAATGTCAAAAAATTCATGTTTCATACATATTTGTGGCTTAATTCAAAATATTTTTCTATAGGTTAGTACCTAAATTAAAAAAAAATAGTGTTTTACTGAAAAACTATTGGTATTTGATATTTAATCATAGTTTTATATATTTTTAATTATATTAACACAATAATTTTTTAAAGGATGATTTTTCATAATTTTATATACAGTCACAATTGTATAGCAAAAAAAAAAAAAACCTAACTAAAAACCACTGAGTGCTCGGCCAAAGTGGCAGAGCGATCAATGTCAAAAAATTCATGTTTCGTATATATTTGTAACCTAATTCAAAATGTTTTGTTATAGATTAATACTTAAATTAAAAAAAATTAGTATTTTACTACTTTGCTGAGAAACTATTGGTATTTAGTATTTAATCATAATTTTATATATTTTTAATCATATTAACACAACAATTTTTTAAAAGATTATTTTTTTTTAACGTCCAATTTAGAAATTAGGCTAATAACCCAGCCCACTTACAATATGAAATCTCAACCCGGTCTATTTTAATGAGAAGCACGCGACACGAAAGTCACCTAGTGCTCGGCAATTGCCATTGTGCCACAATAGCTATTTGAATTGTAAAAAAAATCAATTAATTGCCACTGTCATTTGCCCAGTTAAAAAAAAAAAAAAAAACCTCACCGACTGCTCAGCGCAAAAACATAACGTAAATTTTATTTGTACAAAGTGGACCTATTTTTCATTGTAATTTTTTAAATGAACTTGTTTATCATTAAGAGCGGTAAAATAGACTTTAATAATTAATTTATTTTTTAATTAATACTAGGAAAAAAAATATTTAACTTTTTACCAAAAAAAAAAACTGAGAAAAGCAACGTTTTTTTTACCTAGCGTAAGAGAAAAGCAAAACACTTTGCAATCCAAATATCAGAGCTACACAGCCTACTCGTTTGTTAACCGACTTTACTGCTATTTACTTGTATACGTCTATACTGCCCCGTTCGGAATGGCCAACACTCCCGCCCTTTACATAGAAGCCTAAAACCCAACAAAACCCGAAACCCTTCGTCTCCGTTTGTTCTTCTGTGCGTTTCAGAGTCGTCTCTCTGCGGTCTTGATCAAAGAAGACGAAGATGAATAAAGCTCGAGTCAAAACCCTAGCCTTCACCAAACAGCCCTTCATCGAAGACGAAGGCCATCGCAAAATGTAAGACATTTTTCCAATTTAATTCCGATTGATTCACTTTCATACAAGCAAAACGGTGTCGTTTTCGATTACTCAATGCCTGTTATCATTTTGAATTTGTGATTGTAGAGCACAATGGAAATTCAGCGCTATGTCCGACTCGGACATCAGCAGTATGGCCGAAGCTCAAATCTATAAGGGTCAATATTACGATAACAATCGAAAACCTATCGAAGGCGGCTTATTGGACCCCCGCTTGGTACTCTCTCACCCTTGAATTATTGTGTCAGTTGTTTGTGATTCTTGTTGAGGCAATTTTCGGTAGCATTAATTTGAAATTGGTGCAAGTTTAGAGTCATGGAATGAGTTGTCAAGCATTTGGGCCGACAATAACAAGTATTATAAAGGATTAAGTGAAAAAGTTCACCAAAACTGGCACTGCATTTGACTCACAGTCACACTTCGAATAACTTTTGTTGAAATTTCCAATTTTGTTTGAGTTCATAGAGTATAATTGGAAATGGTCAAGATAAAGAAGAAAGAATTACTATGTGGCATCGTAACTGTGGATTATGCCTCCTTTTATGTTTGTCTTGTTGTTTGCTTCAGGGTCCTGCAAATAAGAGCAGTGGTGAGTGTGCCACATGTGGTGCAAAACTTGCGGACTGTCCGGGGCACTTCGGATACTTGGTGCTTGCCCTCCCTGTTTTTAACGTTGGATATTTAAGTACTATCTTGGAAATTTTGAAGTGTATTTGTAAGGTACGAAGATATTTTTTCATTCCAATTGTAATTACTTCCTAATAATTAAAGGGTTTGGGCTTTATTATGCTTGTGATGCTGGCTTTTCTGTTCTGAATGCCTTAGTTTCTTTTACAGTCATGTTCTCGCGTACTTTTGGTGGAGGGAGATCGCAAAATTTTTTTGAGGAAGATGAGAGGCATTAAGGACTCTTTGAACAAAGTCGATCTGAAGAAAAAGATAGTGAAGAAGTGTAATAACTTGACAAGCAATTATAGACAAGCGAAGTGCTCCTATTGTGGATTTATAAATGGTTTGGCTTCTCTATTTCCTCTTGATGCCTCTATCATCTTTTTCTTTTGTCCGGAGGTTCTGTCATGATTCAAAAAGTACCCTTTTTATTGGACTGGGCATTACATTTTTATATAATTCCCGGAGATGGTTACTTTTTATTATTTCATCTACACCTTATTCCATGACATAAAATTCATACAAATAGCATGATATTAAGCTTTGATGTTCATATAAAAATGAACCCAGATCTACATTTGTCTGTATTACAGGTTCAGTGAAGAAGGCGGTGGGTATGCTGGGCATTATCCATGATCGTTCAAAATTTACTGTTGTTATGGATGACTTTAGATCAGCAATTTCTCACACGAAAGAGTCCAAGGCATCGTTTAATCCGACAACTCATATTCTTAACCCTTATAGAGTTTTTTCTCTGTTTAAAAGGATGCTTGATGAGGTACATGTATACAAATATGGATCTTATGAACCCAATAATTCTACAGAATTTTTTTACTTTATGTATGGTAACTTCAGTTTTTATACATTTTGGTAACAATAGAGTAAAAACGGAAAAAAGAAAGTAGACATTTTCTTGCATCTCTGTTCCTCTTGAAAGAGATTTATAGTTTCTATTGTTATTGCAGGACTGCGAATTGCTTTATCTTTCTGATAGACCAGAGAACCTCATAATGAGAAACATTGCTGTGCCTCCTATAGCTATTCGTCCTTCTGTAATTGTGGATGGATCCCAGAGGTCATTTCAACATATTATTTACTCAATCTCCAGCTTTTTTTTTCCTCTGTTTTTTCTCTTATGTTTTAATCAGATTAGATCTCATAATATCTGTTTGTTGTAATTCAGTGGTACATTGTATTGTCTTAAAAAAATAGTGGTACAGTTGTAAATGATGCTTATTAGGTTTCTACTTTTCTTATTGTAGCAATGAAAATGACATTACAGAGAGGTTAAAGAAAATTATTCAATCAAATGCTCTTCTTCGGCAGGAGTTATTAGAAGCAAGTTCTGCAGCCAAATGTTTGGTATGATAGAAGACTTTGAATCATTAGATTCTACACTTCGATTCTTGTCTGATGTTGAATACTTTGATTCTTGTCTTATGTTGTATTCTGTATTTTGATTATGGCTCTGTTTCAATAATTATTGTTAATGTAGTCTCATTGTTGCCTTTACATTTGTACATGAAATTCTGCATGCTCAATATATAGACTCCTTACCAGGATGAGTAAAAAATTTATGTTTTCCTATATGATGTTATATATGATGTTATGTTCTACTGTGGTCTTTAGTAAAGATAAATGATTTACAATATTTGATGTATGATGTATGATATGATTACTGTTTGTGTGAGATCTATGCAGACAAACATTTTAGTTTACTTGAGATTTCAGTCACAACCATGATTTTGTGCATTCTTTTGTCTGTTTGTCCAAATGACATTCTACTCTTGTTTCTTTTAAAACTCAAAACTTGTACCCTTATATTTTAGTTTATAAAATTCCGTTTCTTCTAAAAAAAAAAATTTATATATTGATAAGTGTTTTGCTGATTGCATTGTTATTTTGTTTTTGTAATGTTTCACTAGATCTTTGCATGTGTGTGATTTACTGTTGATTGGAAATTGTGAGTTAGTTATGAAGCGGCTTTTTGTACATATGCTGTATTTTATTTCTTGAATATGTATATTTGATTATCTTTTTGGATTATGTTGTTTTCTGGTGAAGTTAAATGGGATAGTACATATTACTTATGGTTCCTTAGTGTAGTTCTTTTATACTTATTCTGAGAATTGTGGTTCAGACTAGTTGGGAGATACTTCAAATTGAGGTTGCACAGTATATAAATAGTGATGTTCGTGGTGTTCCTTATGCCATGCAAACTGCCAAGCCATTAAGTGGTTTTGTGCAGCGCCTAAAAGGAAAGACGGGGCGGTTTCGTGGGAACTTATCTGGGAAGCGTGTTGAATATACTGGCAGAACTGTTATATCACCAGACCCGAATCTGAAAATTACTGAGGTTAGTTCTTGCACTAAAATTTGAAACAACTTTGTGTTAATTTTATGTGCCTGTTGTTGGGTTTCCTCTAAAATGTTCATTGGATCTAGGTTGGAATCCCTATCAAAATGGCTCAGATCTTAACTTACCCAGAACGTGTTTCCCATCATAATATTGAGAAGTTGAGGCAGTGCGTCAGCAATGGACCTGATAAGTACCCTGGTTCCAGAATGCTCAGACGTCCTGATGGCTCTACATGGTAGGGGATTAATTTTATTTTTTTCCTGTTCTTTTCTTATTTGAAATATTTCTCTTTACTGATGTGGAATTTACTGTTTTGTGCTGAAGGTCTATAAGGGTAAACAGAAAGCGCTTTGCTGATGAACTCAAATATGGTGATATAGTCGAACGCCATTTAGAAGATGGGGACATTGTTCTTTTCAACAGACAGCCAAGCTTGCATCGGATGTCTATCATGTGTCATAGGGTGATTACATATTTAGAATTGATTTTGTAGATTTCTCATTGTTTCACATGAAGTTTGTTGTTGATATTTCAAATATGGTTACATTTTATCATTTTGGGCGTGCAGGCAAGGATTATGCCTTGGAGAACATTGAGGTTTAATGAATCTGTTTGCAACCCTTATAATGCTGATTTTGATGGTGATGAAATGAATATGCATGTCCCGCAAACAGAGGAGGCTCGGACAGAGGCTGTTATGTTGATGGGGGTAATAAGATTTGGTCTCACTTCATTGAGATATATGCCAATGGCTATGCATAAAACTACAGTTCTTCACTATATTAAATCTTATACATATCTTGCATTGGGATATTTTGAGCATTGAAGTGATCTAGGCGTTTTTGTTCTGTTCTGTTGGTTGATACAAAAAAAAAAAAAGGCTAGGCAAAATCCTAAATCTGATGGTTGTCTCCTTGGAAGTCCTGGCAGAGATTGTGGATGTAATATTATATCTTCTTATCCGTACCCTTGTAGGAATAGTTTACATAGTAGTGTTAGAATACAAAGGGGTTGGTTGGAGGATTTTTGGGAGAGAGAAAGGTTTTGGTCAGTTTTGTGGCTTCTGTCTCGGCAGAATTCAAGGTTTTAACTCTTCTATTATCCTAGATTGGAAGGCAGCTGTAGGATAAGGATTCTGTTGTGGATCGGATTTCTTTATCTGTGATTGCATACTAGTTTTTCTGGTGCACTTTCTCTTTTCTCTTTATTTGTCTTGTTTGTTCTGTTCTGGACAGCTTGTCCACAGTTTTTGTACCCATTTTAAGATGATCATTACAAGTTGTAACTTGATCAAGTAGCAATAACAGGAACCTGAAATAGTAGGATTGATAGTATCTTCACAAATTATAATGTGTATTACAAGTTTTAGTTTTGCATATAGAAACTGTTGGTTGTTTTTGTTTTATATTTTTTTGAAAATGTACAATTCAGTCCTTTGTTGCTTTGTTTTGTAGTTGACTCCCTACTCCACTGTTTCTATCTTAGTTGATTATTATTAAAAGTTTCTATGTTTCTCTTTATAAAAAGTTATTTCTAGTTTTAGGCTTAAATATTCAATATTTCCTCTAGATATAATAAAATACCAGAAAGGTGAACTTTTGTTATGTTAGGTGAAGAAAATGTTGTTTGGTGCTTGGCGATTGTGCAGAAATGCAATGATAGGGGAATATAGGTGGGGAGGAACTGTGGACGGGGTTAAATTTTGGACATCTCTTTAGGCTTCTGTTTCATCTGAATTTAGAGACGTATTGTTCTTGGCAATTCTTTTTCAATTGGAAGGCTGCAATGTTTTAGTTATTAAGTTTGATTGTTTGCAATTATGTTAGTTGTTTATGTATAACTTGCTCCTGGTGGATATCTTGTCCACTTTGTATGTATTTGTTGTGATTGATTAAAATTTTGTTTCTTACAAAAAAAATTATCTTGTCTGGAAAAATGAAATTAGGGATGGTGCTTCTTTTCACTGATGTGGATGTTATGGGTGTTCTGATATTTATCATGTACAAGGTGCTTATGCTTCTGCTCGCCCACTACATTTTGTTTTCATATGACATTTCTGTGTGTTTGTCAGGTGCAAAACAATCTATGCACTCCGAAAAATGGAGAGATTTTGGTTGCTTCAACTCAAGATTTTCTAACATCTTCTTTCCTTATAACAAGGAAGGACACATTTTATGACCGTGCATCTTTTTCACTCATGTGTTCGTATATGGGGGATGGCACGGATCCTGTTGATTTGCCAACACCTGCTGTAATTAAGGTGAGCTATTGAAGGCATCGTTTATTTTTATTTTTACACTTTCTAGTTGTGTGAGAAGAAACACTTTTCTACTATTAACACAATTACAGACATACACTTAGGAAATTCGGCCAGATGTCCATACCAGCTCTGGTATTTGTGTTTTTTTTTAAACTAACTGAAACATTGTTTTGCAGCCAATAGAGCTATGGACAGGAAAGCAATTATATAGTGTTTTAGTACGTCCAAATTCAAATGTGAGAGTCTATCTAAATTTTACTGTTAGGGAGAAATCCTATACCAAGACTGAAGATGGAAGAGAAACAGAAGCAATGTGCCCAAATGATGGATATGTCTATTTTCGTAACAGTGAGCTAATATCTGGGCAACTTGGGAAGGGTACTTTAGGTCAGTTTTCGATAGTCCTATATTGTTAAAAATTGAAACACAAATACTGAGATGTATCATTTTTAGTTCATTTATAGAAGAGAAAGGATAGAAAAAATGTATACTATCCTTTTAAGCCGGGTTAGTTTCTTGGACATTTTCCTTGTCTTGTTTGGATATCTGAGTGAGATTGATGTTTAAAGTTTTGCATTCGTAAAAACATTCCAGGAAATGGCAATAAGGATGGACTTTTCTCTGTTCTTCTAAGAGACTATAAAGCTCATGCCGCTGCTTCTTGCATGAATCGCTTAGCTAAATTAAGGTATGTATCCAACACAATTGCTCTTGAATGCAAGTTTCTTTTAGCCCATCTTGGTTGTGTGCATCGTAACTTGATCGATATGATTGACATTCTAATTTAGTTTATTTGTCAGTATAAATTTAGTCTTTTATTGCATAACAATTTTACTCAACAAAAAAAAAAAGTACGGCTAAAAGTAACTCAACAATGTTGAAAATGATTTCTTAATATGTTAATATACTCTATGTCTGACATATTTGAGATGAGTAATAAGAAAATAAAAATCATGCAAGAGGAGAATTTGTGTGCTCCAAACACTGTGTTGGTACTTGAGAGTTTAAATCATTAAAAGTTTTCTATGTACAATTTATTTTGTATTTGTGATGGTTAGACATCACTCAGTTCCATTTTGCGTGGTGCTGTATATTACTCTTGTCTTCTTATTTTATTAACTCCAGCGGACTATTGAATGTCTAACCTTAAGTTGGTATGTTAAAACTTATCTTTTTGCAATATATATTCATCATCGGATCTTATAGCTGGATGATTCAATTATTAATGGCTTGTCTGGTATGTTGCCTACATATCTTGATTTTGTTGTTTGTCCCCATTTAAATGGTAATTCAACATTAGTATGTGATTAATATTGTCGGTATTTGCTTGGGTGGCAGTGCTCGATGGATTGGTAATCATGGATTCTCAATTGGGATTAGCGACGTACAACCAAGTGACACTTTGTATGATGAAAAAGAAAAAATAGTTAAGGAAGGTTATAAGAAATGTGATGGCCAGATAAAGTTGTATAATGAAGGAAAGTTACCACTTGTACCTGGTTTTGATGCTGCGCAATCACTTGAGTCTGGGATGACTGGTTTATTAAATAATATTAGAGATCAAACTGGAAAGGTGAGTTCATTATTTTATTATTTTTCTATATTTATTTATTGAACTTCCCTTTTGTTTTTTTGGGGTGTATTGGTGTAAGTGTCAATCCTGAATCTTAGTCTTAAAATGTCAAAATTGTTTATAAATGTGAATGTTACACAAAGGTTAACTCAGTACAAGTGTGTGTTTATATTACTTCCTTCGCATCTTCATTTGCAATTAGTTCCTGTTTGTGTTGGTGTCAACTATCAAGAAAGCTTTTTAAAGTAGCTGCTCAGTTTGTTTTGCAATTATTTCCATTTTCTATTGTCGTGGGGAGAGAATTTCAGAGATCATGGTTGGTTTTGAAATAGTCTTTTACCTTATTCTTCAATAGTTGTGCATGCAAAAGCTACATTGGAGAAACAGTCCCCTGATCATGTCCCAGTGTGGTTCCAAAGGATCTGCTATCAATATTAGTCAGATGGTTGCCTGTGTTGGTCAGCAATCGGTTGGTGGTCGTCGTGCACCTAATGGATTCATAGATCGAAGCCTTCCCCACTTCCCTAGAAAGGCAAAAACCCCAGCAGTAAGTTGTGTACAGCTTTTCACCCATCATTCTATATGTGTGTGAGATGTTATGCATATCCAGTTTCTCTTATTGAATGCATTCTAGTATTGATGAGCAATAAATAATTTTTAATGGTAAAGGCAAATTATGAAGATAATCGAAGAAAAGATCTCTACATGGATATTTACTAGAGATTACTGTATAACATAATTACCTCTTTCAGTGAATTGCATTTTCCGACAGCTACTATGTTCAATGTGAATTTTAAACTAGTTAATAGTCCTCTACTTCCTGAGTTATAATGGCTGAAGTTTAAGTTTAACTACTGTTTGTTCTGGCTCTAAAATATGTTGTTTAAATTGATGTGTGTAGCACTTAGAAGCATAAAATTTATTGTCGCTTTGGTAATGCATTATAAGAAGTGAATTATTGCACTTCTTTTGATGATGTGTTAGAGAAGCTTTGCTGTAATTGTCCATCCTTGTTTGTATTTAGAATATTTAAATAAATGATTTTTTTTAGAAACCAGGTCTGTATATATGTGATTAAGGGTCATCCTGTTATTATTGATGCAGGCTAAAGGCTTTGTTGCTAGTTCGTTTTACAGTGGCTTGTCAGCTACAGAGTTTTTTTTCCATACAATGGGTGGGCGAGAGGGCCTTGTGGATACAGCCGTATGTTGACTAGTTCTAACTTTATTTAGCTTCTGAATCACATTATTACTGTGCACATTTTTCTATACCTACTTTACTTGGACTTAAACTTCACCACTCCTCATTGCATCACTAGTCAAACTTGCATATTGCATGCTACTGCAACGCGAATATAGCTAAAACATATTGGATAATGAAGACACTTGTAGATGGTCAAGCAATGCAACAGCCATACATTATTGAAACGTGCAAGGTAGATTTGATTGTAATAGAAGTGACATGTCAGGTGTGCAGCCTTCCCTAGAGCTATTTGAGTATATTATTTTTGTCCACCCTGCATCTTACAAGAAGCAGCTTGGGGTTTCTGGTATCTATTTTTCTTTTATTTTGTAATTTCAATTTACCATACAGTTCCAAGGCAGCATGTTTTATCCTTGAGTTACAAGTCGTAGTTTGTGATTCGGATTTTGGGTTTTGTGCTAGCAGTTGTAAATTATTTCATATTTTTTTAATGTGACATTAAAGTGCTAAAGTAGATCTCTCTTATTTCATACTGAGTAATCAATTTGAATTGGATATATAAAGATATCTTGTTACTGATATTTATTTTACACAACTCTCTGTATAATGGGGTAACATAAGATACTTTTGCCTTCCTGGAACCATCATCTCTTGAATTTATGGCAGCCAGTATGGCGCAATGGTGCTTTAACGTGGCAATTTAGAAACTTTTTTTTTTTGTTTATAGATTTATTGTGATCATTGCAGGTGAAAACAGCTGACACTGGGTACATGTCTCGTAGACTGTCGAAAATTTTAGAGGACTTATCTGTCCAGTATGATAACACGGTACGGAATGCAAGTGGTGGCATAATTCAATTTTTTTATGGGGATGATGGTATGGATCCTGCAATGATGGAAGGAAAAAGTGGAGCTCCTTTAGACTTAAACCGATTGTTTTTGAAAGCCAAGGTATGAAACCCTAATTTTCTTATGGTTTGGAATTAATTGCAATTTTTTTAACGTTGGAGTTGATGATGTCCGTTTGCAGGCCACATGTCCCGCTGGAGGAAATGATAACTTGTCTCCTGAAGAAGTGTGTGAAATAGTGACAAGCAGGCTTTCAAAACAAGATATGACTCCTGATGGTGGTTGCTCTCTTGGTTTCAAAAGTTCGTTAGAGCAATTCCTGGATGAATATGTGAAATCATTAAGAAAAACACAGGAGACTTTTTTGCTGAATCAAAGTCCTGCTTGGAAGGAGAAGTCTGCAACTCTGGAGAAGATTGTCCAAAATATATCTGGTGTTACTTCTAGACAACTGGAGGTACTTGTTCTCGTATGTTTTACTAACAATTGTCACTTTTTGCTTTCTTTCTTTTGATTTACTCTATGTAGGTAAGAGGGAGGGAGGAAAGGAGGTGAATAAGCATGGGTGTTCTCTTGGACACTAAGACATAACAGTACAACTGAAACAAATCAACATTCACCCACAGTAAAACAGAAAATTAATAACAGCACAGATGAAACAAAATCTTTAAAACATAAATTATTTTTACTGCTTATTCAACACCGAGCCATTTGGACACAGAACTTTTTTATTTGGGCCAAAGAAACAACAAAGTTCAAAACCAAACAAGTTGGTAAAGCTTGTTTCTTCAGGAGCAGAAGCTTTCAAGAATTCAACATTCAACACTGAGCCGGTAAACAAAACATTCAACACTAAGCCACCCGAATTGACAAAAAAAATCAAATCCAGAGGCGTACAAAAGCGTGTGGCATGCCTTTTACTCACAAGTGTATGCCTTTTAGAACAAAGTGATTGCCTTTTTGGAAGATCACTAAATACTCTAAATGCCTTACGCGTTTGGGTCTCAGCTAGCTATGAGGCGCACCTCAAGGCTCTTGAGATGAAAACACTGGTTATAATAATACCTTGCACCAATCTCAGCTTCTTGAGATGAATAAGATTTTATGGCTTATCCTGTTTTTGTAATGAATATAGAAGGAAGATTTGAACAGCTTCAAAAAGATGTCTATTTTTTTTCGGTAAGAAACACAAACTTTATTAATAAAACTAGGAGAAAGTACAACTAAAATGGATGTGAAATCCGGAAAAACTAGATATACAGCCTCAAACTAAAATATTATAAGACACCATACAACACTAACCTCCAATAAAGAAGAATTACATTGAAGGAATGTCTTTGAAATGTTTTGACAAGGAAGCACAAAGAAAAACTAAAAACATATTCCTACACCAAAGTAGCTCCACTCCTCCGAAGCACGCCCTTTCAAAGTAGCATCCTTAGGCACGTCCTTATCGCGGGAGAGGAAAAGATGAAAGATTCATAGTCTCGAAGACCCCCTCATTCTTTACCTACCTATACGACGATTACTTTCCCAATCTTTCTAGTAGGAAATGGAAGACTTTTGAGATTGTGATAGGGATGAAGAATTCAGTGATAGGGGTAGAACTGGACGAGGGAGAGCTGTAACTAGCAAGGATGCTTCGGGCTCTTGCCCCAAAGAATCTTATTATGTTCAAAGTTCCAACCAAACACTTCACATAAGAGCAGAAAGAGCATCTTTAAAGAGTAATCACCTTTTTGCTGGCCCCCTCTACCAATAACCCTCCATCTGAAAAAGATGCTTGAGTCAGTCTATTAAGTAAGATTGTTGGAAATTTTCTTAGTCTCACATTGGCAAACTTTCTTTTAAGTCCATTGTCTAGGCATAGGTCCTCCCCCCTCCTAGTAGTCAGTCTGTTCTCTCAGGGAGAAAACCTTCCTCTTGTTTAGTTGGAGAGTGAAATGAAGACCCAGATGTCAAATTCCACATTTTCCCCTCTGAGTTTTAATGTTTTCTTATTGATAATACCAAACAAGGAAATTAGAAATTGTTATTTCTCAAATTCTGATTCTTCCCTAAATACCTAGTTTAATGTCCTCATCCAAACACATTGTTAGGGAAGTTTGTGGTTATAAAGGAAAAGAAGAGCTTTTCAGAGAGTGGACTTCAGTTTCGGAATTAAAATGCAGAAGCTCTTCACCTTTGTTTCTTCAGGTGACATAAAAGTTGCGTCTTGTGGAATACTGCCCATGTCAGATGTGGTTTATGAGATTGAGTACTTGATGCCGCACTAAGCTGTTTTCCTGTTCCTAATCTTGTGTGTTATGTTACCTGTGTATCTTTTGGAAGTTGTCTGGGCGTCTATTGTATACCTCTGTGTACTAGAGTTGGCCCTTTTTTATTTACAGAGATACAAAATTTTATGTGCCTCGATTTATATTCATATACGCTCAAATTGTAGGTTTTTCTAGATACTTGCATTTCTCGTTATCATTCAAAAAAAGTCGAAGCTGGAACAGCAATTGGAGCTATTGGAGCTCAAAGTATTGGCGAACCTGGGACACAGATGACATTGAAAACTTTTCACTTTGCTGGAGTTGCAAGCATGAGTATCCTTGATTCATTGCTTACTCATTAGAATGAACAAAGATAAAAATGTATATTTAAACTTACATGGCCTTTTGGCTAGTAACTGGTTGGTTTTCAATTTGATCCTTAACTCTCTGTTAGATGTTACACTTGGAGTCCCTCGTATCAAGGAAATAATAAATGGAGCAAAAAAGATCAGTACACCTATCATCACTGCAATACTCGAGTGTGATAATAATGCGAATTTTGCACGGGTGGTAGCAGGTCGGATTGAGAAAACAAATCTAGGGCAGGTATGTATTTAACTAATTAGTGATATTACAAATTTAACTTTCCAATATTTTTTATTGTAGCTTACTATTGATATTTGTCATTTAGTGAAGTGTGTAGTGTATGATGCTTTATTTCAACTGAAAGTGATAACTTGACAGTGTAAATTAGGGTTTTTGTTATGCTATTGTCTTTCTGTACAAATTTGGTATGCTAGGTTAATAGTCCTTTTGGCTTTGAATTGGATTGCTCAGCAACTAATTTGGAGGAAAGTCAAACTAGTGGTTTGACTTGTTTTAAATTCCATTTGGATACATGATTTGGATTTACATTTGAAATTTAAATGTGTTTCAAATCCATAAAGTTCCTTTCTCTTTTTAAAAAAAAGAAATGTGTGTTTTTAAAATCCATAAATTTGAAATTTCATCGTTTGGATTAGATTTTTAAATGTAGGGATTTACAATTAAGGATTTTAAAATTTAACTTATATCTTTCACGACTCACGAGTTGTAATTTCTATACTCAGAGGGTCTAATAGTTGTGTTGTTATTGATGTGGTGGGTATAATGGTTTTATTGGCATATGATTGTTGTGGTATATAGCTTGATGGTGATCATAACTTGAGACCTGAGTCAACCGCAATCATAATTTTCTTTCTATTCTTTTTTCTTAACAATAAATAAACGAATCCCCAAATATTTTGAGAAAACGAAACTATGACTTACTGGCGATAGTGCTGAGGGCATCCTTTCACTGACAATGGAATTGGGCTAAAAGGGTGGCTGAGAGAGAGGAGAGGCTGAGCTTTGGAACTTCGAGAAGTTTGTGAACCACGATAGTGTTAAGTTGAAAGAGATGTGTGTTGAGATGGGAGAGAGACTAAAATGGAGGAGGTGAGACAAAGAACCTATTGGGAGGTGAGATGAGAGAGAGCTATCGGTTGGTGAGGTGAGAGAGCTAGGATTCCAAATAACTGGTTTAATTTGTAATTTGAAATTAGAAAATTTTGGCTTATGAAATTGTAGATGGGTTTGTGTCAAATCCAAATTCAGTTATTTAAACTAGATCCAAACAACATAATTTGAATTTTGGCCCTCAAAATCCAAATTCTTCCTCTCAAATACCTCAGCCAAAATGGGCCCTTAGGGCCGGTTTGGTTCAAGTTTTGAAGGTCTAGGAATGAGAAATCAATTTCATTCTCACATTTGGTAAGTACAGGGAAGGGAAATCAATTATTGGCCCAAGGGAATTTGATGTCCTTATAGGGCGAAAATGAAACCCTTGCTCCAGCTTGGGTTTTGTTTTCCCCTTTCTTGGAAAAGCATTTATTGCTTCTTTTTTGACAAAACTAACCCTGCTATTATTTCAAAATAAATAATAAATGAGGGTATAATTGGGAAATTGACATTTTTCATTTCTAATTCATAGTTTACTTTCCCAAGGTTACCAAACAAAGGAAAGGGAATTTCACATTCCCTTCCCCCCTGGAATATGCAAAGGAATTGATTTCCCAAGAAATCAATTCTGTGAACCAAACGAGCCCTTAAGGTAAAGCTTGATTTTTCTTGTAGTAGTTTATGATATTTTAGTTTATTGTGATTTGTTGGGCTCGTATACAGATATCTCATGGTCAACTTGATATTGATCAAATTTATTGTTTCTATTGACTTGTATAGGGTTGTCTCCTCTCCATCCCCATTATATATGCATGATTTCACTTACATATTTTTCTGTTTTTGTGAAGGTTGCTAAGAGTATAAAGATTGCAATGACTTCAAGATCGGCATCTATAGTCATCACACTTGATCAGGTTATGATTCGAGATGCATACTTGTCTATAGATGCTAATGTCGTAAAAGAATCAATTTTACAAACTCCGAGAATCAAACTGAAGCAAGAGGTAAGAATTTAACATGTTATTTTCTAACTCTTATATGTTCTTTATATCTCACGGTCATGTATAATATGCAGCATATTAGGGTTTTGAGCCCCAAACAATTGGAAATTCTTCCTCAAGAGGCTGATAGAAGCAGACTTCATTTTAACCTCTACTATTTAAAGAATATGCTCCCAAATGTTATAGTAAGGGTGAGGCTTCTAGATTTTTTTTTTTTTTCTGAAATTTATTATTTTCTAAACGGAAATTCTTTTTCTTGTTTCATTTTTCTATGCTTAGAATGTTTGGTGCATATGTCATTCATTACATTCTTTCAATAACAGGGTATAAACACAGTTCAACGTGTTGTCATTGATTCAAAAGAAGTTAAAAGAGACAAAAAAGATGTTGAAGTTAAACATGCTGAAGAAATGAAGTACAAATTGCTTGCAGAAGGGTAAAGTTTATTATAAAATATATTTTGCTAGATTTTTTAACTTATGAATGGGCTTCATGTTATATCTTTTTAAACTAGTGTATTGGCATTTGTTAGTTCCTGATGTTTTATTTAGGTCTCTGGCGGTTGATATCTCCTTGTATTGGTGTCCTACAGTATATTTTGTGTCTAACAAATAGATAGGATTCTTATCCAAAAATAGATTATATATTTATGATGTCATTTGAATTTTCAGTGGCTGCACATATTAAACAAATTTATTCATTCCAAAAAAGAACTAGATAGAGATTGAGTGGTACCCAGGTTGGTTTAGCATGTGCTTCCGTAACTTCGCCTTTTAATATTTATTAAGGTTACTGGTAAAAAGCTCCAAACAGCAATCTCTCTTGTACACTGTCTTCCACTTCTTTTATATCCTTGAAAAAGAAGGAATAAGATGAAATAACTAATGACCATAGGTGCCAAATGTGACATGTCGTAGACACTAATAAAGATGTCTTATGAATAAAAGATAATCAATATCCTAAATGAAAAGAAGCAAAATAGTAAAGAATATCCAAACCCAAAAATGATGTGGGGGGAGACACATTGTTGCTGCTCCACCCCCCATACTTTTGTATTCTTTTTTCCCTTGTCTGTCTTGCTTCTTATATTCTGAATGATGATGTGAGCCATTTTATTCAAAGTATTAGTGTGTTTCATATGGGGAGACAGGCTAACATTGTTGCTGCTCCACCCCCCCATACTTTTGTGTTCTTTTTTCCCTTCTCTGTCTTGCTTCTTATATTCTGAATGATGATGTGAGTCATTTTATTCAAAGTATTAGTGTGTTTCATATGATGAGATAAACGTTCAAAGGACAGGCTAGTTTCATCACTGACATGACCGAACAAGAAAACTGAGTGGAATATGATACAATATAGTTTTCATCATATTGGTATTATGGCTCTAATTTCTAGTTGTTCTTTACTTGAGAAAAGAAAAATTCTAAATGCCAGCTGCTGTTTCATGAATCTTAATCTGTTATGCAACTTTTTAGCACGGGTCTGCAAGCAGTGATGGGCATCGAAGGCGTTGATGGCTGTAAAACCACAAGTAATGATATTATTGAAGTGCAGCGGACACTGGGAATTGAAGCTGCAAGAATTTGTATCATTGAGGAGATAAAGAATACTATGAAATCACATGGAATGAACATTGATGATCGCCATATGATGCTTTTGGCGGATGTAATGACATACAGGGTGAGTAGTTTCCTTGAAAACTGAAAGGAACAATGGGAATATGCTCCAATGTATTAGACATGCAATTATGGTGAGGATGTATATTCACATGCTAATGATTTTGCATGACAGGGGGAAACTCTTGGGATCACAAGATTCGGCCTTCAAAAAATGGACAAAAGTGTTTTAATGCTGGCTTCATTTGAGAAGACAGATGATCATCTATTTAATGCTTGTGTAAACGGGAGAGTTGACAGGATTGAAGGAGTAAGTGAAAGCATAATCATGGGTATACCAATGCCGATAGGCACCGGAATATTTAAAGTGAGACAAAGGTAATAATTTTATATTTATACATGTGTTTGATTGGCTATGCTACTTGCGTTGATTTTCATGCTTGGATATACTTCTATATCATTTAACTAGAGAGATTCGAGAACATTCATGGATTGCATAAAATTATTTATAATTCTTGTGTCTATTGTCTCCCTTCAATAGTTACTATTAATGTCATGTCTAATTTCATTTGTTCGTTTTGATAAGCTCTGTTGCTATTGGTTTTGTTTTGTGAACCTCCCAGAAGATTTTAACTGATTGTATTTTTCCATGAACAGAGTTGCTTCTTCTGGATCAGGTCAGCCCACAGATTCAAAACCACATTCAGGTGTGGAACTGCATTATGGGCCACCTCCAATTCTAACTTGAGTTAAAGAGAAGGGATTTGTAAATCATTGTATGTCACCGTAACGAATGCATATGGTAAGGTAAAGGATGACAGTTTTTATTGTGTTATGTAGCGTCCCTGCTACATGACCCTCCTTCCTAGCATTTTCGCGGCACTACCATCATGTTGAGACGCCTCGTCTTTCAAATGCAATTACTTAAGATTTGGCTGAAACATCATGGTGTCCTGGAAGACTAATTGTGCAGATTGTTGGAAAGAAGATGGGCATTGGAATCTATTGGCATGGAACACTATCCTACCTGTGATAGCAATCCAGTCTTCAGCTTGATTACCAGATCATGCACGCCTGCTTTTCCAATTGAACTGAGAGTGGTTTTAAGTTAAACCTGGAAGCTAGTATCTTTTAGTAACATGACCAGTCAGATTTCAAGTCATTTGGTGTAAACTAGTAAGATGAACTTGCGTACGAGATGGGTATAAAGACAAGTAGCTTTCTCAATTAGATAAAAATTACATCCGGAGTATCTGTAGATTTGTTTGGAAATGCTAATTTGCTCGGGCAATGGATATTGAACATTTCTAAGCTACTACTAGCCTTAAATATTTTCACTTTTTTTTTTTTATAACAAAAAAAGTAAGATGTACTTTAGGGTAATTTATCTAAGGTTATAAGTGTAATAATTTCTTTTTATTAAAAAGTGGATGAGTATAGTAGAAAAAGAAAATTACATAAAATTGATCAGAAAAATATTCTTTTTATATACACGTCGAATTTATCAACTTGGTTCAGCTGGCATAATCACAAACAGTTATTTGCAACTGGGTATTTTCCTGGTGCGCCACATGTTTGATAAAAGCTCTTCTCCACCAAACCTCAAATGCCTTCTGAATGTTGGGGCAGTCATCTCCCTTGTTCAGAAACCGATCAAACCACTTAAGCAAGATGCCCTGCTGCTGCTGCAATGGCAATGTAAGAATTGTTTGGCTCAGCCCCTCTTCAACCAGTTTCTTGTCAACAGATCTAGAAGCCCTCTTCATCCACCCAAAGTCCTCATAAAGAGGTTCCAGCCATGTCGAAAGCAAAGAAAATCTTGTTTCTTTGGGCACCAACAAATGTCTGCTCCCAATTGCAATGCACAGCTGAGCTGTGATTTTGCTGATTTCGTGCCGGTACATGGTCGGAATCTTCGAATGGAGGACTGCAAGCTCCTTCTGATCCGCCCATAATTTCACAAACTCATCACCCATTTTCTTGTCTACCATAATATCAACAATCCACTGCATGTTATCAGCCTCTCTTGCTATCTCCGCCATCAAAACCCCTCGATCCCGCCTACTTTCGTCCATGCCCGTAGCTTCGGATAAGCATAGCACAAGAGAGCTCAGGCATCTATGACAAAGATGGTAAAGGGTTTCTTTAGAGACATCAAGCCTGTTGCTGTCATTAGCTGCATCTACTCTAAACAAACGGGAAATGAGAGTTTTCATTTCGTGACGAGCTCTATCATCTTTTGCTTGAAGAACACTGGTGAGCAGCCTGGAGAAGATTTCATCAGCTCTTGCAGAAGTGGATGGTTCAGATGACACTCTGAGCAGAACTTCACTGGCTGAGTCATGAAGCTGAAGTTCACTGAGTTGTGATATAACTTTCTCCTCTTCATCCCCAGACCATGGAATTGCTTCCAAATACTCCAAGCATGATGCAATTCCCTCATCAAACATGATAGCTGCAGATACCTACAACAGAAACAGTAATTAAAACAGATATTTCACCATCACAAACTCAGTGAACAAAAAACACAAACTATTGTCCCAAAGAGAATAATTAAGCTACAAGGCAGAGTATAATTAAACAGACACATATCCTTGTAGCAAACCAAATTAATACAGCTACCCAGCAAAAATCAGAGAGCAAGACAATCACCCAAAAAAACAGTAGATATATCTAAGAAAAATTATATCTAGTATTTCATTTTTCATGTCTAAATTCACCGTGAAACTATGTTATTTCTAACAACTTAGGCACCCTTATGTCACTTGCTACATAATTTTTAGTGTTATAATTTTATTCTATTTTTTGCTTGAGCACTCTTAAAAACTAAATAGTACAGTATTATGCTTATTCCAGTAGCGTTTATTCAATGCCCAAAGACAGGGACTGAATCCTAATTAATTGGGCTCACCTCAGAATCATATTCACACACTTTACCACTTATCTGAAAAGTAAGGGAAAACCCAGCAAGGCAAACAAAACCTATGTCCAAATCCAGACTTTCTCAGCAACCAAACATAGCATAAGACAAACACAAACAAAACGAATCCAAAACCAAAAGCAAAAGGGCAAAAGTAAAAGCCAAGCACATACCTTTAGCAAACCCAAAACCCTGGAGACCTCCTCACCCATCAGCCTCCTCTTCAAATCGTCAGAATACATCAAGACCACAGTTTCCACATACACCTCCACATCATCGCAGTCCGAAATCTCAACGCAGTGAGAAACCCCACGATCTTTTCGGAGCTTATCGGCGAAAAACCGGCTTTTCGAGGCCAGAACGCTCTTGTGCACGTCCATGGAGACCCTGAACCCGTCCTTGGCTACCACAGTGAGCCTCACATCACCCGATAGTAGTCCTCCCCAATTGGGATCTCGAAACGGTGCGTTTTCGAGGAGCTTGTGGACCTTGTCGTGGACCTTTCGGTCGGAGTGCTTGGAATCTCGGTGTTGCTCGTCGGACATCATGTCGTAGAGGGTTTGGGACTGAGTCGCCGGCCGAGTCAATTGTTGAGTTGAGGACGCGAATGGGGGTGGTGGAGGAGAAGAGAGGGTCTTGGAGGGTGAGGAAGTGGGAGAGTAGAGCTTGGCTATGGATCTTGAGGGTGAGAAGGAGAGTGATTGATCGGATATGAAGCCCTGCTTTATCATTGCTGAGACCTCCCTCGATTTCAGTGCGTTCTCGGCCGCCATTGTTGAGCTCTGTGGGAGAGAGAGTGGAGTGGGTGTGCAAGAAAACCCAGTACTGGGATTCTTCAGAAAGAACTCAAGAAGTGATGGTTTCTTGGAAGATTGGAGAGAGTGTGAAGTGGGAAATCAGACAAGAAAGAAAGAAAGAAGTGAAATTTTCTGGGGTAGAGAGAGAGAGAGGGAAATTATGGGAGAGTAGAGAGAGAATGAGAGAGTGAAGAGGAAAACTTAAAGAAAGAATAGTTTCTTGGGTTAGTAGAACTGTAGAAGTAAATATTTTCTGGGAAAGTAGAGAAAGTAGGAATCCAAGAAAATAGTGAGAGAGAGAGAGAGAGAGAGAGAGAGAATTGAGCTGTGGATCTGTAAATGATGTGAATGATTAACGAACCTAACTAAAACGGTTCCTTTAAAAGAAAGAAGGATTATTTTTTTCTTAGGGAGGGAGGGACTAATAGGCTAATAGCTGAGCTGCCACTACACTCGTACAGTCGTACCTTTTTTTAATTTTTTTCTTCTGTAATTGTGCTTTATGGGTATGGAGTCTATGGACGCATCCATCCGTGGAATTCATCTTTTATAATTAGTTTATTGGATGGCTCCTCTGCTAACCCATTTTTTAGATGGGATTCAATTTATTTTTGGTGACAATGGTTTTGGTTTAGCACAGTAGGTTGGGGATTCTTTCTGTTTGGTAAAGACTGTACAGTGAATCCAAATCCAGATGTTAACAATAAAAATAATAATTGATTAAAAAGAGAGAGTTAAAGTGCAGAGGAGGGAGGGCCTAGAATTTTGGGATATATAGAATGGGAGCTGAGCCTGAGGTCTGCTGCATTCTGTGCAGGTGACACACACACACTGTCATATGTAGTTAAGCAGTGTAGGTGCCTAACATGCATGTGGCATAATATGTCTCAACCTTCTTCAACTTCATGTTGTCACTGCTCACCCCAGGTAATGATTGCCCCATAATCATAATCTTATGGGGGTGATTTGTGTACAATCCAGTTTACAAAAGTTTTATACAAAATTTTTTGTATAGAATTTGTACAAATTGTGGTTTGTGAGAAGGTAATTACTATTGAGATAGTAAGTGGAGTTCAAGATCTTGGTTGAGTACTTGAGTGGATATGTCACATAAGAATAAACAGTGAGTGTTACAATCATGATAATTCTCATAACACAATCCAGTTCACATGGGTGGACCAAAGATTATTTAAGACAGAGCACCAAGGGGCATCATTGTGCTGTGCAAGGGTGGCCCTTGTATTTGGCCAAAGTCAATGACCTAGCCTAAGATGATTATCCCCCAAATAAATGCAAACTGTAATTATCTATTGTTTATGGTTTGTGGGTGATGCGTATTTTGGGATTTTTTTTTTTTTTTGCAATCTTATACACTAAGATAGAGGTGTTTGACACCTATTCACTGTCAAATAAAAACAATGCAAGGAAATAAATAATGATATACAAAAAACCAGAGCCACCAGTGTGAGCAGTGTGTGTGTGTGAGGGAGGGGCATTAACTAGTGTATCTGAGTGGTTTATTATATATGTTGGTCGCTGAGAGATTGCTGCAGAATTTGTTGGGAGAGTTCTGGCCACGTTTTCAACACACTCACATCAAAACAAACAGACATTTTGTAACATTCTTAATGTTCATGATCGATTTGAAGAATTTTAACTAACGGACACAATTTGAGAAATTTGTGCATGTGTCATATCATATATATGTATATCACTTCTCTCTGGGACTCACTATATGACAGAACTCGTAGTATTTATCAACGCAACTATAATAAAAATTCGACTCTCATCCGACTTTTACTTTTTCTTGAGAAGCAAGAAAAAATAAGTAATTGAGGGCCCGTTTGGTACCCTACTCAAATATTTTTTTCAAAAATTAAGATTTTTTTTTAATTGTGATTTTTCAAAATCAATTTTTAAAATTTGAAAAACTTGTTTGATATGAAATTCAAAAATAATTTTTAAATTTAAAAAATGATGGCAGATAGGGAAGAAAGAAGTGAAAAAAAAAATGAAAAAAAACGATATTTTATCATTTTTAAAAAGAGGCATGTTTTTGAATTTTTTTCAAAAAATTATTTTTGAAAATAGTCTATCAAACGTGTTTTTTTGACTAAAATCGTGTTTTTTGTTTTTGAAAAAAAATATTTTGAATAGAATACCAAACAGGGCTGAATTTTCTGTTGAGACAAGACATCTGGATTGTGGCATTCTGGTGTACCATCCAGAGTTAGTAAAAGTAAAATTTTCCAAGTTTTGCATAGCACAGAAATTGAGGCATGATGAAGTTGAAAAAAGTAGAGCTGTACAGGCAAGGAGTAAGAAAGACAGAGACAGAAACAAACAGGATGAATGAAATAATTCAATAACAAAACTTTAGAGTACCAACCCACATAGATTACAGAAACATTACACTTTGTAGACATCATACAGAAGACAGTGTTTAAGGACCTCAAGCTCCATCTACAAAGTTCACACAGCCTCCAGGATTAGCCATATTAGACCTCAATTATTCAACAAGATGATGAGGTTCCCACTTCCCAGAGCCTGTCTTCATGGTTACTGAATGAGATGCAGTTCAAGTACTCAAATTTGCAGCAGAGGATTCCTAATTAAGAAAGCAAGCAAGTGTATAGCATGCTGACAAAACCACAAGTCTTATAAACACAAGAGGGGGAAGAAATACCTTTCAGAAAATATTTGTTTGTAAATCCTGCATCTCAGGATCCACAACTTTAGCTCCCTTTTCAGCTTCAGTTGTCATGAAGAGGGGGGCATCAAGTTGAGGAGGGTTCTGCACATTAAGATTTTTTTAATTTATAACCTTCCATTCCAATTCTCATACATATGACACATTTTATACTTCATGCATTGCAAAGTTGAAAGCTTTTGTTGTTACCATGCAGCGAACTAGGGCCCAGTTGACACCGCGGAAGAAGGGGTGACGCTTAATTTCATTTGCTCCTTCCTGTGAGCCCAATCTGTTTTTGGGGTCGCGGTGCAACAACCGATACATTAACTGCTTTGATTGGAGACTTGCCTGCATTAAGACATTTCATTTTCCCTTTTATTTTCTATGTTCATGCATATAATGTTTGATTCAAAACTGTAGTTTGGTAAAAAGTAAAAAATGTGTATGTTCTTTTCATCGACTGCTATTGCACTGCATGCTTTCTATAGATCCTAATGACTCCTCCAAAAATACAACATACAATCATAAATACATTTTCCGACACATAAAGAATTACATATGCAATGATATACACATCTACATAGGTATGTATATCTATAGATACAACAGAAGATCTCACCGATCTACTTCCTGGAAATTTAAGATCCTTGTGAAGAATATTGGCGAATGTCTTTTGCCTTGTTTTCCCCCTGAATGGTGTATACCCGAAGAGCATTTCATACAGAAGAACACCTAAAAAAGATGCAGTTGATCAGAAAAGATGGTAGTTGGAACTTGGAAGGTGACTAGTTTGAATATCAGTCATGCATATGTTTATGCTGAAGTGAATGCTAGTATATTGCTTGTTTGGGTCCAATGATTTGAGGCACAACAAATGCAATATCAGTAAAAAATTTGAAGAGTTAAGACACTCCAATGATGAGGAGATGAAAATAGTTTATTCTCATTCTTATGCACAGTTTCCATATTAGAAGTAGGAAAATGAATGGGTAAATTACCAAGAGCCCACCAGTCCACTGCACTACTGTGGCCTGCTCCAGTTATGATTTCCTGCAAAGGATGTGAAAAATACCTAAGCAGCTAGTCAATATAAAGTGTCCTGAAGATTGGACCATAACAAGGAAATTAATTAGGTACCATATGCCTATGCATAAGCAGCAGAAAAATATTAAAGTTCAATATTTTGTCGCTGTTGCTTATATGCACCTTGTCTCGAAAAATAGGTGCAATTATTTCAAGATAAGAACATGCAGCATTGCATTTTTTAAAATCAAGGAACTGTTAAAAGTATACATAAAAAGAGCATGTTCAATGTGTCAGACCGGTGCTATGTACTCTTCAGTGCCAACAAAGGAATTTGATGCTCTCATTGGTTCAGCCATGAATATTGGAGTCTGTTGACGTTTCTGATGCTTTTTCTTTTCGTTTGTGCTTGGAATCAAAAGCTGAAAGGACAACATAACCCTGTCAATAACTACTGTAGAAGCTTAAAGTTTAAGTGCCAAGATTTGAAGTTACTCAAAAAAGCTTAAGATGCAAGAGAAAGGTCAGTTATTTAGTTATTCTAACAAAACCGAAATATATATTTTTGCTGTCTGTATTTCAGAATAAAAGGGAATTTTTCTTTCAATTTTCCTTTTTCAGGAAAAAAAAGAGAGCTCCAAAGTAAGAAGATTGAATCATTGAAGAGGTGGGATACCTGTGGTTTGCAAGACGTCAAACACGATAAATCAAAATCTGTCAGTGACAAATGGCCATTGCTCTGAAGTAAAACATTTTCAGGCTTCAAATCCCTGTAAATTATCCCTACAAGGAAAACAGCAGAACACTCAATCAGGTGAAGATAGAAGTATACAAGGATATATGTTATTCCTGTACTTTATTAAGTACAAACAATATTGCAGCACTCTGAAGTAGCATCATATGCATACTGAGGGCAATAATTAGTCAGGCCACGTTTCATATTCCCTCTAGAAGCAAAATATTCCACTACAAACTTGAATTGGATATTATAGATGTATTATAGATTTGCATAATCACTTCATTGTCCTTATACATATGGATATATATTATATCAAGATATGTGAATGATACACACAACTTACCCTGACAGTGAAGATACTCCAATGCAACAACTACCTCTGCAACATAAAATCTACAATCATCAACAACACAACACACCATTCAGTCATTTCTTAAGAATGCCATTGATAAGACAAGAGAATGGGAGTCAAATTAGCATACAATGGACTGACCAAACTGTGAATATAGATTATCTAGAAAAAAACAAATAATGCAACTGCAATGGTATTTGAACGCATAATTTCAGCTGAAATTTATCATTACAAATTTCCAGTTTTCTGTGACCTATGCATTCCTATTATTTTGCATATAATTTACCTGACAGCATCTTCCTTCAGGACCTTAGTTGGTTGTCTGTCCAAAAGCATGAAGAGTTCACCACCAGGGTAGTAATCAGTAATCAGGCAAACATGTGTTTTGGTCTGCAAAGAATATATAGACAGTGAAGTTTGAAGAAATCCACATGTAAATAATCATTAACACCTGACATAAATGACAAATACAACCATTAATGATGTTTTCAGGCCTGGAAACCATAAGTCAGGCTCCAGTTATTAGTAATTTATGACTATCTTATACAGAGATTTATAGTAGAGTTTCTAACCTGAAATGAAGCATACAATGCAGGAAGAAAAGGGTGATCCAACATGTCGAGGATCTCTCTCTCTGCACAAGCTCTATGCACCTGCAAGAGGGAATGAAAGGAGTTCTGTAAAGAGATATACAAGTAGCAGCATCAAAATATTCCCAAAAACTTTGAGCCATAAAGATTTAGGTCGACGATTAAGTTCTAAATAACAGGATTTTTTCAGGAAGTTACAATCAGATTGACATTAAAAATTGACTCCTAAAATGAGGAAAATAAGGTAAGCAAGATACATAAAATTAGTTTCGAATTTTCAATACCTTGTTACGATTGAGCATGACACCCTTGTCCATAGCTTTCATGGCAAAGTACTGACCAGTTCCACACAGTTCCACCAAATGCACACTGACATAAGCACATATATTGTTGGATGATTAAAATATGGCAACAGAAGGTACTATCAAAGATCAATTAAGTTTTTTTACACTATGCCCTCCAACATTGTATTCAAGGCACATAATGTTTCCAGACCATTATACTGTTCAATGGATTTGAATCAGACCCACAACCACCAGGTAATTAATATTCCTCAATTTCCAAATACTAATACTGCAAACCTTAGGTAAGAAATAAAAATGTGACAAGTGAAAATACTAACCTGCCAGTATCACCAGATCCCAAGGGATTTATGGGCTTAAAATGTTTCAATCCTATTTGCTCTCCACTATCTAGAATCTGCAATATCAGGGGTTACTTCAGCAATCTATCATGGTAGGATGAAAATCATCAAGAAAAGCAACAGAAGAAAACCCTAATACTTGAAGATACAAAAATTTATAAGTATAAGATAAATCCATGCCATGTTTCTCAACTGATAATTGACACTGAATAAAACCAATCCGTTCCATGCATACATAAATCCACAAAATATAAGTAGTCTAGTAAACCCACAATATGATGCAAGCCTGAAAGGGAAAATTGTGTAAAATACTGTCTCTACTCTTAAATTTAGTAGATAAGACAAGGGCTAAAGTACATTTAGATAAACTATGACTCTGAAAAGCAGTGTTGCTTCCATTCAATTTTAGTAGCTTGCAAACCAAACTTCGTAGAGCAAATCCTGAATCATGAAAAAAGAACAAAAAAAATTCTTTTTTCATTACATGCAGCACACAAACCCATAATTGAAACAAGTAATACCTTTTGAATGGCTCTCCAAGAGGGGCTATCCCTTCTATGAGGCTTTGGGTGAACAACATTCGAATGCTTAATCCATAAATCTTCTGGTTTCTGCAGGTTGAGAAAACTACTGTCAGACTTGTAAAAATATAAGATTTTAAGAAGACATGCATTAACAACAAGGCATTACCACATTGGCATCAGGAAGTTCTCTCGCTGCCTCATCAACATTTTCTGCAGTTTCTCTGACCTGAAAGTAGACATCAAGGAAGCTCTTTAAAGAAAATAATATTCAATAGCTATGATAAGAACCATATGGATAGTGCATATTGCTCTAATGTGAGCAGTGAGAACAGATAATTGACATATGACAGAGCTAGTAGCTTTCAAGAGGAAACTAAGAGTGAAAGAACCTCAGCTTCTTTTATTATGGAACTTTATAACTGCAAGTGGTGTATACTGTTTGAAAATAAGCTTAACACTGAAAAAGAACTTCAAGAGCAGAACTTAGGAAAAGAAATGCAAAAGAAGAATATGTGAAGAAAGTTCAGACCAGTTTTTCACTCTCTTTTACGGTATCTTCAGGAATAGAGTTGTGAAGAGGCTCAATGTGCTGACTGCCATCTAGTTGTACCCCAATAAAATACTGTACTTCCCCCTGTTTACGGAAACAAGTAAAATAGCAAATGTAATTCAGTTCCATATTCTTTTCTATTGTTGGTAATTATCTATTTGTCTGTTTATTATATCTCTACAATAAAAGTGTGCATCAAAAAGTGACACTGTTTTCTTTCATCTAAAGATTATCTGAGAAGAGTACCTTTTGATCACGCATAGGCTGCAGATGAAACACGTTCCAGAACTTTTTGCCTGGATTGAGTGCAAAAATACTTTAGCTAATTAGGAGGGGGTAAATGTTAAATTATTAGTCAGGGTTCAGGTTAAAATCTTGAAAGCATCATAATAATGTATATTATTTTTAGAAACATAACATATGCTGTAATCTTCTCAGTTCATTTATGAAGACAAATATTACTTGCATGGTGAAGTCAGTCTTTCATGCTGATACTGTATAGACTTTAAAATTGTAAAAGACAGCATACCACTTTTTGTATAATTGATGAGCTGTACAGTAACTTCAGTCTGGTTGTCAATTGCGTCTCTTATTTTCCTCACAGTTGCTGGATCAGTCTCAGGTCCTTGCAGGAACCTATGAAGACCAAACGACAAGACAAATTAGAAGCCTCTTCTAACATTTTGGGAACTTTACAGTTGAGATTGAAGCACACCTGCAATTTCTTCCCAATATTTCTTCACGACTGTACTCCGTAAGCTCTAAGAAGCTGTCAGATGCAAATATCTGAAATACAAGCATTCAGAGACATCACATGCTTACATCTTGCATAATCAACTCGATTGTGAAAATTCAAATGATGAATTCGAAAAGCATAGTTAGAATGAAGCAAATGGTTTGGTTTGAAGTCGGAATCTTACAATGGGATTATCAGGCAGCCTTGGATCAGTAATGACAAAGTTTTTCTCTATACGTTCTAGTGTTGTAGCAAGATCAATACCCTTCCTCATTTCCTTCTGTCTAACTTTGTCATCAACACTGTCAGGTCTCTCATCATTGTCACTCTCAAAGACATCCAGAGACATTTCATCATCAAAGCTTTCACGATTGGCTTGGGTTTGACTTTTCCTAATCATCCTAAAACATGAAAAAGAAGGTGGGGGGAAGAGCCTTATCATATAGTTCAAGTATGGAATTCAGAGTGCATGTCAAAGTTGTGAAGTAAAATGACTAATCATTTTTCAGTAGTTATTCGTGTGAAAAATGAAATCATACCCCATGAAAGAGCGTCGGCTAGTTTTTCTCTGTTTCTTCTCAGGCAACTCACTGATACACTGCATTGACAATTTAATATCCCCACGTGAATTCCGTCTAGGTGGAGCCACACTCTCTGAGTTTCTCCTCCCCAGAGCTTCTGTTCCCTCCTCTGCCCTGCCACCTCCTGACTTTCGAATGAAGGGACGATTCATCGATTCACTAAGGGACCTGGGCCTTTTCACTGCCTGCACAAGTTCAGATACTGAATTTGAAGCCATCTCTTTCTGCCGAGCTGCAACAACACCAGTTATCAGTTAGCTCAAACAAATCAGAATAAGACTTTTATTCTTTCATTTATCAGTTACTGCAAATATGCCTGTCAGAGATTTATGATTCAAAACATTTATGTTGGTCTCTACTATCAAATTGATGCTCACTTCACGTAGTTTCCATCCTCTTGCTGGAAAAAATAAAGTCCCACTTTCTTATTCAGACACATCAACCCTATGGCATATTAACAACCCAACAATGACAAATGCTTTTCTTAGAAGTACAGATTTCTGCATTTCCTAGTACTCTTGTAGTCTAGTACTACATTGTAATGGTAAATAAATGGTATTATTTAATGTCACTGTTCATTTCTGTCTTCAGATGGCTTACTACTCCATTGCAAACACCTTGTGTGCTCCAAAGATGGTGGAATCACATTATAAATAAAACAAAGATTGTTTCCAAGATATATTTGTGTAGGTTTGGTTCTAGAAAATTGGTTTACAATCTATTAATCTGCTACTACTCTAAGACTTCATTAAGCGAATCAGCTTAATTAGTCAAGTTTTATGATCAGTTTATCATTGTTCATTAAGCTATGATAACAAATTAAGAAACATTAAACTTCATGACTGGTACTGGTTCAACAAATTAAAACTGAAAACAAAAAAGCAAACTGTAAAAGAGGATGTGTACAACACCATCATATCGAATCAAAGATTCAGGCAATCCATTGGGACGCAGCATCTTATCCTTGGACCCCTCAGTATGCTTGCTCACCTCCACTAGCATTCTGCCAAATCATCAAACAAAAGAAAAGCATAGATAAGCATCCCATCATGTATGGACCCATCAATTCATGCATAATTGCAACATTCCCTCCTTGTTGCAACTTGCAAGGCTACACTCCATAAAAATCCAAGTCCTATTGAATTTGCCAAGTGAGAGTCACAGAGTTGGGCTTCCCAGTTTGAAAAAAGTAACGTAAATAATTGGACTTTTACATGTTTATGTCTCTGGGGGCTGGGGAACATGCTGCTAGCTACTCTACTCAATTAGTCACGTGCCTGAGCATGTTTCACTACCCCCACTTGCATAACAATTATGATTACAAAATTATGATCATGGATTCAATCATCCAAACAAAATATTATACAACATTTCTCTCATAATAACTGATTATATGACTAACACACGTCAATCATATTACGAGAAAAAAGTTCGTATTTAAAACTTTAAATTTGAAAAATATTTGAAAAAGAAAACTAACCCAATGAATTTGAGGACTTTTCCGGTTTCATCCTTGATGGGTGCAATGGTGAGTAAATTCCAAAAAGGGGTCCCATCTTTCTTGTAATTCAGCAACCTTCCACAGTAACTTCCATTCACTTGCAAAGCCTCCCGAATCTGGGCCACGTCTTCCGGGTCCGTACCCGCGCCCTGTAAAAACCGGCTGCACAAGTGGACCCCATGACCCGAAATTGTCAAAAACACCCTTCTTCAGACCGTTATTACCGTTAGAAATTTAAAAAAAAAAAGTCAAGTAATTAACAGAAATTAAAACTGTAATTACACAGTAACAGTACCAGTTCCTGCCAATGACCTCTTTGGAGGTGTACCCGGTCATCTTGAAAAACCCGGCACTGGCGTACATGATCGGGTAATCGGGTTTGGTAGCGTCCGAAACCACGAACGTCTGCTGAAACGTCGACAACACGTCTTTCAGGTCCTCCGACGCTCTCGGAAACCCTCTCTCCTTCCCTCCTCCGTCGTCCGACAACTCACCCGAGCTCCGGACCGAGTTGTTCGAGTTCCTTCTAGAAGCACCCGGTTTGCAATTCGGGTCGTCCGCCCCGCCCGAAGTCCTAACGCTCACTCCCTGCGGCTTGCCGGTCTCGGTGTCCGTCTTCAGCACCAAACCCCACTCCGCCGCTCTCTGCGCGGCGGCTCCGCCGGAGAGTACGGGTTCGTCGGCGGTGGCGGATGCTGACGTGTCGCTGATAACGGCGGAGATGGTCTGCTGGATGAGCGGCGGAGATGGTTGTTGGGACGGTGGTGGTGGGGTGGCAGGGAAGTCCTTGAGGGCCATCCATGAGGTTGTGAGCTCGTCAGGGGGGGTGGCTCGGCCGGACTTGGAGGAGAGCTTGGTGGGGGGGTCGGGTTCGAGGAGACTGCCACGTGGGTCAATCCAGGATTGCCACGTGGGCTGGGGGCGGAAGGGTGGGCTGGTTGGTCTGGTTGATGAGGAGAAGTTGGAGGGGTTGAAGACTTCGAGTGAGCCTCGTGAGTCTCTTGGGAATGGTGGTATGAGGGAGGCTGGCGTTGGTGAATTGATGTCAGAGTGTTCGTCTTCCATCTCTGCATGAAAGTAGTAACCAAACAATTAATTCAAGCCTAATAATTAATTAATATGAAGCATGTCCTTCAACTTAATGCAAAAATGTTTTAACTTGATATTAAACCAATGTGATTGTTACGTGATCTCACAGTTCAACATGTTCTATTGTTTCAAAATTCACCTAACCAACGGTTTATATGGCTAATAATTCAATTCTACATTAGTCTAATAAATAACACAAATGTTTTTCACTCATATATAATGCATAATTATTGAATTCATATATATTTTTAAATTATTGAAGATATTATACATATTGGAGTCCAATTAATAGAGTCCATATATATCAACAAACTTAAAGCTTAAAAGTGATAGATGTGAAGACTAAATAATTGAGTGGTAAGGGTGCTCATTTGCTTGATTCAATGCTTAACTACACCCACATGTGGGACTGTGGGAGTGGGGTTGGAATAGCTTTACAATGAATTAGCTAGCTACACTGGTGACATAGACGCTTAGAGAGTAATGTGAACTGAGAATTAAACAAAATTGGGAAGTAAGCATAAGGATCAATGTCAAGGGTGTTTGTGACATTTCAAGTAAGATTACCAAACCGATCACTTGTGTTTAGTTATACCCTTAAGGTCTTGACCAAACCGATAAGCTTATAGGTTTGGTCATCACTGAAAACTCTGAAAGCTTTTAAGCCCTGATCAGCACTTCATATTTTGAGGGGTAGTAGTGTTGGCCAAGGGACAAGTTAGGTGACTGAAATAATAATAGGGGCTGGCATGCACTTTCAATTTCAATTTCTACCAAAACCTAAAACAAGAGGTCAGGATGCATGGGAGGTGGGTATGATGATAATTAATTGTCGTACAGCAACAGCAAGCACTTCTCTGTTGCTAATGAGGCCATGAGAGTGAATTAGGCATCATTTTGCTTAAATTCTAATAAAAAATAAGAACTGATATGCTGGTGAACTATAAGCATGTAATTGCATAGTTGAAAAATGAAATGAACTTTCAGAAATTCAAGGAATATATAAATTAACAGCTACAACCATTGGACCTAGCTATAATCAATTACCCAATGACAGATTTTTGTAAATTAGTCCTGATTCAGCCACAAGGTACTACTGGAATGGCAACATGAAAGGGAGATAAAGTTGCAGAAAAAGAAGGGAGTTCCCCTCTGAACTGTTAGAGAAAACATTCAAAGATTGTATAGAACACTTTGAAGTAGTACCTGATCAAGTGAACTAGCTTGTGTCTGCTAAACAAGGTCTCTATGCTTGTCCTGAGGAGGAAAACTGATCAAACTATTTCGCAAATAAATGAGTTTCAAATAAGCAAAAACAAGCTAAATTTGAAGGGTTTGTTTCAAGAAGATAATTTGTGAGAGAGAAAGAGAGAAGGGATGAGAAGATAATGGGTGATGGAGCACTTTTATGGGCAAAAATACTAATCATCAGAAAACAGGAAAGATAGAATGATTGTGGCAAAAGGGGTTTGGCCTCCCATCCCTGTACACCAAACACTCACATGGCTCTTGCACATATTCCTATATACAGTCCCATACATATATGATATATTACATACCTTCTTATTACTTATTAGTCCTCAATAATTATGAATTGCTTGCTCTAAACAAACAGTTCTTATTTTTTCCTTTGCTTCCAAATCTCTCTCTCTCTCTCTTCTTTCCTCCAATGATTTCTGCTTTCCTTATTTACAGGGTGGAAATGGGTTGGCAGCAACAAAAACAGTAAAAGCAGAAGCAGAAGCAAAAGCAGCAGCAGCAGATCTAGGAGACCTTCACAAAGCACAGTACTGGGAGTTCTCACTCAGCGATGCTTCTTGTGTTTTTGTGTCTGACTAGAGTTAGTGGTACATAACATTCTTCATTTCTTCAAAGTCTTGAGTAGTACAAACAACAGACCAGAAAGAAAGGAAGATATATATGACTTTTTAAATTGGAAAAGAGAAGAGGATAACATTTGGTTTCTAACTTCGTATATACACAACTTGTGGCGCTCAAACTTCTGCGAATGTTATCATTAGGAATTTGCAGCTTTAATTTGTTATTATCATTAATTTAAAAAGGTTATTTAAGGACAAAAATGAATTGTCCTTTTTTTGTCGTGCTAGTCGGCTAAAAAAATAAGACAACTTGTCCAAAATAAGTAACATCTGAAAAGCAAATGCAAAAATTTATCTTCCTTTCTCACCAGTCACCACCTTAATCATGCAAATATTGAAAAACTGTCTCTCTCTCTACTCTCTTTTCATCCAATAACCCACTTTCAAGTATTGTCTATTTACTTGCCTTTTTTCATCAAATAGTTTATAATTTGGACTTTTTGATAGACCACCTAACGCATATAACTATATAAGTTCTAAGTTTTAACCTGATTAACTTATAATTTGTTTAATAATATTTCTTTTCAGAAAAAATTTCAAGTTGAAATCTGTCATCCTCAAATAAAAAATAATACTAATAATATAAGTTTTAACCAGTAAAATTCAAAGGCAGACAACATAAACCAGGCTAAAAAACAAAAATATATAGTGGTCACGCATTAATTATGTGGTACAGAGGTAACACACACATGTGGTAGGTCCCAGAGGCACGTGATTACTTTTTAGAAACATCTTATCCGTTCTCACGGCTTTGATGGTTGATGGGGGGTCATATCAAAATCGGACGACACACCCACTTGGCTGGCTGGCTGGGCTGCCTGCTTGATCTCTCAAGTGCTGCCCTTTTCACTCTGTCTGGCACCGCAGGGCGCAGGCAGCCTAATTCAGTATTACACTATTACTAGTATTAGTGCCTTAGTGGGTCCCACCCAAACCCCTTGGACAGCATGGGACTCATGCCACCATGTGTTGCCATCAAGTAGAAATTGTCTGTGTCATGCACACTGGACTGGGCTGGACCTCTCTCTCTCTCTCTCTCTCTCTCTCTCTCTCATGTCATTATCAAACTCCCTCAAATGTGGGTTTGTTTTGGGTCATGATTGACAGTCCGTGCCCAAACTGGCTAAATGGGCTTTTCCAATTCTTGCAACAGAGATGGGCCCAGCTGATTGGGGGCTCCAGGTTGCTTCACAACCAAAGACAAGGGGGATTAGAAGGCCTGGGTTCTTGTGGGCTCAAGGTAGACCACCTGTCATCTTACTATAAATAAAACTGTTAAAAGGAAAAGTCTGTAAATAGTATTTGTTTTTGTTTCTCATGGGATTCTTTTATGTGGGGTTCATTGATCAAATGCTTGGGTGCATATAGAAATTTCTTTTCCATTTTCCATTTCTTAGCAATTTAAACATGCAGGCAGAACAGAAAGGTGTCATCAGGCAAAAAGGTCAACAAACTTGCAAGTTCCTCGCATTCAACTTCGTTCATCCCATAACAAACTTTTAAGACACATAACACGCCCTCTTATCTCTCTCTCTCTTTGATCCGAACAATTTGAAAGGCAGGCAGGCCAACTTTCTCTATTTGCCACCTCCTTTCTCCAAATCAACCAAAAATCACTGAAATGAAATGGGAGGCAGCAGCAGCACCAACATCAACAACAAGAGCACCAACAAATTTGAAGACTCTGACAAGAAGACATCACCTACACTGTCTCAAATGATGGGCTTCAGAGCCACCCTCACTTGGGTTTTCCTCATCATGTCCATGCTCTACATTCTCCACTCTTCCAACCACCTCCTCTACTCCTCTGACCGCCCAGATTGTCCGACCCTTGTAGATGCCTCCACTGAACAACACCTCCAATCCCTCACCAATGTCACTTCCACTGATGTTAAACTTGAGGAGGAAGATGATGAACCCTCCTCACAAGTGCTTGCAATTCCACAAAAGCCTGAGAGATATGACACACAGCTTAAACACATTGTGTTTGGGATTGCAGCTTCATCTAATCTGTGGGAGAAGAGGAAGGAATACATCAAAGTGTGGTGGAGGCCTAAGGAGACTAGAGGGGTGGTTTGGCTGGACAAACGAGTCAGGACTAGGAGAAATGAGAAACTGCCCGAGATTCGGATTTCGGGGGACACCAGGAGATTTAAGTACACCAATCGTCAAGGACAGAGGTCGGCATTGAGGATTTCAAGGGTGGTCTCGGAGACACTGAGGCTTGGAATGAAGGATGTGAGATGGTTTGTGATGGGGGATGATGACACAGTTTTCATGGTGGAAAATGTGGTGAGGATTCTTTCCAAGTACGACCACACACAATTTTATTATGTGGGAAGCTCATCCGAGAGTCATATTCAGAACATATTTTTCTCATATGCCATGGCATATGGTGGAGGGGGATTTGCCATCAGCTATCCATTGGCAGTGGAATTGGAAAAGATGCAGGACAAGTGCATTCAGCGCTATCCGGGGTTGTATGGCAGTGATGACAGAATTCAGGCTTGTATGGCTGAGCTAGGCGTGCCACTTACAAAGGAAACTGGATTTCATCAGGTAAGACTAACACACACATATTTATATAGAGTCTTCATTTCTCATGGTCTTTCCTATAATGAAATTGAGGGTGAGGGAGTTCTCAAATGTGGTTTTACATTTCACACTGAATTGTTTATTGTTGACCTCTGTGTAGTTTTACTTTGACATGTAATTTTTACATGGCAAAGTACTGAAAAGCTGTTTGTTGTGCTTGTGTTAATGTGCAGTATGATGTGTATGGAGACCTACTAGGCCTTCTGGGTTCTCATCCTGTGACTCCACTGGTAACACTTCACCATCTTGATGTAGTGGAACCAGTCTTCCCACGTATGACCAGAGTGAAAGCACTGCAACATCTATTCCAATCCATCAGGCTCGACTCATCTAGCATAATGCAACAATCAATCTGCTATGACAACGATCGATACTGGTCCATCTCCATTTCATGGGGCTATGTTGTTCAAATATTTAGGGGAATCATCTCTCCCAGAGAATTAGAGATGCCCTCGAGAACCTTTCTTAATTGGTACAGAAGAGCTGATTACACAGCATATGCATTTAACACTAGGCCTGTGTCCAAGCATCCATGTCAGAAGCCCTTCATTTTCTATATGAGCTCGAATCAATATGATAAAGATAGAAAGAAAATTATTGGTTACTATGCCCGTCATAAAGTTTCCAGACCTTACTGCCGGTGGAAAATGGACTCACCAGAAAAAATTGATACCATCATAGTCTTAAAAAGGCCAGATCCTCTCCGTTGGGAAAAGGTATGGTGTTGGAAACACATTGGTTTTTACACAATGTATGAAAGCTTGTTTTTTCAGGATGTGTTACCTAAGATGTTTAGCATTCAAATTTCCACAGTTATTTAGATAAGAATTCTGCATTTAAGGTATGTGAGTTGTGACTTGTGAGATGAACCTAAGAAAACCAAAACACAAAACAGGAGTCGGGAGGTTCTTTCTCATCACATCTGGTGCATTGTAAAGGGATAGTGGATAATATGCAAACACTTTGTGCAACCTAATTGCATGTGTAATTGCTTTCACAACATAAAAAAACATGTTAAAAAATCAAGCCAAATATCAATTAGGGTTACTGGTTTTCCTGCATTTATATTGAAATATGCTATTACTAACTGAAAGAAAATTTCTTTTGCAGTCACCAAGGAGAGATTGCTGTAGAATTCTTCCATCACAGAAGAAATCGACCATGTACTTATGGGTTGACAATTGTCGAGTAGGTGAGGTTAGTGAATTGACGAAGCAATAGGGAACACCTCCTTGATCTATTTTTGTATCTGTTTCCCACCGTCCAAGATTCTTCAGGCATATAGGAATAAAACCAATGGCAAGTTTTTAATGGGAACAGAGACCAGAAAGGACACTTGTTAGCTTTAGTTCCACCAGAAAGTCCACAGAAGCAAAATTTTGAATACATATCATCAATCATGAAATGAGCCAGCTACAATTGACAATTTATTGCTCTTACTGTCAATGTAAATTTGATCCAAGCACATCATGCTCTGTTGTTATCTCTGTAAATTCTAACTACAACAAGTTCCGTTCTAGTTTGGCTCAAAGCCAAGTAAAATACATCTATGAACATCTTCGCATAGTTTCCCATGAATCACAGTCCTAAATTGTTTACACCTACATAGTTGGGTTTTGAATTGAATCTCAACCCCTAATACAAGATTGACAGAAATAGATTTCTTAAAGCTATTTTGTTATAGCATAACAAAAACTATGCTTCAATCACCTTTACTCACCAATTGAACATCAGTTATATTGTTGACTGTGGGATTCTGAGGTACTGAGGCAAATGGTGATATAGCCATGGCTGCCAGGATTGCAATAATTCGACTGTCATTGAGAGGGAGTGGTATGTCAGTTTCACGTATGGCTGCAATTCTGCCGTCTATGCTCACCACTTTTACTGTTTCCAAACGAAGAAAACACAAAGTAAGTTACAGATGAAGATTATCTTTTCTGTAAGCCCCTTATGCTAGTGCTTATTGCTATTATATTTTCTTTTCTGGTCATTGAAATTTCAAAGATTTTCCATTTCATGTACAAAGTGAAGCTCAACTACCAGACAAAGAAAAGCACTAGGACAGAAGAGATATTGAAGGGACAACTTAAAAAGACTAATTGTTTTTCAAAAAAAATGTACAATTTTTATAATAATAACCTTATAAACCATATACTAGAGTACCATTTTCCAAAAAAATCAATGCAAGAACACAAATTTATCTCCCCAGAAACAAGACAACACAAAGAAACACAAGGTAAGTTACAGATTAGATCAATCTCTTCTGTAGGTCCATTATGCTAATGCTTACTGCTATTATTATGGTCTTTTTGCGACTGAATTTTCCGAGATTTTCCACCTCATGTACAAAGTGAAGCTCAACTACCAGACAATAGAATCAACAGAAAATTTAAAAAAGACTAATTGCTTTTTAAAGAAAATGTACAATTTGTATAGTAATAACCTCATAAATCATACACAACACCATCATTTTCCAAACAAATCCCAAGAAACAAATTTCAGAGCAAACAGAAAATACCCATTTTCCCAAAAAGGATGAACAGGCAATTATCAAGAAACCGAAACCCCATGAAATAAATCAAGCAGATAAAACCAAAAGATTGAAACTTTGTCCAAATTTGTAATACCTGAGAAAGAGAACCACCAGAGGACGAAGAGGCAGAACAGCACAAGCACAGGAATAACATGGACCCACTTCTCCACCGACCGCGAAGCCTCTTTCTTTCCGACGCCGGAACGCGGGTCGTAGACCGGAAGGCCATCTGTGTCGTCCACTCTGGTTCTTGGAGAGTGGTGCTTCATCACCTGCGGTGGCTGTGCTACGCTGCCGATGGTCACAGCATGCTCTTCATGTGGTCGACTTGAGTAAGTCCAAAATCTCTGCTGCATTTTTGTCAAAGACGAAGGGTTTGGTTTGGGAGGGACGACGGTGTTGAGGTGTCAAAGTCAATTTGAGATGTGGGAATATGAATGTCAGGGTTGCGATTTGGGTTCTGGTTAGTTGGGATTCTTAACGACTTTGGGCGGGAAACTTTTCGGCGCGTGAGTTAGATGGATTGGAACTTGGAACCTTCGAGCGCTCTAATAGACCTCCGTGTAGCCCAATAAGAAAGGCCCAAACTTGGAAAATAGTTCTTTTTTTTCAGAGGAAACTTGGAAAGTATTGGGTTAAGAAAATGAAATTGGAAATTATTTTTTTTGGTCGAGAAATTGGAAATTATTCAAATAAAATAAAAATACTTTTGTCATATTATACATCCAAAACTCAAAGCGACCATATTATGGTTATATACTTATATATAATATGATGCATATTAAATTCTAATTGTACTCGACTTTAGTATTTTACAATTACACGACACAAAACGAAAACAATTATGTAAAAATAACTCCTTTACTAGTAGAAACTAGCCCTTTTTGCATGGAGAAAAACTATTATAGCATCAATTGAGATGGGTCGAGATGAGGATATAATGAGCCATGCCGTACAAGGAGATGCCCACTAAAACACCTAATTTCCACACGTTAAACTCATAAATACAAATGGTTTAACTTCATGAGAAAAATGAAGACTCATTTACCATGTCATGAAGTGGGTACCACTCCCTAGAACAAGCCACCTAAAAAAGAGAGTTCAGGGACTAGCGTACAATGCCAAGGGGGTCTTAATGAGAGCCAAGTCTGGTTGTGGTTGTGGTTGTGGTAGAGACCAATAAGATCAATTATGAAACAACATTAGAGTTCCAACACATTTTTCTTTATGGTAAATTTAATCCAATCACTTGCTTTTCAGAAAAGACCCTCATGTTATGTCATGTTATAGTATCAGACTATTAACCTAAGATATTTGGTTCAGGTTAACAATCTCACATCATAACATGACAAAAACAAATAGTTAAACTCAATTGTTGAAGTAAACATCTTTCTTACTTACCAACAAAAAAAAAACAAAAAGTTAACATTTTCGTTCCATGTGACACTTAATTAAAAGTGATGTTACTCTGGAATGATTCATACAAAGTACATTGCATGATCAGCACCCAAGTCTTCCTAGGTGAACTTGGTGCAAGGAAATATAAAGATAAGTTGCCAAAAACTCAATGCTCTTTGGCAACCTAAAATTTTACATTAGTGTCATCTTGGAGATGTTTGTAAACACCTAGTAAAAGGGGATTTTAACCTGCAGCTCTCCAATCACCTAGAGAAAATACTAATACTTTGTCACCCTCAACCCCAGTTACATATGAACAAATCATTCACCAGAAAAGGGGGGAATGGGGGATTCTGAAGCTTGTCATGTTTTCACTTTCCAACCATGATTATCTGCAATGGCAACAGGAAGAAATATATATCTCTACTTCGCTTTTTATGATAAAGCTTACCCGTAGGAACATCTGTGATTCTGCAGTTATTGTGCTTAAAAAAGGAAAAAATGAAGAAAATGAAGCACCTACAGAAGCATACATGTGTGGCAGGAAAAATAAAAAGAAAAGAGGACAAAGGAAGTAGGCAAAAGAATGGAATTATCTATTATAGAAATTAAGGTAACTAATAAAATGGGAAAAAAGTTTCTACAAGGAAGCATCTTACATACAAGAGATAGAAGAACCTCAGCTCACATGTACACTGGAGGAGGGAAAAAGGAGGGGGGGAAAAAAAAAACAGAAATTCTCTGTATGTGAATGTTGAGAATGGCAGTGGTACCTGTTATCTTCTATGATGCAAAAATTGATAACTAGGCACCCCATCTATAAGACCACAAAAAGGTATTCACTGCTTTATTCTTAATTAATCCTCCAGCTCAGTCTCTCTCTGGCCCATTACCTCCATTCTGCCTTGTATCATCATCTCCTCTCATGATAGTTGAAGATGCACTCTTTTTGGAGCTTTGGACTGGATGGATTTGGGGGTCATATTTCTGGGAAGCAAGGTAATTTAACGCTGTAACTATATCGGTTATGACAGGTCGCATGTTAGGCTGCTCCTGAACGCACATTGCAGCAATAGCAAGAGCTTGGTATAATCCCCTGACAGGATACTGCCCTTGGAGCAATGGATCCACCATTTGTGAGAATTTCTTCCGGTCTCTGAACAAGGGTCTTGCCTGAAAATAATATAATGCATAATTATTCATAAACATAAACCCAATCTAAGACTAAATTACTAAACAATTTATTCAACTCCACTAAAAAGAAGACATGTAAAGTTCAATAGATTTCATAAATCATATCCTGCCTCTTTGGCAGCAGACACCCAATTATCAGCATTTCTGATAATTGTTGATTACCACACAATATTTGAAAAGGACAACAGCTAACATATGAAATTAATTCCACCTATGCAGTACCAGAGAAGAGGGTGGAATAGTAGATATTAGAGAAGAGAGTGCACTAGTATTTACCCATGCTACCAAGTTCTGCTCCTTGAGAGGTTTTGTATTATCAATAGCTTTCCTGCCTGTAATAAGCTCCAAAAGAACAACCCCAAAGCTATAAACATCTGATTTAAAAGTCAGCTGACCTGTCATTGCATAATCTGGTGCACAGTACCCATACGTGCCCATAACCCTAGTAGAAACATGAGTCTTATCTCCGCTGGGACCCACTTTAGCCAAGCCAAAATCAGATAACTTTGGATGATAACCCTCACCAAGCAAAATGTTTGAGCATTTCAGATCACGATATATAACAGGGGGCTGCATTTTTTCATGCAGATACTCTAAACCCCTTGCCGCACCAGCTGCTATCTTCATTCTTGTATTCCAGTCGAGAACTTTCCTGCTAGGTGGAAGATCTATAAGGAAAAAAAGAAAGTAAGAGATTTAATTCTAACTCATGGCATAATATGGTACAAATGGCAAAGAAAGTGAAAAGGTAAACAATCATACAACAAGGATGGCATTTTGGAGTGAGTCAGTTGCATACCATGCAAATGGTTTTCCAAAGATTGTAATGGCATATATTCATAAACCAATAGTCTCTGATCTCCCTCAGCACAAAACCCAATCAATTTGACAAGATTAGGGTGGTCAGCTAGACTTAGTGTCACTACTTCAACAGCAAATTCCCTAATACCTTGGCACCCGTTTCGGTCAAGCTGCTTGATAGCAACAACCTGCTCCAAAAACAATAACAAATCAGGACTGGCCTCGAGCTTCCAGTTCATTTGAATAATGTAGCCCAAAAACTTTGAGACAATATTATAAAAGGGCGCATATAACATTCTAACAGCATTCAATTAAAAGTTCAGTTCAAAGCTCAATTGAAGACAACACATTGTCAATATGGGGTTAAAAATCAATAGAAGTTCTTTATTTAATGATAGAACTCACATCCAGATAAACACAACCAACCTGGTTAATTTTCTCTAAGTGACCCTTGTAAACTTTGCCAAATCCTCCTTCACCTAGAAAACAATCAGACCTGAAATTTCCGGTTGCTGCTTCAAGTTCTTCAAACGTAAATGTCTGTGCCCGCTTGCCGTTAGTTTTGCCATCATTGGAAACCTCCTCCTTTATATTGAACTCCTTTACATCTAATGATAACTGGTCATCCTTAGTGACCTCCTCCTTCTTTACACCCAATTCCTTTTTTACATTTACTTTTGATGCATCTAAAATCCATGCACACAATGTGAGTAAGGAAGAGACAGAGAGAAGGCCAAGCAAAAAGACAAACTACAGCACATAGTAAGAAAACAATCTTGATTAATTCAATCAAAATGGGACTGAAAAAACCGTAGTCATTAGAATTTAAATGCAAACAAAGAATACAAAATGACAAAATTCAACACTGAATGAGTTTGGATTATAGATTGGACCTTCCCAACCACGCAATCAAACAAACAAACAAACAAAATGAATGAGCATCAGTCGTAACAGTCACAGAAACAAAAACAAAAATAGCTTTGGCACTAGATGAGAAATTAACAGTTTTGACACAGACCCAAATCAATAAAAAAGATGAAAATTATATAATTATAATTAAAGCGCGTTTCACTAAATAAAAATTTAACCTTTTTCTTCTCATCCACTAGAAAAAAATCAAAAAATTGACACTGTTATGGCACAATCAAAGAGATGGACTAAATAACAGAAATAATTGTCAAATAATAGAGGGGACAGGGGCACCGACCTTTTGAATCGATTTTACGGTGCAAAACAGGACCAATCAAAACCAAATTCGAAAACCGTAACTCAAACAGTTAAAAAGAAAACTTAAAAAACAAATTAAAAGGAAGAAATTAAAGAAATCAGATAAGAGAATGAAAATTGACACTTTTTTAATTCACAGAGACACAAACCCAGGCATGGCAAAGACTACCACCCACAGAAATTTAAAAATAATCAAAGAAAAGGGAATAATAGTAACCAAAAAACAAAACCCATTTCAGAAAAATGCAAAAACTAAAATCATCCGAAAAATTCTTGCAATAATAACCCAAAAAAAAAAAAAAAATACGAAATTCAGAAATGATCATATGCAAAATGGGATTTCTCTAAATGACCCAAAAATTAAACGAAAAAATTTTGAGTCTTTGAAAATAATTACCTTGATGATTTGGTTTGTTGTTACCGACGATGTTGGTGTTCTTCTTCTCTGATTCTTTGGTCGATTTTCGAGTGCAGCGAAAGCAGCTCATGATACCCTTTTTCTTTTCTGCTTTTCTTTGCTTAGCGTGCTCACAGAGTCACAGTTCCTTTTATCTCAGCTGCACACGGAAACAGAGCCTAAAACGCATAGAAACCAACCAAACACAAGAAAACAGAGCAAAATGAGAGAGAGAGAGAGAGAGAGACTCAGACAAGAGTGACAGACTCTCTTTCTGTGACTCTTTCTTCTTCTTTTTCAATTTTTAAAATGTTTATGATGTGGTTTTGTAATGTAAATCAACCCCAAGACTTAATTCAATTTTCACCCAATTAAAACCAGCCACGTGGCAAAAATAGAATGCAAGTAAACTATTGGTTCAAACAAAAAAACAAGAACTCTAAGAAAAACAAAATAAAACTACTGTCTTGAACTCTAGTTTTACCAGCCACAAAAGGAAGATGGTTTTGGTTTTTATCCTATCTACTAACTTTCGGGTGAGTGTCATACTGTCATTTCTATTTCTAGGAGGATAATTTTCTGGTTATGGTGTATATCGTTATGTCTTTCGATTTGATATGCACGGTTAACTATTTTACGGTTGACTATATCTCTAATTTTAATTTAGGGAATAAAAAAGAAAATAATCAAATTCTTCCAAAAGAGAGTTTTGGAGACTTATCTTAGTAGTTCTTTTGTTTTAAAAATCAAATTATTTCGGCTAAATACACTTAAAAGTGTTTTTCATAAATGCGGTTAAGAGCACTTCTCATAAATGCATTTTGAAGTATTTCTTAAAATTTTTCTAAAAAAGTAATAAAAAGTGATTAATTATTTACAAGCGCTTTTAGAAGTTCCAAAAGCATTGCATATTCATGCTACAATTTCGTGTGTGATTGTCATGTACTACTATGGGGAATACATTATAAGTCCAACTAATATGAAGGACAAAATCAAATTAGAAGTGTTTCCCATAATGCGCTTGAGGATGCTTCTCTTAAATGCATTTTCAAATATTTCTTATGAATTTTTCAAAAAAGTACTAAAAGGTGTTTAATTTACAAGTGCTTTTAAAAGTTCAAAAAACATAGTTTATTTGTGTTGCAATTTTGTGTGCCATTGTCATGAACACTATAGGAAATACATTAGGGGTCGGACTAATATGAAGAACAAAATAATATAGTTTTTCAATTTTTGCCATTTAAAGAACAATTGATTAATTATCATAGTTAATTACTTAATTGTGGCAAGTTAATTACAATTTGAAAATTTCCAATAAAAAAAACAGAGCGAAAATCGCATTTGGAAATTGGGGCCTTAATCTGCTGCATATCAACATATGTTTACACTTACGCCACATTCAAACCGAGACCAATCTTTCGGGCAGGGTTCTTTGGTCAACTCGCATTTAAGGTCCGGAATTTTTGTTTTGTCTTGTATGTGTTCTGATCAATCAATGCTTGATGACGTGGGCGTCTCTCATTGGTCCGCGTTATTTAGTTGCGAGCTGGTCCGCAACAAATCTTTGTCCTTTTCTTTCGGCACCAAATATCTCTATTTCTTGGATTTAATCTGCTTACCTGCAGGTGACGCAAAGAATCACAGACAGCCTGGCAGCCGTCGGATCTCCAACAAAAAGTTGATTCTCGCAAATTTTGTGGAGCGGGTCCCACTCGGTGGCATTCACATTAAAAGCCAAAAGGACCCTCTGACTTTACGCGTTTGCAGTTAATAATGCTTTGCTGTAAAAATGGAAGTTCCGACGGTGATCACGCGCCCGCCCGCCATAACTGTGCTGCGTATTTCAAAGAAAAGAACAGTAATGTTTTGACATGTGGCTCTTCGGCTTGAGTAACTAGTGTTGTAATTTACCGTGTGGATTTTGAACCGACAAGTTATTAATATAGGTGGGTTAGTGGGTAGTTGGTAAATTACCTCTGGCCAAAAAATATATGAATTTTCACAAGTTACATGGTTTTTTCACGGCCACCGCCACGGCCAAAACGTTTTTGCTCCATGTATTATGACTGAGTTGCACTTTAATTTTTGTCATTTTAATTTGTTTTTTTTTAAGAATTATGTTTCTATTAATATTATAATCATATCAAATTTGTCAAAATCAAGATGAAAAATGTCAATATGGCACCACCTGATTGGCTTTAAAGTAGACAATTTTGACGATTTGAACCTAATTGCGACATTAATAGAACTACAATCCTTGAAAAAAGTAAATTTAAATGAAGGGGATCAAAATGTGACTCAGCCATAGTACAGGGACAAAAACGTATTTTGGTCTTTTTCCATTTCATTGCATAAGTTGATTATAACAAATTTTAGCTTTCTTGTTTTCCAATTTTTTTTTTAATTCTTTTTCTTTTCTTCATTTTTACATGAGGAGGGAAAAATTCAAACTTGACAAAGTAACCAAAAATATCACTAGAGGAGTAGCTAGTTACTTGTAAACTTTATTTCCTTTTTTTCAATGAGTGAAATATTTGATATTCAATTCCAAAAAAAAAAAAGTCATTTCATAAGTGAATTTTTTTTTTGGGCACTATTTCACAAGTGAGGTTGAATTTGATATTTAGTGCAAAAATAAAAAGAACATTGCTTGGCTCCTTTCTCATAAGGAGGAACCCCTCTTCCAAACAAATAGATACATGTTTATTTTTCTTCCAAACAATTTTTTTTTTCTTATTGAATCCAAACAAATAAACAAACAATTCAATTAGGCACCTACTATGTTCAATCTAAATTTTCCACACCAATTGAAATAAGTTTTCGGTGTGCATCACAAATAATAAACTATGTGGAAGCTGGTATTCTATTATTGACATTCCTATCAAAGTTTAATTAAATAAAATTAGGTTTGGTAGGATCCAAATGATTAAGTCAATTTGCAAATATGGCCTTAAAAATTGAACATGCTTACCCCATAAACAAGTCATTCAACTTTCAATTTATACTAATCACATTTGCCCCATCAATAATCCTTACACAATGTCATCCATAATTATGCACAAAACCTTGCAAATCATGATACATAATATAATGTGTGCATCATGTGGCCATTATGCAAGAAAATGTTATTCTATTTGCACATGGATCGATGTAAGAAAAAACAGACATCAATCGAATAACCTAGTGGTTAAGGCAACAAATCAATAAAGTGTTTGTGTCAATGGGCCAATGGCATATACATATACTCTATGAAATTGCTCCTAAAAATTAACAAAAGAAACCCATAAAAGTAAAAAAAATTAATTAATTAAAGAATTGTAAAAGAAAGACAATAGGGATTAAAAGTCTACCTATCTAGTATCTACTTACATAGTTAAATAAAAGAAATATAAAACCAGCAAGCAAATCTTTTGTTGAATACGTGTTGGAAAGTCTGACCATGAAGCACTGTTGGTCGGCGCACAAAAATGGGAAAACAGTATTATAATGACTTTATAGAAAGATTGGACTACTGTTCAGCCAGTGACCCAGAAACAGTAATTTGAACACGTGGACGGCCAAGATGAAGCAGACAACAGGGTCAGTAGTTTACAACTTTACATTCTCAAATATACACTTGGCGCTTAAATATTGTAGTTTTTTTTTTGGTCAAAATAAAATATTGTAGTTTATCTAAAGCATGGTGCTGACTGCTGAGAGAGACACTTGGTAGAAAAGATTTGTAGGTGCCTACTAGGCTACTACTTATCAAACTGTTGGATTATGTCATGAAGTAATATGACAATATTATTTTATTATTGTTCTGAATTATCATACGAATCCTTGTTTGAATATGTGATAAAAATTTATTAACATTTTAACAATATAATATAAGTATAAATGTATAATAAACATTAAATAAAGGTCATGAGGCAACAATCTCGAATCTCCAAAATTAAAAGTCCAATTTGGACTAAATCCATCACCCTAATACCTAATAATCTTTCTTCTTTTTTTTTTCAGAAAAAAAAGTCTTTTTCTTTGTCCTATAAAAAGTGTCTTTTAATTTAACAATACACGGTATACAACTATACACCAACAAAAAATGATTTTTGAAAACCTCAATTTTGTTACATTAATATTGGAAGTCTATTTTTTTATTTATTAAAAACATGAATTTTTACATTAATAACATAAGTAGAGCCATCTTCAACTTATACAGTTATACTTGCCGCCTTACTTTAGGGTCGGCCTTAACATTACCTTTGTATATATTACATTTTTTTTTTTTTTTCAATTTATGGGTTACTTGTTCTTGCTATATTACATGCATTTTTTTAATACAAATCGGTGAAAGAAATGCTGTGCATAAACCATATTCAGAAAACACGATTGTAATTAATAGGATATTATAAATCCTAATTTGGATTAGTAATATTGGAGAGCAAGTCATCAAAAAGATATAAACTACTAATAACTTTAATAAGTGCATGTAGTGGGGGTACTTTAACGACCATTTGGAGCATTTTTTTTAAGCCGATATGGTTAATGCGTAGTGATCTCATCCATGGATTTGTGCTTCATTATAGAAAGCTCTACCATCCACATGTAGTTACAAATTAAGTTGATTGACCATCCTTCCTAACTATTAAGTATTTAAGTCTTTCATTTAACAAATGAATTAATTAAACTTGGCCTTTCAGAGATAGCACTACCTACTCCCTATTCCATTGAGCAAATATTAATTGAACCAAATGGACACTGACCATTATTTATTTAATTAGGGATTTTTTAAATTCCCTATTTAAATATTTACTCATCCAATCATAGGAAATTCATAAATCTCTTCTCTAGTTTTCAAACATCGATATGAAATTTAAAAACCTTTCCGTACATTAAATTTCTCCTTAAACTTATTATTCAAACGTACATTAAAATGTCTTTTTTTATTATATAAAGAAGGGTAAAGCAGGAAGAGATGTTCGTATTATGACCTTAGGTGTTAGGATAAATACTTAGAATCATGAGAAAAGAAAAAAGCTTTAGAACCAAATCCTTTTTCCACTTTTTCCCCAGTTCTCACATATGGAGTGAGATCCAACCATGTGACATTAGAGGTAGGGAAAAAGTTGGATTTTACAGCATCATCCTTGTGAATATTTAATAATAGTACGAATGTGTTAATGACTATTATAAATGCTCAAATCAAACATGGAAAATACAGTTCAGATAAATCAATTATATGTTACAGAAAAGGTGGCTTTAGATTAATGCTTGATACCTTGCTTCAAGGTATTGGCAATAATGACCATGATCCAAATCCAAATTTGTTCACAGTTAACACTCACTTATCACATTTCTGCTTTGTTTTTCCTATTGCCAAAGGTGGCCTATTCATTACTGCTTTGCAGGCTTTGCAGCTATAGCAGCAATACTACTTTTCCATGTTGAATTAAAATCAATGTTCAAGTGCAAATTTATGAGATCATGACAAAACCCTTAGTTAGCTTTTTAGTTCAAAGTGTCATTGAGTTTGACGTATGAACTATACGTACAAATACAATGGCTGTTGAATAGTAGCTAAGTCTCAACATGATTTGATTCATTTGAATGACATACCTGCATAAATTATCTTTTATGTCAATTTTAGTACACATGCTAGGACTATGAGTCTATGAGGCTGCTCAAGACAAAATAGTAGCCCAATTATAAGTTTTTAAATAGCATGGCCCAACATCAAAGTTGGGTGGGTTAAGTTGAGTGATGAACATTTAAGTTTAAGTTTCCGCAAGTGTATCCCACATTAGAGAAGCCCGCATTTGTACTAAGGTGGTTCACCACCTAGCAAGAACGGCTATTTCTTCACTACTCTTGTTTTAGTCCCTGCTTCAAAACATTAATGAAACCCATCTATGGAGCAACACAGACAAACTGAGTATATTGCCTTCAATCAAAAAACACAGGTAAAAAAAGCAATTGGGTTATACACATATGTTGCTGGTATCAAAATATACTTGGAAGCATAGACATTGATGCAAACTATATACTTTAACACAATCTTAGTTAGATAACACAGAGTAATGAAGGAAAAAGAAATAAATAATGGATGGCTCATCTCAAGTTTTAGAAATTTACTAGTATAAATAAGTAAATAACAATCCTCACTTGCTCTGTGTTCCAGACCAAGCCATCTCCAGCTCAGAAGTCACGGTCTCAAGAAACCTCATACGGTCATACCCAATGCAGCAATGCTTACAACTCTTACTTTGGATTTTCTTCTTAACCCCATCATTTCCTCCAGAAAATTCCATTACATTAAAATACCAGATGAAAACTGATTAGATAATACCATCAGCCATTATTTTAAGATGGTAAGTGTCTACAATAATTTGGAAATCATAAATGCCACCATAAAGGGAAATAAAATAAATTTAAAATTTGAATCTGAGAATTAGCAATTTGGGAACCTCAATTTGAATAGAGTCCACAATTAAGGCCACTCTAGACACCAAATACACACAAGAGAAAACAAACAAAATGATCTATACATGAATTTCTTCCAAGTTGGAACAAACTTGGATGTAAATAAAAGATGAAGATGAAGAGGTACAAACCTCGATGTAACATTCATCCTGATCTGTACCATAAAAAGGAAATACAATTTATCATACAAGAGTCCAGATGAAGACTCAGATTAGATTGAAAACAAATCCATTGAGTCCAACTCAAATTACATGACGGACTACAACTCATCCATGATCCATCTACATCTGCAAAAGTGCAATATCTCACATTTTATGAGTCCACCAATGATTTTATCTTCCCCAGCATAATTTCAAAATTTTCTAACAAAAATTTACTTGCCTCTTCAGATACTAAAGCACAATCAATTAGCTCAGAAGCAAGTTTGGACAATCTAGTTTGCCTCATTAGTAATGAATTATCACCACAATCTTTTATTTCCTCACCATCAATGTCCACAACTATGTCAGATTTAGCAAGTCTTGTCCACCTTTTTAAAATGTATTGATTTGGCAAAATCTCAACCTGCTCCCTTTTTAAATATGCCAACAAGTGCCTACATGGAATTCCATGAAATTCATACTTTTTGCAGCTACAAGAAGCATAATCTGTAGCTTTTTCATACACAATTTCTCGCACTTTTGAACTCCCATCTTTTTTCTTCTCTATGACCTTATACACACAATGATTGTCATCCAATCTTGTGAGTTCTAGCACACATGCCAAACTTTCCCACAGCTCCTCCTGAAACATGTGGAATATTTTCCGTGTATAAATGTCAGCCATTTGCTTTTCCATTAACAGCGGTAATTTGAGCACAGGTTGTTCATTGACATCAACATGATCCGCACTTAACTCTGCATGACGTTGATCAACAAGTGCCATATCCAATCTTATTACGAAATCCATTAATGAATTTTTCCTTGAAACATATTGCTTGAAGAATTCATGAGAGCTTTCAGCTTGTTGACTACTTGACAATCCGGCTGAGAAAACATGTTTCACATATGATGGCACCCATCTTGGACGCAACTCATATATTGACATCAACCACACATTGTCCTTCAATCCACTTTTTTCAACCACATCTACCCACTTTGAGTCAAATTCTTCCTTAGTGTCTGAATCACATATGCATTTCTCAAATTCCCTATAATAATCTCTATAAATGATCGCATTTAGTCTTTCAGAGAACTTATTCAAGATATGCCAGACACAATATCTATGGAAGCTAGTAGGAAAAGCTTGAGCAATGGCCTTTGATATTGCCGCATCTTGATCAGTAATGATCATTTTGGGTGGACCAACTGGCATGGCTTTCTTAAATTGCTCAAACAACCAAACAAAAGAATCAGTGGCTTCATTGCTTAAAAAGGCACATGCAAAAATGATTGTTTGACCGTGATTATTGATACCCATCAATGAAGCAAAGATCATACCATATCGGTTAGCGTTGTATGTAGTATTGAATACGACCACATCTCCATAAAACTTGTATGCTCGTCTAGAGGTTGCATCAGCCCAGAAACAATGCCTAAGCCTATCATCATGATCTGCCTCCATTTTGAAAAAGAATGCTTCATTCTTTGCTTTCTCACCTAGAAAATGCTCACTCAACATTTCCGCATCATGCCCCTTCATCTCGTTTCGCAAGTCTCTTTCACAACCATTTAAATCCTTCTGTTGTTCTGCGGATTTTTTTACTTCTGAAACATTGCGATGAGATCTCAACAAAAGTACCTTTTGAGGGGTAGCCAAAGCATGATTATGTGCCTCAACAAATTGTGAGATTACATACTTTGTACTCCTTTTTGACTTCAAAACTGCAATCTTAGCCTTGCATCCCTCTCGTACTTTCCCTCGACGCCTTTTACTTTCATTTCCAGCTTCTTTGGGAGGCATACCTTCTTTATAGCATACATATTCTTTCCTTATGATCTCATTAGTTTTTTTGTTTTTTAAACTAGAATGAATCCGCACACTAAATCCTGTTTGTTTCGCATAATTGTTGTAGAAATCAAGAACCTCGTTAAGCGATTCAAACTCTTGACCTACTCTTGGGATGTATTCATCTTGTACTTGAGGGGTGAAAACCGTGTCAGAATTAATTTCATTACTACCCTTTTCTAGTCCTTCATGATTGTCCCCCACTTCCAAGGCTTTGTCCATTATGATGAAAAGCTGATAATCAAACAACATTCAAACATACATATGCAATTTGAAGCACATAAATAAATAACTATTTTAAGAAAATGCAACCAAAACAAATCAAACAAAAATTCATCATAAATCAACGTTCAATCAAAGAATGAAGCAAATTTATGCAATGCAGTAACACCTACACAACTAGTCAACTGCAACCTGAAATTTCAAACTAATCACAACAAGAATAGTGAAAATCTTAAGTACGATCCGTATATAGAAACATGGAATCAATTTACCAAACCATGACTGCAGACCAATAAACACCACAACTAAGCTTTTGCTTATATATTTCCCAAATTTGTAACACACTGACATAGACAAAATCTGTTTATGGGTTATGGCCATAATTAAAAGCCTGATTAGCTTATTCAATTATTTAATTAGTAGACCACTGACATGAAAAAAATATGAACTTGTAACCAACAAAAAGATTTTCAGTGTTAATCTAAAAATGTGAGATATTTGAAGAACAAATTAATACTAATGGTAAGTCATTAACATCATCAATCATCATGAATACAGGTCTCAATTTTTACATAGAACCCCTGCATACATGATTCATCTAAATACAGAGAGCAGAAAAGTACCCTAAATCTGAGTAAATATTATCCCCAAATCATGAAAATGCCCTAAATCCCTAAAATGATACAAGAAGTAAAAGGCAAAGCAAGACATTGATGACAAAGAAAACAGTACCTGTAGGTAGGAGAGAGAGAGTAGAGAGCAGCGTTTGCTTAACGAGCTGCAATGGAGAAGGAGGCAACTTTGTCTTGTTGTCTACGGGTCGGAAAGCTTCAGAGAAACCCGCGTTTTTTCGTTTTACGGAAGCGGGTCAAAGGGTTAACGGGTCGACCCGGTTTGAGATATATGTGTAAAGAGTTTATACGCATGAGTCAAACGTGTAAGACAATTTCTGCTGCACAGAAATATATATTTGTAGCTGAGAGTGGAGTAGAAGCTCACACAATGCTGTCGAAAATGGCGCCGATGGTTCGATCAGTGACTCTCAGAGCTCTCAAGCCACTCCGCAATCTCACTCTCAACGACACCCTCAACCTCCGGACCCGAACCCTACGCGTTCGGGCATTCTCGACGACCACCTTGTCGCCGCCGTCGAAGGCGGTGGTCTACGAGCAGCAAGGTCCTCCCGATAGCGTTACCAGGTCAATCATTCTCTAACGTTCTCTCACAAATTCACCATTTTTTTATATTTTATTTTAATTTTTTTAATTGGTGATTGTTGTTGTTGTTGTTTGAAGACTGATAGAGTTCCCGCCAGTTGAAGTGAAAGAGAACGATGTGTGTGTGAAAATGTTGGCTGCTCCTATTAACCCTTCTGATATTAATCGGATTGAAGGTTCTTCTCTTCTTTTTTTCTTTGGGTATTTGTTTCTTTTGAATTACTATCCGTTTGGTTGCTGAGAAAGTGAAGGTAAATTTGTTAATGGAAATGTGCTCCGAGTTCTTGCTTAGTTTTTAGCTTATTCTTTAAAAAAAAAAAAGAATTATAAATCAACATAAGCAAATAAAGTTGCAAAATTTTTAATATCTTATTTTGAGGGTATCTTTATTGAATTTACCATTTGTTGCTTACTAGTTGGGGATTTTTTAATTGAACCATGTTAGGGGTATACCCTGTGAGGCCACAAGTGCCAGCAGTTGGAGGACATGAAGGTGTAGGAAAGGTACACTCAGTTGGCTCTGCAGTTAAAGGTCTCTCGCCGGGTGATTTGGTCATACCATCTCCGCCTTCTTTCGGTACATTCTTTGTCATACATATATGGTTAGAAAAAAGAAATTTGCATCCGACTATTTGTTGCAAGCTTCTTGTGACCATATTGATCCATTATATTTACTTTTTTTTGGTTAGGGACATGGCAGACTTATATTGTGAAAGATCAGAGTGTCTGGCACAAGATTCATAAGGATTCACCCCTGGAATATGCTGCCACTATTACTGTTAATCCTTTGACTGCTCTAAGAATGCTTGAAGATTTCGTCACTTTAAAGTCCGGTATAGCAACATCTGTAATTCCTATGCATCTTTCTTTTACTTTCTTGTCACTGACTGATTTTGGTGTGAATAGGCGATGCTGTTGTTCAAAATGGAGCCACAAGCATCGTGGGCCAGTGCATTATTCAGCTTGCACAGCATCGCGGCATCCATAGCATTAATGTAATAAGGGACAGGTGCTAATATGAAAGATTGGTTTGTCAGCTTGTGTACAGTGATCTGTTCAAGTTTTGTGAAAAAGTATATTATTAAGCATCATGTATGCATTTTCTAGAAAAATCTTACTGTAATTACTTTTGTCTGCCTTCTACAGGGCTGGGTCAGATGAAGTAAAGGAAAAACTCAGAAAACTTGGTGCTGATGAAGTTTTTACTGAGAGCCAACTGGAAGTCAAGAATGTCAAGGGGCTTCTGGTATTATCCTCGTTATAGTTGGTTTTGTCAACTTATGGAAATTATGGATCTTATTAGTTAATTAATTTAATTTATATATAACAGTTTGCTTTTTTCCTCCAATGTTTCTGAGTTGTTTGACTAATGTTTTGCATTTGCATCTGACTTACATGCCAGGCTGGTATACCTGAACCTGCATTGGGATTTAACTGCGTTGGAGGCAATGCTGCTTCTTTGGTTCTTAAATTTTTGGGGTGTGATTTGCAATACTATATGCTTATAACAATGTAACCCTCTTTTAGTGGTCTTAAAGTCTATTAACTCCTCAGAAATGTAATGATTATTTGTTTTCAGGCGTGGGGGAACAATGGTGACATATGGTGGAATGTCTAAGAAACCTATTACTGTATCAACTTCATCTTTCATTTTTAAGGTACGGTTTGCATTCCTTTTATTTTTCCTCTTATTTCAATTCTACTCTTGTGGTTATTATTTTTGGGAAAAAAGTATGTTGCACTTCAGAAACTGCAAAGCTGCTATTCGTTTCCCTGAGAACTGCAAGTTAGCATGGGTGTTCGGTGGGATGAAGAGTAAGGCCAAACGTGTGGAAGTGATAAGGGATGCTATGTTAGAATAAGCAGACATGGGGAAACCATGAAATAGGGAAGGGAACAATGAAGAAAGCATTTAAGAAGATGATATGATCACTGCAAAGAAACGAAAGCAGTTTATATGGATAACAATGGAAAGTGGAATGAGGTCCAAAGATTAAAGGTTACACGTTTTAAATATGGACTGAGTAGACCAGGTGTCCTTAAATATGCAGTAATGGCATGATATAATTCTAGTCTTAAATCGTCCGAACTAAGTTTTCTTGATGGTTAGTTCTACAAACCTAGGAGGTCAAATTTAGTTACAAATTCATAGCAGGAGCAGAAAATTGCATAGCTACAGAAACCTTTTTAGGTATTTAAAACTAGATTAGGTTAGCTCTTTTTCGGTGGCAGAAATGAAGGGAGAGATAGTACTACTACTAATCATGGGGTATGGTGGGTTCTAATGTCGGCTGGTGAGCCTTAAGATTTCATCTGTCTTAAAGTAACTCAGTTTTTTCCCACCAATTTTTGTTAGTAGAGAAATGATTGCTCATGAGTTCCACTTCCATAGACTAGTATACATTCCCAATGTCATGTTTGCTTCCATAATGCCTCAAATCTATCTGTTTGCAGGAGCTTTCCTTGAGGGGATTCTGGTTGCAGAATTGGCTGAGTACAGACAAGGCAAAAGAGTGTAGAATTATGATAGATCACCTCCTGGACCTAGCTAGAGAAGGGAAGTTGAAATATGAGTATGTTCTCCTTCATTGATAATATCATAATACACTTGGCTTCTCTTTCTTCCTCCACTGTTTTTCAGTCATATCCGTGTGGTGTCAGTGATAAATGGTTATGTAACAATCATAATTGCTCCAAGTTTAACATTAAAGATCTCCCTATTTGTAGGATGGAGCTGGTTCATTTTGACAATTTTCACACTGCACTAGATAAGGCGCTTGGGAAACAGGGGAGCCAACCAAAACAAGTCATCAGTTTCGAACCTTGAGCATTCACGCTCATTGTATTGCATTAGGATGTTACATCTTGGATCTCCCATTACAAAATGTAATTACAATATTTCTGTGGGTCCTTTTACTACAGAATGATAAAGACTTGCCTATGAGTCCCAGAGTATTATTACACATGCTTGTATTCCATTAGGCTACACATGCTGCAACAATCAAAATCTCAGTTGCAAAATGCAAAATAATGGTAATAATAATAAGGATTAAACACCTGATGGATATGCAAAGCAAACTTATGTTCAGACATTTGTTCGAAGAGTATTTATGAACATGAGATACACAATGAATTGATCACTTCATTTGAGATTTGACCCCCCAAGCTGTCTTCCCCCGACTTCTCCTTTAAAAATGATGTCCTCAAAATAGAGGGGGTGGGGAATAAAATAGAAAATGTGTGTACAGACTCTCTTAAGAGGTGCACTCCTTTCTCAAAACATAGTCAACAGCCTCTTCCACAGAGTCAACAACCTGCAGAAGAATCATGACTTCATGAGGTATCCAATTAGCAAATGTGAATGCATGGGGATCTTTAACTGTAATCATGAATCCCACCCTTCACCTGGGAAAGAGGGGAAGAACTATAAAGTAAAGATGATGCGACATATTCATACTACTGCAGAAAATTCATTAAACTCTACCAGATCTGCTGGAAACTTGGAGTGATTTTCCTTTCCCTTGAAAACCCCAGTCCTTGTCAGAATTGAAAACCAGGGGTGGCCAGCCTGAAATGAAAAAGTATAATTAATTTTTGCATAATCCTCTGATTTTAATTTAGATAGTGTTCCTATTACTCATGTAAGAAACTATGCAACCAAATTTTGGGACCGAGAGAGGCAAACCTTCTGTGCACCATTGATGTCCACTGAAGGATTATCTCCTATCATATACAGCGTTTTGAAATGATGACTTCCAGCATTTGCGTGCTTGACAACTTGAACATTATCATGAAGAGATGACACAAGTTTCTTGAGTACAAGTTCTGCATTCTTAAATACAAATGGATTTGGTTTCCCAAAAGTTGTATACTCCAGAGCATGAGGGTGAATTCTGCATATTTAAACTAGTAGCTTTAGCATGGTGCATAAGTCATCACATGAAGCTCATTGTCATCAGCATCCTTTCTTTTGTCCTAGTCATATGACCATATCTCAGCATTTGAATGGAAGGATTAATAGAAAACGTACCATGTTACACTTTTTGTATATTTCTAGGATTACCTATTAAAGACGGATTCTAATGCAATTCTGAAAGCTCCCATCCCAAAACGCTCAGAAGGAAAAGCAGCCTACCTTTGGTGGCACCTTGTCAGTACATTTTTAGTTTTCTATCAAAGGTAGTTCTAAGAATCTGAAGAATTTATACTGGAATTAACAGTACAATTAACATAGTACAGGGGGAGGGGGAGGAGAGAACCAACCTGGTAAGCAAGGTCATCATGTGCAAAATATAGTGGTGGTTGGTGTCCAATTTCCCGACCAGGAAGACCACCAGTTCTTAAAATGTCACATAGAACCTGGTATAAACATCCATAATTAGTCAGCTGATACTTCAAAGCTTTTAAAATGGCTAACAGAACAAGAAAGTGGGAATATGGATTGATGACTCTGGAATGGTCGTCGAAAGTGTTTACAGACCACATCGATAGCATTTTAAGCAATTCATATATCTAGCTAACAAACCATGATACATTGATGAATCCCTTAACCTCTTAGTATTTCTGAATGTACATAATTCAGTTCCTATAATATTACGATCAAATAAACTTGCTCAATATTACCTGAATGTCTCTGCTCCAATCAACAGAATCACTAACTAAAAATGCAGCCTGAACTCTTTGTGAGAGAACAAGGTCCCTGGTAGAAACCTCCTTAATTGTGCTATTCTGATAAGCAACCTGCTTAGTTGTCCATTTCTTATACGGTGCTAGAGGGTCAATGTTTTCAAAGCAGGACACATAGTCATCAATTGAAAGAACATTTCTGAAAGGAAAAAGAAAGCAAGCAAGAAATCAGGAGCAAAATCACATATCAAATAAGACAGTTTATTCAAATATGTGAAGAGCTTAAAAATGCAAAAATCAGATTAGCCAATACAGTTAATCAGAAACTTACTTAAACCCATATTCAGACATCACTGCAGCAGGTTCTCCTTTTCCCACAGCAACAATGAGTTCATTCTCAAATCTGTAGAGCACAAAATTGTAGTTCTTGGATAGATGAATATAATGGGAAATGGAATCTATCAACCAAACAAACAGATTAAGGTTAACTTAAAACTCTTGATCTCTGCAGTCTCTAGATTCTTCTATAATTCTGCTTTTTAGTAAACTTAGGACAATTTCTACCTCTTTATCTGACATATATAATGTCATTAGTCTCTGCATTTGATGTATTTGGGCTAGGTGCTACATATTATTTGCCATAAACCCAGTCATGCATTAGCCTTTAATGCAGACAATAAATTGTAACACTCTGATGGTCACTCTATAACATGGGTGTGGAATGACGAATTGGAATTGTTTATGAACTCCCATAGTGTTGTCATTAAGTGAGTTTAACTTCAACAATGAAATGCATCTGCTTCGATATAGAGTTTTGGTTGATTTTCATCATGTTTAATTGTCATTAGGTAGCTAACTATTCATGCCAACAATTAGCTAAGAGGGATACCATGTATCACAGAAAAATCAAGCATGCCCAACACTGCCAATATTCAATGTAAGACGCACATCCTATATTTGAAACTTGTTCAACAAACTTTACTTTCTGACCTTATAACTCAGTTTATATGCATACCTGTTTACTAACTGCTTAAAAGGTGTATGGCCCTGTAAAACCTGCATGCAACCCCATGCAGTCAACAAAGAGTATCACTATTACAATTTGGATAAAATAATTTTTTTTATTTTCATATATAAAAAGGACAGATTTTTAAGAATCCTAGCAAGATTACCTGTGAAGGTGAAACGTTGACACCCAAAAGTTGAGTTAGCTCTAGGGCTCTTTTAGATTCACTAAACCCACCTCCTATTCAAAAACAAACGAATAAAATAAAACAACAAAAACCAAAACAAAACCAGTACCCATTTACATTATACCACGTGGGCATAATCCAGCATAAAAATGCACTGCTTACCGTTTGTCAAGAATATGTACGGAATCCGAAGACTACCTGCCCACAAATTTAGAGTTTCACAAAGTAAATTCTCAAAAATAAACAATAAATAAATAAATGGGAGACGCGTATACATAAAAAACAACCCAGGCTACCCAGCAACCCAGCCTCTCTCCAGAAAGCAAGCCCAACCCACCAAACTCCGATCGATCGGACTCGATCCGATCAATTAATGATCAGATCGAGATCTGAACTGCGATCGGATAGTTGATAGCACTATCGCTCAGACAGTCCGAGCACCACCGCAACGCCACCTTCGCACCAGCGACTCCGCCGCAAGCTCCCTGCCAGTTTGCCTCCCTTTGCGTGTAACTGTGTAAGTGTAAGTCATTTTCCCTTTGTGATTTCAGTTAAGTCATTTTCCTGCCAGTTTGCCTCCCTTTGTCATTTTTGTGATTTCAGCAAAAAATTCATCACTGTTTCACTAATTGTGTTTTTTTTTGTTGTGTGTGTAGCTGTGGTGAAGATTAATAGCTTGTGGTGAAGCTGTCCTGTGTAGGAGTTGGCCTCTTGTGTTGGTGCTGGTGCTGGTGCTGTGTGAGTGGCAAATGGCAATTTGCTGAATTTCAGTTTATTTGCAGTTTGCTGGTATTTTTTTTATGATAAGATCTGGTGTTTATGATAAGATCTGGTGTTTATTTGCAGTTTGCTGGTATTTTTTTTTGCTGGTAGTGTTATTTGCAGTTTGCTGGTATTTTTTTGCTGGTAGTGTTATTTGCTGGTTATTTGTTGGTAGTTTTTTTAGGATGTCTACTCACCCAGAGTCTAGTGTAATTGGAATCCATGAATCCATTGGTTCCCCCCCATCCACACCCCAATCTAATTCTATTCCTAAATCCAGTAGAAGTGAAGTGTGGAACTGGTTTGAAAAAGTTGTTGAAATTGAAAATGGTAAATCTGTTACAAAAGCAAAATGTGCAATATGTGGAAAAAAATTAGATGACAATTCTTCAAATGGTACTACTCATTTAGCTCGTCATTATAGGAAACATCTTGAATGCCAAAATGTTAATATTGGTAATCAAATGCTTTTACAATCAAATGCTGCTGGTAAGTTGTTGATTTTATAGTTAGGGCAGAATTACCTTTTACTTTCGTGGAAAAACATGATTTTAAAGGAATGATTCAAAGAGGCTTTACTCCACAATATAAAGGAATTTCTGCCACAACTTGTAAAAGGGATGTTATGAAACTGTTTGTTGAAAGAAAATCTCAATTGCTGTCTTATTTTGAAAAATATGAAGGCAGAATTTGTTTGACTTCTGATGTTTGGTCTTCTAGACAAAAAATTGGTTTTATGTCATTAACTGCTCACTTCATTGATGCTGACTGGAATTTAAATAAAAGGATTATTTGTTTTAAAATGATTGAGTATCCACACAGTGGACAGTCACTTGCAACTCATATACATGAGGAACTCAACTCTTGGCGTATCCACAATAAAATTTTTTCAATTACACTAGATAATGCTTCAAATAATGATGTTGTTGCTGATTTGCTGCCTTTATATCTTATGATTGATGATGTGCCTAGACAAATGTTTCATGTGCGTTGTTGTGCTCATGTTATGAACCTGATTGTGCAAGATGGTTTGGCTATTTTAGGTCCTTCTATTGATAAAATTGTTGCAATTGTGCGTAGTTTGAATTCTTCAAATAAGAGACATGAAATTTGGAAAAAATGTTGTGTTGATGTTCGTTTGGATAAGAGAAACATAGACAATGATGTTCCTCATAGGTGGAATTCCACATATGCATTGTTAGAAGTAGCCATTCAATATAAAGCTGCCTTGCATAGATATGTTCAGACAATAAATCAATCAACTAGAAGTTCTACTTTACCGATTCCATCTGAACATGATTGACTTGTTGCTCAGTTTGTTTGTGGTTTTTTAAAGACTTTTGATTCTTCAACAAAAATATTATGTGGTGTGTATTATCCTACTTCTAGTCGTGTGCTGACTTGTTTGATTGATATTCATTGTGCATTTCAATCATATTCTCATATTAATGCATTTGAAACTGCTATGGTTGCTATGAAAAGTAAATTTGATAAATATTGGGCAACTTTTCCTAAATTGTTTTGTTTTGCTACTGTTATGGATCCTAGGTTCAAAATTTGGGCAATTAGTGAGTGGTTAAATGTTATTGGTTGTGAGGAAGATGACATAAAGGTAAAGGTAGATGAAATTAAGTCTTCTCTGTTTAAATTGTATGACCATTACAAGTCTAATGTGCCTGCTGCATCATCACGAAACTCTACTGAAACCACAACTAATCCTCAAAGTACTGTTTCTGGTAGTACTAGTTCTTCCCCAATTTCTATTCCTAACTTTCAAAACAGTGCTATGAGAGCCTTGAAAATGGCAAAGGTGCAATCCTCTGTTTGTTCTACTTCTGATTTGCAATACTATCTTGATGCACCAGTTTTAGATGATGTTGATGAAACTGCATTTTCTGTTTTGGGATGGTGGAAATCACATGATACACAATATCCTGTGCTTTCCATCATGGCTCGTGATTTGCTAACTGTTCCAGCTTTAACTGTTGCATCCGAAGCTGCTTTTAGTGCAGGTGGTAGAGTGGTATCGGAGAAGAGGGCTAGCTTGAGTCCGAACACTATAGAAGCTCTAATTTGCGTTAAAGATTGGCGCTTAGCTGAGGCAAGAATGCAAGAGGCTGCTCAAGAGGAGGATTGGGCAGAGGATCTAATGAATATCAAGCTATCAAGACCTGAATTTGTTGAAGAAGAGACCATTTCCCCTGCTGAATCAGCCACCTGATTAACTGATTTTATTTTTTCAGTTTCACTATTGGTTTGTAATTTGTAAACTCCATAAGGAGTTAAGCACCATAACTCATAACTGCATATTGTTACTTTTAGTATAATTAAATCAATACATTTCAGTTTTGAGGGTTGTGTATGTGCCAACCTAGTTGGGATGTACATGTGAAATGCAAATGATAGATAGGTTGTGTAGGTGCCAACCTAGTTGGGATGTACACATTCTATAGTGATGCATTTCCCCCTCTATTTATAATTAAATTATATGTTGTTAACTTGTTAAATTGTGACTTTGGGAGCTGACATTGCAAAATTTTGGCAAGTTAAAACCAATGAATTAGTCATCTGCTAAGTTTTATAGTTATAATTGACATAAATTAGGCAATAAATTAAGCAATTTGAGAAGCCAAAAAAGCCTAATTTGGGCTGCCCGTTCGGGCCTATTGGGCTGCCCGTTCGGGCCTAGTCCGGCCCGGCTCTAAAGCCCGTTAGTCTCAAGCCCGATGGGTGGGCTTCGGATTTGTGTATTCAGGCCCAAGCCCAGCCCGGCCCGGCCCGAAAGTTCTGTTGGGCTCTTATAATTCAAGACCGAGCCCGGCCCGAGCCCGAAAGATTGGGCCTGGGCCAGCCCGGCCCGGCCCATTGCCGACCCCTACTATACACCAACAAAAAATGATTTTTGAAAACCTCAATTTTGTTACATTAATATTGGAAGTCTATTTTTTTATTTATTAAAAACATGAATTTTTACATTAATAACATAAGTAGAGCCATCTTCAACTTATACAGTTATACTTGCCGCCTTACTTTAGGGTCGGCCTTAACATTACCTTTGTATATATTACATTTTTTTTTTTTTTTCAATTTATGGGTTACTTGTTCTTGCTATATTACATGCATTTTTTTAATACAAATCGGTGAAAGAAATGCTGTGCATAAACCATATTCAGAAAACACGATTGTAATTAATAGGATATTATAAATCCTAATTTGGATTAGTAATATTGGAGAGCAAGTCATCAAAAAGATATAAACTACTAATAACTTTAATAAGTGCATGTAGTGGGGGTACTTTAACGACCATTTGGAGCATTTTTTTTAAGCCGATATGGTTAATGCGTAGTGATCTCATCCATGGATTTGTGCTTCATTATAGAAAGCTCTACCATCCACATGTAGTTACAAATTAAGTTGATTGACCATCCTTCCTAACTATTAAGTATTTAAGTCTTTCATTTAACAAATGAATTAATTAAACTTGGCCTTTCAGAGATAGCACTACCTACTCCCTATTCCATTGAGCAAATATTAATTGAACCAAATGGACACTGACCATTATTTATTTAATTAGGGATTTTTTAAATTCCCTATTTAAATATTTACTCATCCAATCATAGGAAATTCATAAATCTCTTCTCTAGTTTTCAAACATCGATATGAAATTTAAAAACCTTTCCGTACATTAAATTTCTCCTTAAACTTATTATTCAAACGTACATTAAAATGTCTTTTTTTATTATATAAAGAAGGGTAAAGCAGGAAGAGATGTTCGTATTATGACCTTAGGTGTTAGGATAAATACTTAGAATCATGAGAAAAGAAAAAAGCTTTAGAACCAAATCCTTTTTCCACTTTTTCCCCAGTTCTCACATATGGAGTGAGATCCAACCATGTGACATTAGAGGTAGGGAAAAAGTTGGATTTTACAGCATCATCCTTGTGAATATTTAATAATAGTACGAATGTGTTAATGACTATTATAAATGCTCAAATCAAACATGGAAAATACAGTTCAGATAAATCAATTATATGTTACAGAAAAGGTGGCTTTAGATTAATGCTTGATACCTTGCTTCAAGGTATTGGCAATAATGACCATGATCCAAATCCAAATTTGTTCACAGTTAACACTCACTTATCACATTTCTGCTTTGTTTTTCCTATTGCCAAAGGTGGCCTATTCATTACTGCTTTGCAGGCTTTGCAGCTATAGCAGCAATACTACTTTTCCATGTTGAATTAAAATCAATGTTCAAGTGCAAATTTATGAGATCATGACAAAACCCTTAGTTAGCTTTTTAGTTCAAAGTGTCATTGAGTTTGACGTATGAACTATACGTACAAATACAATGGCTGTTGAATAGTAGCTAAGTCTCAACATGATTTGATTCATTTGAATGACATACCTGCATAAATTATCTTTTATGTCAATTTTAGTACACATGCTAGGACTATGAGTCTATGAGGCTGCTCAAGACAAAATAGTAGCCCAATTATAAGTTTTTAAATAGCATGGCCCAACATCAAAGTTGGGTGGGTTAAGTTGAGTGATGAACATTTAAGTTTAAGTTTCCGCAAGTGTATCCCACATTAGAGAAGCCCGCATTTGTACTAAGGTGGTTCACCACCTAGCAAGAACGGCTATTTCTTCACTACTCTTGTTTTAGTCCCTGCTTCAAAACATTAATGAAACCCATCTATGGAGCAACACAGACAAACTGAGTATATTGCCTTCAATCAAAAAACACAGGTAAAAAAAGCAATTGGGTTATACACATATGTTGCTGGTATCAAAATATACTTGGAAGCATAGACATTGATGCAAACTATATACTTTAACACAATCTTAGTTAGATAACACAGAGTAATGAAGGAAAAAGAAATAAATAATGGATGGCTCATCTCAAGTTTTAGAAATTTACTAGTATAAATAAGTAAATAACAATCCTCACTTGCTCTGTGTTCCAGACCAAGCCATCTCCAGCTCAGAAGTCACGGTCTCAAGAAACCTCATACGGTCATACCCAATGCAGCAATGCTTACAACTCTTACTTTGGATTTTCTTCTTAACCCCATCATTTCCTCCAGAAAATTCCATTACATTAAAATACCAGATGAAAACTGATTAGATAATACCATCAGCCATTATTTTAAGATGGTAAGTGTCTACAATAATTTGGAAATCATAAATGCCACCATAAAGGGAAATAAAATAAATTTAAAATTTGAATCTGAGAATTAGCAATTTGGGAACCTCAATTTGAATAGAGTCCACAATTAAGGCCACTCTAGACACCAAATACACACAAGAGAAAACAAACAAAATGATCTATACATGAATTTCTTCCAAGTTGGAACAAACTTGGATGTAAATAAAAGATGAAGATGAAGAGGTACAAACCTCGATGTAACATTCATCCTGATCTGTACCATAAAAAGGAAATACAATTTATCATACAAGAGTCCAGATGAAGACTCAGATTAGATTGAAAACAAATCCATTGAGTCCAACTCAAATTACATGACGGACTACAACTCATCCATGATCCATCTACATCTGCAAAAGTGCAATATCTCACATTTTATGAGTCCACCAATGATTTTATCTTCCCCAGCATAATTTCAAAATTTTCTAACAAAAATTTACTTGCCTCTTCAGATACTAAAGCACAATCAATTAGCTCAGAAGCAAGTTTGGACAATCTAGTTTGCCTCATTAGTAATGAATTATCACCACAATCTTTTATTTCCTCACCATCAATGTCCACAACTATGTCAGATTTAGCAAGTCTTGTCCACCTTTTTAAAATGTATTGATTTGGCAAAATCTCAACCTGCTCCCTTTTTAAATATGCCAACAAGTGCCTACATGGAATTCCATGAAATTCATACTTTTTGCAGCTACAAGAAGCATAATCTGTAGCTTTTTCATACACAATTTCTCGCACTTTTGAACTCCCATCTTTTTTCTTCTCTATGACCTTATACACACAATGATTGTCATCCAATCTTGTGAGTTCTAGCACACATGCCAAACTTTCCCACAGCTCCTCCTGAAACATGTGGAATATTTTCCGTGTATAAATGTCAGCCATTTGCTTTTCCATTAACAGCGGTAATTTGAGCACAGGTTGTTCATTGACATCAACATGATCCGCACTTAACTCTGCATGACGTTGATCAACAAGTGCCATATCCAATCTTATTACGAAATCCATTAATGAATTTTTCCTTGAAACATATTGCTTGAAGAATTCATGAGAGCTTTCAGCTTGTTGACTACTTGACAATCCGGCTGAGAAAACATGTTTCACATATGATGGCACCCATCTTGGACGCAACTCATATATTGACATCAACCACACATTGTCCTTCAATCCACTTTTTTCAACCACATCTACCCACTTTGAGTCAAATTCTTCCTTAGTGTCTGAATCACATATGCATTTCTCAAATTCCCTATAATAATCTCTATAAATGATCGCATTTAGTCTTTCAGAGAACTTATTCAAGATATGCCAGACACAATATCTATGGAAGCTAGTAGGAAAAGCTTGAGCAATGGCCTTTGATATTGCCGCATCTTGATCAGTAATGATCATTTTGGGTGGACCAACTGGCATGGCTTTCTTAAATTGCTCAAACAACCAAACAAAAGAATCAGTGGCTTCATTGCTTAAAAAGGCACATGCAAAAATGATTGTTTGACCGTGATTATTGATACCCATCAATGAAGCAAAGATCATACCATATCGGTTAGCGTTGTATGTAGTATTGAATACGACCACATCTCCATAAAACTTGTATGCTCGTCTAGAGGTTGCATCAGCCCAGAAACAATGCCTAAGCCTATCATCATGATCTGCCTCCATTTTGAAAAAGAATGCTTCATTCTTTGCTTTCTCACCTAGAAAATGCTCACTCAACATTTCCGCATCATGCCCCTTCATCTCGTTTCGCAAGTCTCTTTCACAACCATTTAAATCCTTCTGTTGTTCTGCGGATTTTTTTACTTCTGAAACATTGCGATGAGATCTCAACAAAAGTACCTTTTGAGGGGTAGCCAAAGCATGATTATGTGCCTCAACAAATTGTGAGATTACATACTTTGTACTCCTTTTTGACTTCAAAACTGCAATCTTAGCCTTGCATCCCTCTCGTACTTTCCCTCGACGCCTTTTACTTTCATTTCCAGCTTCTTTGGGAGGCATACCTTCTTTATAGCATACATATTCTTTCCTTATGATCTCATTAGTTTTTTTGTTTTTTAAACTAGAATGAATCCGCACACTAAATCCTGTTTGTTTCGCATAATTGTTGTAGAAATCAAGAACCTCGTTAAGCGATTCAAACTCTTGACCTACTCTTGGGATGTATTCATCTTGTACTTGAGGGGTGAAAACCGTGTCAGAATTAATTTCATTACTACCCTTTTCTAGTCCTTCATGATTGTCCCCCACTTCCAAGGCTTTGTCCATTATGATGAAAAGCTGATAATCAAACAACATTCAAACATACATATGCAATTTGAAGCACATAAATAAATAACTATTTTAAGAAAATGCAACCAAAACAAATCAAACAAAAATTCATCATAAATCAACGTTCAATCAAAGAATGAAGCAAATTTATGCAATGCAGTAACACCTACACAACTAGTCAACTGCAACCTGAAATTTCAAACTAATCACAACAAGAATAGTGAAAATCTTAAGTACGATCCGTATATAGAAACATGGAATCAATTTACCAAACCATGACTGCAGACCAATAAACACCACAACTAAGCTTTTGCTTATATATTTCCCAAATTTGTAACACACTGACATAGACAAAATCTGTTTATGGGTTATGGCCATAATTAAAAGCCTGATTAGCTTATTCAATTATTTAATTAGTAGACCACTGACATGAAAAAAATATGAACTTGTAACCAACAAAAAGATTTTCAGTGTTAATCTAAAAATGTGAGATATTTGAAGAACAAATTAATACTAATGGTAAGTCATTAACATCATCAATCATCATGAATACAGGTCTCAATTTTTACATAGAACCCCTGCATACATGATTCATCTAAATACAGAGAGCAGAAAAGTACCCTAAATCTGAGTAAATATTATCCCCAAATCATGAAAATGCCCTAAATCCCTAAAATGATACAAGAAGTAAAAGGCAAAGCAAGACATTGATGACAAAGAAAACAGTACCTGTAGGTAGGAGAGAGAGAGTAGAGAGCAGCGTTTGCTTAACGAGCTGCAATGGAGAAGGAGGCAACTTTGTCTTGTTGTCTACGGGTCGGAAAGCTTCAGAGAAACCCGCGTTTTTTCGTTTTACGGAAGCGGGTCAAAGGGTTAACGGGTCGACCCGGTTTGAGATATATGTGTAAAGAGTTTATACGCATGAGTCAAACGTGTAAGACAATTTCTGCTGCACAGAAATATATATTTGTAGCTGAGAGTGGAGTAGAAGCTCACACAATGCTGTCGAAAATGGCGCCGATGGTTCGATCAGTGACTCTCAGAGCTCTCAAGCCACTCCGCAATCTCACTCTCAACGACACCCTCAACCTCCGGACCCGAACCCTACGCGTTCGGGCATTCTCGACGACCACCTTGTCGCCGCCGTCGAAGGCGGTGGTCTACGAGCAGCAAGGTCCTCCCGATAGCGTTACCAGGTCAATCATTCTCTAACGTTCTCTCACAAATTCACCATTTTTTTATATTTTATTTTAATTTTTTTAATTGGTGATTGTTGTTGTTGTTGTTTGAAGACTGATAGAGTTCCCGCCAGTTGAAGTGAAAGAGAACGATGTGTGTGTGAAAATGTTGGCTGCTCCTATTAACCCTTCTGATATTAATCGGATTGAAGGTTCTTCTCTTCTTTTTTTCTTTGGGTATTTGTTTCTTTTGAATTACTATCCGTTTGGTTGCTGAGAAAGTGAAGGTAAATTTGTTAATGGAAATGTGCTCCGAGTTCTTGCTTAGTTTTTAGCTTATTCTTTAAAAAAAAAAAAGAATTATAAATCAACATAAGCAAATAAAGTTGCAAAATTTTTAATATCTTATTTTGAGGGTATCTTTATTGAATTTACCATTTGTTGCTTACTAGTTGGGGATTTTTTAATTGAACCATGTTAGGGGTATACCCTGTGAGGCCACAAGTGCCAGCAGTTGGAGGACATGAAGGTGTAGGAAAGGTACACTCAGTTGGCTCTGCAGTTAAAGGTCTCTCGCCGGGTGATTTGGTCATACCATCTCCGCCTTCTTTCGGTACATTCTTTGTCATACATATATGGTTAGAAAAAAGAAATTTGCATCCGACTATTTGTTGCAAGCTTCTTGTGACCATATTGATCCATTATATTTACTTTTTTTTGGTTAGGGACATGGCAGACTTATATTGTGAAAGATCAGAGTGTCTGGCACAAGATTCATAAGGATTCACCCCTGGAATATGCTGCCACTATTACTGTTAATCCTTTGACTGCTCTAAGAATGCTTGAAGATTTCGTCACTTTAAAGTCCGGTATAGCAACATCTGTAATTCCTATGCATCTTTCTTTTACTTTCTTGTCACTGACTGATTTTGGTGTGAATAGGCGATGCTGTTGTTCAAAATGGAGCCACAAGCATCGTGGGCCAGTGCATTATTCAGCTTGCACAGCATCGCGGCATCCATAGCATTAATGTAATAAGGGACAGGTGCTAATATGAAAGATTGGTTTGTCAGCTTGTGTACAGTGATCTGTTCAAGTTTTGTGAAAAAGTATATTATTAAGCATCATGTATGCATTTTCTAGAAAAATCTTACTGTAATTACTTTTGTCTGCCTTCTACAGGGCTGGGTCAGATGAAGTAAAGGAAAAACTCAGAAAACTTGGTGCTGATGAAGTTTTTACTGAGAGCCAACTGGAAGTCAAGAATGTCAAGGGGCTTCTGGTATTATCCTCGTTATAGTTGGTTTTGTCAACTTATGGAAATTATGGATCTTATTAGTTAATTAATTTAATTTATATATAACAGTTTGCTTTTTTCCTCCAATGTTTCTGAGTTGTTTGACTAATGTTTTGCATTTGCATCTGACTTACATGCCAGGCTGGTATACCTGAACCTGCATTGGGATTTAACTGCGTTGGAGGCAATGCTGCTTCTTTGGTTCTTAAATTTTTGGGGTGTGATTTGCAATACTATATGCTTATAACAATGTAACCCTCTTTTAGTGGTCTTAAAGTCTATTAACTCCTCAGAAATGTAATGATTATTTGTTTTCAGGCGTGGGGGAACAATGGTGACATATGGTGGAATGTCTAAGAAACCTATTACTGTATCAACTTCATCTTTCATTTTTAAGGTACGGTTTGCATTCCTTTTATTTTTCCTCTTATTTCAATTCTACTCTTGTGGTTATTATTTTTGGGAAAAAAGTATGTTGCACTTCAGAAACTGCAAAGCTGCTATTCGTTTCCCTGAGAACTGCAAGTTAGCATGGGTGTTCGGTGGGATGAAGAGTAAGGCCAAACGTGTGGAAGTGATAAGGGATGCTATGTTAGAATAAGCAGACATGGGGAAACCATGAAATAGGGAAGGGAACAATGAAGAAAGCATTTAAGAAGATGATATGATCACTGCAAAGAAACGAAAGCAGTTTATATGGATAACAATGGAAAGTGGAATGAGGTCCAAAGATTAAAGGTTACACGTTTTAAATATGGACTGAGTAGACCAGGTGTCCTTAAATATGCAGTAATGGCATGATATAATTCTAGTCTTAAATCGTCCGAACTAAGTTTTCTTGATGGTTAGTTCTACAAACCTAGGAGGTCAAATTTAGTTACAAATTCATAGCAGGAGCAGAAAATTGCATAGCTACAGAAACCTTTTTAGGTATTTAAAACTAGATTAGGTTAGCTCTTTTTCGGTGGCAGAAATGAAGGGAGAGATAGTACTACTACTAATCATGGGGTATGGTGGGTTCTAATGTCGGCTGGTGAGCCTTAAGATTTCATCTGTCTTAAAGTAACTCAGTTTTTTCCCACCAATTTTTGTTAGTAGAGAAATGATTGCTCATGAGTTCCACTTCCATAGACTAGTATACATTCCCAATGTCATGTTTGCTTCCATAATGCCTCAAATCTATCTGTTTGCAGGAGCTTTCCTTGAGGGGATTCTGGTTGCAGAATTGGCTGAGTACAGACAAGGCAAAAGAGTGTAGAATTATGATAGATCACCTCCTGGACCTAGCTAGAGAAGGGAAGTTGAAATATGAGTATGTTCTCCTTCATTGATAATATCATAATACACTTGGCTTCTCTTTCTTCCTCCACTGTTTTTCAGTCATATCCGTGTGGTGTCAGTGATAAATGGTTATGTAACAATCATAATTGCTCCAAGTTTAACATTAAAGATCTCCCTATTTGTAGGATGGAGCTGGTTCATTTTGACAATTTTCACACTGCACTAGATAAGGCGCTTGGGAAACAGGGGAGCCAACCAAAACAAGTCATCAGTTTCGAACCTTGAGCATTCACGCTCATTGTATTGCATTAGGATGTTACATCTTGGATCTCCCATTACAAAATGTAATTACAATATTTCTGTGGGTCCTTTTACTACAGAATGATAAAGACTTGCCTATGAGTCCCAGAGTATTATTACACATGCTTGTATTCCATTAGGCTACACATGCTGCAACAATCAAAATCTCAGTTGCAAAATGCAAAATAATGGTAATAATAATAAGGATTAAACACCTGATGGATATGCAAAGCAAACTTATGTTCAGACATTTGTTCGAAGAGTATTTATGAACATGAGATACACAATGAATTGATCACTTCATTTGAGATTTGACCCCCCAAGCTGTCTTCCCCCGACTTCTCCTTTAAAAATGATGTCCTCAAAATAGAGGGGGTGGGGAATAAAATAGAAAATGTGTGTACAGACTCTCTTAAGAGGTGCACTCCTTTCTCAAAACATAGTCAACAGCCTCTTCCACAGAGTCAACAACCTGCAGAAGAATCATGACTTCATGAGGTATCCAATTAGCAAATGTGAATGCATGGGGATCTTTAACTGTAATCATGAATCCCACCCTTCACCTGGGAAAGAGGGGAAGAACTATAAAGTAAAGATGATGCGACATATTCATACTACTGCAGAAAATTCATTAAACTCTACCAGATCTGCTGGAAACTTGGAGTGATTTTCCTTTCCCTTGAAAACCCCAGTCCTTGTCAGAATTGAAAACCAGGGGTGGCCAGCCTGAAATGAAAAAGTATAATTAATTTTTGCATAATCCTCTGATTTTAATTTAGATAGTGTTCCTATTACTCATGTAAGAAACTATGCAACCAAATTTTGGGACCGAGAGAGGCAAACCTTCTGTGCACCATTGATGTCCACTGAAGGATTATCTCCTATCATATACAGCGTTTTGAAATGATGACTTCCAGCATTTGCGTGCTTGACAACTTGAACATTATCATGAAGAGATGACACAAGTTTCTTGAGTACAAGTTCTGCATTCTTAAATACAAATGGATTTGGTTTCCCAAAAGTTGTATACTCCAGAGCATGAGGGTGAATTCTGCATATTTAAACTAGTAGCTTTAGCATGGTGCATAAGTCATCACATGAAGCTCATTGTCATCAGCATCCTTTCTTTTGTCCTAGTCATATGACCATATCTCAGCATTTGAATGGAAGGATTAATAGAAAACGTACCATGTTACACTTTTTGTATATTTCTAGGATTACCTATTAAAGACGGATTCTAATGCAATTCTGAAAGCTCCCATCCCAAAACGCTCAGAAGGAAAAGCAGCCTACCTTTGGTGGCACCTTGTCAGTACATTTTTAGTTTTCTATCAAAGGTAGTTCTAAGAATCTGAAGAATTTATACTGGAATTAACAGTACAATTAACATAGTACAGGGGGAGGGGGAGGAGAGAACCAACCTGGTAAGCAAGGTCATCATGTGCAAAATATAGTGGTGGTTGGTGTCCAATTTCCCGACCAGGAAGACCACCAGTTCTTAAAATGTCACATAGAACCTGGTATAAACATCCATAATTAGTCAGCTGATACTTCAAAGCTTTTAAAATGGCTAACAGAACAAGAAAGTGGGAATATGGATTGATGACTCTGGAATGGTCGTCGAAAGTGTTTACAGACCACATCGATAGCATTTTAAGCAATTCATATATCTAGCTAACAAACCATGATACATTGATGAATCCCTTAACCTCTTAGTATTTCTGAATGTACATAATTCAGTTCCTATAATATTACGATCAAATAAACTTGCTCAATATTACCTGAATGTCTCTGCTCCAATCAACAGAATCACTAACTAAAAATGCAGCCTGAACTCTTTGTGAGAGAACAAGGTCCCTGGTAGAAACCTCCTTAATTGTGCTATTCTGATAAGCAACCTGCTTAGTTGTCCATTTCTTATACGGTGCTAGAGGGTCAATGTTTTCAAAGCAGGACACATAGTCATCAATTGAAAGAACATTTCTGAAAGGAAAAAGAAAGCAAGCAAGAAATCAGGAGCAAAATCACATATCAAATAAGACAGTTTATTCAAATATGTGAAGAGCTTAAAAATGCAAAAATCAGATTAGCCAATACAGTTAATCAGAAACTTACTTAAACCCATATTCAGACATCACTGCAGCAGGTTCTCCTTTTCCCACAGCAACAATGAGTTCATTCTCAAATCTGTAGAGCACAAAATTGTAGTTCTTGGATAGATGAATATAATGGGAAATGGAATCTATCAACCAAACAAACAGATTAAGGTTAACTTAAAACTCTTGATCTCTGCAGTCTCTAGATTCTTCTATAATTCTGCTTTTTAGTAAACTTAGGACAATTTCTACCTCTTTATCTGACATATATAATGTCATTAGTCTCTGCATTTGATGTATTTGGGCTAGGTGCTACATATTATTTGCCATAAACCCAGTCATGCATTAGCCTTTAATGCAGACAATAAATTGTAACACTCTGATGGTCACTCTATAACATGGGTGTGGAATGACGAATTGGAATTGTTTATGAACTCCCATAGTGTTGTCATTAAGTGAGTTTAACTTCAACAATGAAATGCATCTGCTTCGATATAGAGTTTTGGTTGATTTTCATCATGTTTAATTGTCATTAGGTAGCTAACTATTCATGCCAACAATTAGCTAAGAGGGATACCATGTATCACAGAAAAATCAAGCATGCCCAACACTGCCAATATTCAATGTAAGACGCACATCCTATATTTGAAACTTGTTCAACAAACTTTACTTTCTGACCTTATAACTCAGTTTATATGCATACCTGTTTACTAACTGCTTAAAAGGTGTATGGCCCTGTAAAACCTGCATGCAACCCCATGCAGTCAACAAAGAGTATCACTATTACAATTTGGATAAAATAATTTTTTTTATTTTCATATATAAAAAGGACAGATTTTTAAGAATCCTAGCAAGATTACCTGTGAAGGTGAAACGTTGACACCCAAAAGTTGAGTTAGCTCTAGGGCTCTTTTAGATTCACTAAACCCACCTCCTATTCAAAAACAAACGAATAAAATAAAACAACAAAAACCAAAACAAAACCAGTACCCATTTACATTATACCACGTGGGCATAATCCAGCATAAAAATGCACTGCTTACCGTTTGTCAAGAATATGTACGGAATCCGAAGACTACCTGCCCACAAATTTAGAGTTTCACAAAGTAAATTCTCAAAAATAAACAATAAATAAATAAATGGGAGACGCGTATACATAAAAAACAAAAAGTAAGGGTACCAGAATCGTCGTATAATCTTCTGAGGGCCTGAGGAGAGCCTCCGATGGGAGTTTCGCTTCGTAAAACGACGCCGTCGATGTCGAACGCAATGCCAAAGGAAGGCCTGCTAAAATGAATCACAATTAAACCCAATTTAAGCTCACCTGAATTTTTTTTTTTTTTTTAAAAAGAGAGAGAGAGAGAGAGAGAGAGAGAGAGAGAGAGAGAGAGAGAGAGGGATGGACAGACGGACGGTTCGGATTGCGAGGAGAGCTGCGAGAATGAGCGTGCGATTTTGGAGAAGATGGACGACAATTGCTTTCCAGTTTGGCCCTGCGAAGCCTTTCTCAGGATTCGGAGGCTCATTGTTCTTCTTGCCTACGACTTACGAGTCACTGAATCACACTCTCCAGGAATGTGTGGAAGCTCTCAGAAAACAAGAGCTCGTTTAGGTCAACTGCGGGTGAACTTAGCGGACTCGAAGATGACGTGTCGAACTTAGAGGGGAAATTTCATTAAATAACCTGGTTTAATATAAAAATAACTTTTTTAACCCTCCCCTCCCACCTTTATCTTTTTTTTCCTATCTTAGAGGGGCATCATTATCCGCATCAACACTTTGCCCTTTAACCTCACCTTATTTCCTGATCCCAATATTACAACAAAAAAATGTCTAGTTTTCTTATTAAATTACAGAAAAATCATCATTGTGGTTTAAACTTTAGGCTTAATTGCTTGTTTTGCCATCCAAAATTTTATCCTGAATTCACATTATCACATAAAATTGTTTTTACCTACCTTACCTACCCTACATTATCACATATAGATAGTTTTTGTGTTGTATACCATTCTTGGTCCCTTGGCGCCTAACCATATCATTATCATGGACGAATGAATGAAAACAAATTCACTGTGCTGCTTTCCAGGACATATTCTTATTTTAATTTGGTTTTGAATAATATTGGATTTACAATTTACAAAACACATCCAAAACCAAAGAAGGCGAGGAATGAATCCAGAAAGTTGACAATACCACTCTTGTTATGAACTGACACTTGATCCTTTCAAATCTGAGGGAGAACCAATCTCCCTAGTTGATCTGCTTATATAGAATCTCCTCACATATGATACATTACTATCCTTCCAAAACCAGAAGCATCCTTCAAACGTGATGCTGCTGGTAATGGTGAAACAAACAACAGAAACGGAATAACGGATCGTTGTTGACCAAAATTATTCCAGCATATTATCTGGGTTGAAGTGTCGAGACTCCCTCCATATGAGCTCCTTTATATCTTCTTCATCCAGGGATGTCTGCTCGAAATCAAAGACGAAAGGAGATGGGCAAATGGGCTCCTCATTGATCTCATGTAGACTTGATAAATATGGGTGATTCAATGCTTCCTCAACTTTGCATACATGGTACATGGGAAATATAGATGTTGAGTACCTCAAATATGAATGACAAAATTGAAGATAAGTGTTACCACATGCTAAGAGACATACCGGTTATACGTTTGCTTGGATCAAAAACTAGCATTTTTTCTGCAAGATCAATTCCCACTGGTGAGACATTTGGGAACTTCTGCACAAAGGGTTGCTTTGGGAAATTGGGGAGCTGCTTAACATACTTCTTAGCATGTTCACTTCTTAAGAAGCCAAGATTTGAATCATCTGGTGAACCTAGTAGCTGTTTTTGAACAATGAAGAACTTGATTCATCAACAACATCATCATAAAATTAATTGCTTTACCTTTGAAATCTGGTAACTAGCTCTGACATCCCTTTTAAACAATTTCCACAATATACAACACCCTACGTACACTACATCACATCTATCAAGTTGAAGAATAGCTAGAGAATTACAGAGAAAATGATACCTCAGTTATGAGGCCCAACTGCTGAACATAGTCTTTTCCAGGAAATAGAGGTTCCCTCCTAATAATCTCCATAAAAATGCACCCAACTGACCAAATATCAATTGCTGCAGTGTATTCTGAACAGTTGAGTAGTAATTCAGGGGCTCGATACCAACGAGTTACAACGTATTCTGTCATGAAATCTGTCTCTGATGTTGTTCTTGCAAGCCCAAAGTCACAAATCTTAAGGTCACAATTTGCGTTAAGAAGCAGGTTGCTGGGTTTCAGATCGCGGTGCAAAACATTTGCAGAGTGTATGTACTTCAATCCCCGCAGTAATTGATACAGGAAATACTGTCAAAAACATTTACCTTGCTGATTTAAGTGATATAAGCTTTGATCTCATCAGAACGGACAAGTTAATAATTCATACTACAAGTTGAGCACATTAGTTTATACTATGTAGCCTATACAATAGTCTACAAAGGACAGAGAGAGAGGGAGAGAGAGAGAGAGAACTAAACAGAAGCAAGAAATTTCTGAATTGCAGTAAGCAAAAGCAATAAGTACAAATCAATGCTCAACGTGCCTGCATGTGTCTATGTTTTATATCAACTTGCAAATACTGCACAAAGCTAATGGCTCAACGCATTACATAATAGCCTTTAGCACTTTTAAGGAACAACTCACATACACCATGGCCCTGAGGTGGTCTTAACTCAACCATATCACATTTCTCTGTAATATTAACGCACACAGTACCCTACAAGCTTGATTGATTACCTCATTCAAAACACCTATAGGTCTCCTGATTAAAAATGTAAAGAATATCAAACATAATTAAGCACTAAGCAGCAGCTACAAGAGGCAAGCAGCTGATTATGCTTACCTGACAGTGATCATCTGTCAAAGCCTGGCTGGAGTGTATTATCTGATTCAAGTCAGTATCCATTAATTCATATACAATGTAAACATCATCGAACTTTTCCCTATCTGGTGGCTTTATGATGTCCTTAACTTTGATCACCTGCAAGATAACAATCCAATTATTTCTTATTCGCAGCAAAACCAGTTAAGAGGCAAGTGTAACTATCCTCAACAACAACAAACTTTCTATTTTTTGTTATGTTATGAATAACATTGACCAGACATTTAAAAAAGCATGTATTCACTAGTGTGTAAAGAATCAAATTGTAGCATGCCATAATTGGGTATTTCCAAATTTTCCAAAGGAAGTAACATCAGAGGATATGTAATCGAATAGAAAAGGTTTTACATTATCATGATCCATATGGCACAGGAGCTTTATCTCTCGGAGCGTCCTCTTGGCATCGATCCTGTTGTCAAATGCATTCCCAATCTTCTTGATTGCAACCTCTTCTTTTGTCTCAGAGTTTGTTGCACAGCTGCCATATGGAAACATTAACCACCTCTACTCACATAGACTAAAAATCAAGATACACACTAGCACATATGCACCAAGAAATCTCTCAAATTTATCAAATGAGTGAAGTGAGAATATCTGAAAGAGCTACCTATCTATCCCCACAAACAATTTGAACAGTTTGTGATATTTCATATTTGTATGAGCAAAAAGCCTCATCTATATACGCCACTGTTAAATCATTGACATCACTATTTCCCAATTCAAATACTACACCCAAAAATCAAAAATTTAAATAATGGATCATTTGATTTTGAATCTCAGATTCCTCATTTGATAGGGCCCAAGAAAAATAAACAAGAACCCAATAAGCTAAAGCCTACCCAATTCAATTTGAAAAATGAACTTTTCAATTCTATGGTCAAAGTCCAACCTTGCTTTTATCAGAATCCTAACAGTAACAGATACAATTTCAAAGCAAAAAGCTCGGATTCTCTGAAACAAAAACATACACCAGAGAGAGAGAGATACCAAACGATGCCGTATGCACCACGACCGACGGGGTTTACAGGAGGGACATATTTGGCGGAGACTTCGAAGAGGTTACCCATAATGTTGTACATCACGTACTTGCCTCCGTACGTATGAAGACCCTTTTCTCTTATTCCTTTAGCTTCATTCTCATTCTCCATCTCTGTCTTTTCTTTAAGTAAGCTTCTGAGTATTCTCACACTGACACAGAGAGAGATATATATAAATTCCAAAAGCTGATGACCGCCTGAGTGGTAAAGGTTGTCGTTTGAACAAGGAAAGCTATGGTGGGGCCATTTGGCACTACAGCCTGACAGCCACAAACACTGCTTTCATGCTTTGCTTTGCTTTTTGTGTTCTTTTGGTTTGAACTTTCAACTTTGAAATTTGAATGTGGGAAAGCAAAGCAAATGTAGATTAATACAAGTCAGTCAGTCAGTGGTCAATTTTTCTTTGAGTTGGGCTGAGCTGGGCTTTGAGTTGGGCTGAGCTTGGGCTTTATAGTACTACAGAAAAAGTACTCACTGGGCTATGTCCTGGGCCGGCCATGTCTCACACCTCTCTCATATTTTTTACATTTCTCTATCTGTAATAAAAAACAAAATCCTTGAGAAGACCTTATATCAAATTGGTTGGTTCAACATGCATGCATTTGATTGAATATTTGAGAAATCACTATCTTAGTTTTGCTTGGTGGGAAAGAAACTTAATTTTTTTTTTTTTTTTGGCCAAGATAATTTTCTTAACCATGAAGATACATATATCTGCATCTAGAAAAATGGATCCTAATAAGCCTTGTAGTCTATGCCAGCACGTGGCAAAACACCAGTGATGATTGTACAAAATTAAGATTCTAAGAAGATGAGACTTATTATAATTCCTTTCCCATTAGATTAAGCTATTCATATATATCCTCAATCCTTGTATTTGTTGTCATATCCAATCCAATTAGACTCAGGTTAATTTCAATGTGTCAAGTGCAGTGTTTGAGGAAGATTTGGTCTCTCAGATTAATTGACTTGTAGGAAAATCCATGCAGTTGAAATATTTGCTGCCGTTATTTAGACGACCAAGACTTCTTCTTCTTCTGATACTCATCTTTCTACTGCACGCAGTCCATCAAAATCTTAAAAGATCTATGAAAATTGTCAGAAATCCATGTTTCTTCTTTTCCTTTTTGGACAAGCAACTTATATATCTTCAAATGGAACTCTCTTTTTTTGGACTGATCCAATAGGACATAGGGGGTACTAATTTTCAATATTTTATAAATGAACATATAAAAAATAATAAGAAAATACTTAATCGTGATTAATATATACGTGTAAGAAGTTTGTTATATACAACGAATGTAGGTAAATTTTTATTTTGTTACACTCTAATGTATGATGTGGCCATGGTTCATCCCATGACATAACAGACATGTAATAATCGATTTTTTTAATTTTCTTGGAAGAAGAATTGATGAAAAGGACAAGAAGCTTGGATTTGCTAATCATGCTACCTAAAACTATAAATATTTATAATAAATAAATAAGATAGAGTCCATCATGTCGAAGCTTCTATATATTCCGGCACGTGAGAAATTGCAGCCAAAGGCCATACGTGGCTGGAATCTGGTCAATTTATTAGAAACAGGTTCATGCAAGAAGAGAATGACTTTTCGGCCACTGAAGCATAGAAGAGGATGACTCTTCAGAATAAATTAAAGGCTTAAATCCCAACTGCCCAATTGAGAATGATTTTTTTATTATACAAGCAATAATAGAAATGTTTTTTATATATATGGTACTAATAAGATAATCAAAGCAAATCAAGAAAGTGCTAATAAAATTTACTAGACAATAACAATGCCTTATATGTTATCATGTCCTTTTACCTTTTGTCTTTTTTCCTTTTTTCATCAAAGATTAATAGATTATAAAGGAATATAAGTCAAAATTTAAAGTTTGATAGGTCGAAGAGAAAAATTTATATGAGATAAACTTAATGGGTTCACTATGCAAAATTTACAAAACAATAGTAAATCTTACATGGTCTAATAGAATGATCGACCAATCATATTTGTAATCTGTCTTACCTTAGTTTTTTTCTTGATTAGAGAGGGTACACCACTATAAGCTAAAAATTAGAGATGAATGGCACACCACTATATAGTGAACGTTATCTTTTTCCACATGCAATAATTGCAATTGCCCAAATATATACTCAAAAGTAAATAAATAAAATCTTTAACATGATATGCTGATTATTCTCCTTTTGAATGAACCCAATTTTGTGGCTAAGCAGTAGGAAACAAATTATTCATACAATTTGATTTGTACATATATAGTGGGAAGTGTGAACATGGAGACATTTTTTCAAGATGCATGGTGGAACTGTAGGCTGCTATAAATCATCAGCTTTGCCAACTCAAACAAAAAAGATCCATAGAAGTGGGTGGGCCAAAATGATACTTATGTTAGTCAGTTTATAGCACATCAAAAGAAGCATTGACTCGACAAGGAAAGGAATGGAATTGAATCTCTCAGCAGAATTTGAATTTTTTTTATTTTATAGAAAGCTGAGAAAGTGACCACCAAAATAGTCTAGAAATCTTTTTTTTTTCTTTGGGATAAGACCAAAATAGAAATCTTTGATGAGTATAGAACAAGCCCACCATTGGATTTTTTTTCCCAATCAAATTATTTTTGTATCGAATTCAAATAATAACAGTCAGCTCATCACATAGCAATAAATCTATTTATTTTGTTTTTTTTAGTAAAGGCCTATTTATCATTTTTAGCACCGCTGCCACCGCATCAACCACAAATTCTACTAATTTTTTTAATTAGAACCCAAACCAAAGCGATAAGCCGAGGATTCCAAAGAACTTTTTGTTTGTATTGACCTTGTTGGGTACTTGGGTTCAATTTATAAACCAACACAAAACCTCTTGTAGTCTTACTTGTTTGTGATCTATGAAGAGACCAAAATTATACCAATGGTTTTGTTAATTTTTTACTAATAATCATCTTCAAAGCTCAGACCCACCTGACTCACTATCACACCTTATCTTAACACGCGCAAAAGCAAAACGCCCCATGAAAATTGAGAATTGAAATCAAGGAAAAAAAATATTGGTTAAATTTAACAGACAAAGTACCAACTACCAACTAGTCAAAAGGACTACGGTAACAGAGGGATCCAACAATGAAATGATTGGTTTAACTGTTAAAGCAAGAACATTACTTTGCCTCTTCAACTGAAATCAACATGAAATCAATGCCCAGATATTCAATCAAAGCATCCTCATCCTCCAGATATACCAGCATACCATACCATACAATACAAATCTGCCTTCAAAATTGCATGAAATTATCGAACAAAATGAAGATGCATAGAAATCATAGTAAGCCCAAGCTGAAAACCACTAGCTACTTGAATCTCTGTTATATTAAACAAAACCCAGATGGAATTACATAAGTAAAATTTTAAAAAATAAATAAATAATTACTTCTGCAACTAAACAGCCTACAGGGACACCCATGGCTCTACCCAATTCACCAAATTCAACTCTTTGAAACCCAAACTCAACCCCCCCTCACATCCCAAAAACTTGAAGACCAAATAAATTAAATAATGAACAAAATTACTATTTACATATACAACACCATCAACGAGTTCCTTCAAAGAACCTCAATTCAGCAAATGGAGGAGTCAGGAACAGTCAGATTGAGCATCTGAGCAGTACCCACTAGGGGTTTCGGCTGGGGTTTGGGAGTTGGAGCTCAGGAAGCTTCCGTTTTGCTTGGGTTTACGAGCAATCCCACCCACCATTAAACCCAGTGATCTGACCAAGCCCTTGAAAATCTTGATCTTGATCTGTCCTCTCTTGGGTGAAGGGAGGCTTTGTTTTGAGTAAAGCTTGGATTTGAGTTCTGGGGTTTCCATTTCTTGGAGTTGGGTATGGAGGATTTTGAAGCTAAAGAGAGTATGAGCTTGGAACAAAGCGAATCAGAGAGAGTGGGAAGCAGAGGAAAGCAGAGGAAAACAGAGCATCAAGCTGTAATCTTTCTCTCTCTCTTGGGAAAGAGATTTGAGAGAGAAAGAGAAGTGCTTTGATGGAAAAGAAAGAATGCGAGAGTGAGGAATTGGGTGTGGTGGATGAAAATCGATAAGGCCTATTTTTATACACATTTGAGCAGGGAGCTAGGGAGTGACTTGCAGTTCAAGAATTGAACAGTAGTACATAAGGGTATTTTTGTCCTAGCAACTCGAGTCTCGACTCTCGAGTGTGTATAGGTACACCAAGGCACCAAGCATATTCGATCGAATCATGTAAATAAAGCTCAAAGTGGTAGCAGATAAGAATAAGAGAAATGTACTCTCGTTGCTTATCAAAAAAAATTATACAATAATGTTAGTGTTATATCATGATCTCGCATATTGTGAACCCGGATAATTGGTGAGGTTAATTTTAGTTTGAATAGAATAATCTAAGGTGCACTATGAAATATATCGAATATCTTGTATTCTTGTGGTACATCTTGAGACATTGAGGGTGGATTTTGAGGCATTTCAAAGTGTATAATTAGCCCAAATAATAAGGGTTGAGAAATGAATCAAGATTATTATAAATCAAGGATTCAATCCTTAATTTGGGCATATAAATAAATATTTTTTTTATCATACCGTTTGATTTTTTATGTTATTAAAAATTGTTAATTTAAATTATTGAATAATTGAATTTTATTTGAATGTGCAGCGGAATTAATAATCTAATAACTTAAAATGTTAAACTATGTTCATGAAATAATGTATGTAGGGTGACCTTCATGGAACATACATACAAGTAAGTGTCCATGTTGCATCAATATTCCTGCAATAGAGCACTAGAGCTTGTAATATTACCAAGTGTAAGGAGAGATATTGTTAATAATTTATCAGAAACAAATATAAAATAAAAAAGCTATCCCCCTTTTCTAACCTTGTTTCCCTTTGTTGCCCGTGTCTCAATGAATATCATTTTAAATTTTAAAAATGTAATGAATTAGACACGCACAAATTTGCATTCAATGGCAATAGCTATAATAATTTAACATGTGCATTTCTTTTATCCATGGAAAAAAAAAACATCTGCATATTAGTGGTGATTATTATTAATTTTTTTGATTAAGATTATTCTTGATATTAAGAAAATGTTTTTATATGTATATAAATCTTGAGCCATCAATTAATGCTGAAATAAGAGACTATCATGTTATAAAAAAAAATATATAAAAAAAAACTGCCAATTATTAGAGTTAATGTAATGTCAATTTATAAAGGGAGAATAAGATTTTGAAATACCTGTCTGATGTGTACCATCAAATCATCAATGACCATGCAATAAATGTAATTGCTGGGTTGTTCTAAAATGATAAATAAATAAAATGGATAACAATAAGTGCATTAATTTCTCAATTAAAAGGAAAAGGACCACTGTGTACGTTGTATGTATTTAAATGAGTTCGTTGTTGGGGTTTTTTTGTAGCTTGCACGAAGACCACTATGTCATAAATTACTCGGATATTAATGAGGTATGCAGGACTCATTAATTCACCCATGAAGGGGGAAAACTTATTCATGGGTGGTAATCGGGTCGTGCTTGTGTGACATGTTAATTAATTAGTTTGCGTCATTTTGATATTTTTGGAGTATTAATATCTTCTTTTATTATTGAATAATTATTGTCCATGGGATTTGCACTCAAAGTCTTCATCCATAAATAGAAGATTAGGTGTTCAAGAGTCAAGACCAAATTGTCATTAACAGTATTAATCCAACTTGTTTTGATTGACCTTATAAACAACTTGATATTGGCTCGACCTATTTATTAATATCTCATATTTGATTGGATGGCGCTACATTTTTTTAAATAATACACTTAAAGAATATAATTGTTTTATTTATAAATTAAGTAAACTCATCAGTCATAAATTAATTCCTCAAAATAAAAACTCTTCCCATACAAATGCTAGCAAAACCAAGAATAAAGTTTTTATAAAGATTTGTGAAAAGTGAGTCAAAAATGAAAAAATTGACATTTTCTTCATGTAAAATCAACTAAAAATGTTTGTTGCGCTAAAATTTGATTATTATTGTTTGATATAACTTGATTTGTTTATTATTTATGTTAGCAAGTAGTGCTAAATTCAATTTTGTATCAAGTGATAGTGAATCTAAAGTCCTGTTTTGGCAATGCTTTTAGAACTGCCAAAAGTATTATTATATTAGTAAAAACACTTTTTGTTGCATTTGACAAAAATAAATAAAATAATTTATGCATTACAAAAACATTTTAAAGTAGTTATGAGTAAAAATACTTCCATTAAAAGCGCTACGAAATATAAGCAGTTTCTAAAAAATAATGTAAAACGGACGTAAATTTGTTAACTTTGTGTCAATTTAGAGTTGTGCTCTTGTGCCAAGATCAAGAATTAACATTCTTACACATTCATAAATCATGACACATTCGAGGGATGAGGAAAGTTGTATGTTGACTATGGCAAATGTTCTGGAAACTCTTAACTAAATTGGTTTTAATTCTTTAACCCTGTTTTAATTTAAAATAACTAATTGGTTAACTATCTCACTCCATTGTGGGTTGGCCCGGTTGGGAACTTGGGAGTGATATTCTCCTTTTGGCTGTTAAAGACAATTATGAATTTATGATGATTACATGCATTTTCCAATCTCAGTCATTGTTGATACAGATGAATCGAACGGATAGCTGAGAATTGTATTGTCACTAGCATTTCCCTTCTTAAGAGTAAAATCCTTTCTTTTCCTTTTTTCTCTTTTTTTTTTTTTTTTTTTTTTTTGTGTGTCAAGTGTCAAACGTCTAAAAAATATATTGGAAACCAAACGTGTGGGCCTCCAAAATATGAAACGCGCTGTGGAAGTTTTGGGTCATTATTATTACTTTATTAATTTTGTTTGGGGTTGGACAAAGGAAGTGAGGGCAGTCTCTTGCAAATTGCAATTTTGACTTTCTTTATTTTCTTTTTATTCTGTTTATGAAAATAATTATCTCTACTCTAGGCTCAAACTTATACAGTTATACTTCACAAACTTGCCATAAAGAAAAAAAAGAAAAAAAAAAAAGCATTTTAAACCAGTACTGTAGCAATTTTATTGGCCGGCCATAACATTTATTAATTAAAAAGCGCGTGGGGACCTTTAAAAATATATGCATGTCATACAATGAAACCAAATACTACGTTGGCATATTTTATGGCATGGCACCTTAATTGTGGTTATAAATATATATATATATAAAGAGAAAAATTTCACAGTCATAGATTTCAATTCGGAATATGAAGATTTTATTAGAATTTTTTTCTTTTACATGTAGATTGTACATTAAATACGCGTTTTCCTTGTGCCTTCTTTCACTCCAAAAAGAAAGAGTAAGTGTATAGGTTTTGTATGTATATATAAAATTTGTGAGATCGATATCGATATTTATTATATATACTACAAACGTGTGAATTGATCTAGCTAGAATGAGTGCCTTTAATTAATACTTGGTTTCCATCTCAATACTGACTTATTAATAACAAAATGAAATCTAAACCAAGAAAGATTCAGTGTAGAATTGAAAGATCCAAATTAATGGTGACTGAAGAAAATTTTATTGATATATTGGGATATTTGTAATTAATAGGTCAGTATGATGACATAGCTAGCTCACACTTTTGCTTGACATATATAGGCAAATGATTTCCGATTTGGCTAATTTTTTGCAAGGATGATCTATCTATAGAGATGTAAAAATTGAACGATTCGGATCGACACAAAACGACTCGTGTGGACCCCAACAAAGTTATACCTCAACATAAATAAGTTGAGGTATACCTCAACAGAAGGAGCCTGTATATATATATATCAACGATAATCTATCAACAAAAATGTAAAAAAAAAAAATATATATATATATATGCAATAATGCATTGCCCAAAACAGTATATGCTGATCTCTAATTGGCCGCCCACAAAACTTTTATATTTGGCTTTTTTTTGTTAACAGCTTTTATATTAGGTTAATCCAGTTTCATATTAAAGAAGATAAACATAAGTCATAACCGACCAAAGAAAAACTAAAAGCCAAAATTATAGAAGTGCACCTTTGTCAACCTGCAGCCACTGTCACAAACGCCCACCAGCAAAGTTGACTCAAACCCACATGATGCAATAGTGTCGTTAAAGAATTTACATCATCTGAGGATGAGGGTGTCACATTTTGATAGTTAAATCTTAACAAAAAATTATTTTTTTGAGAGGGTTTTAGGGTGCATACAACACACTTGAATTCTAGTTTTTAAATGTCACCTAATGAATTAACGCAAAAAAGACGTTGTATATACTCATTACACTTAAACATTTATCCACTTAAGAAATATGAATTGAATTAACCGGTTGACATATATGATATATCTATTTAAACTTAAAATGTATATATAGGTACCTCATGGAATTACAAGTCAGCGAACACGGTTTGGGATGTAAATTAATTAGCTCATTAATTGTTTTTGCAGAATCAAACAATAATATGGATAAGAACAACTGGACAAGCACTTTCTATAGATAGATAATCAAATCAGAGAAACAGAGAGAGAGAGAGAACTAGGTTAATGGAAGGTGACAATTTTATTAATTAAGTGTCAATTTGAAGAGGGGCCCATATAAGATTATGGCAATGCAAGCAAAATAAGTCCATATCAAACTTAAATGGTGATTTTTCGGATAACGAAGAAACTATACAATAAACTCTTTTGGCAGGTAGATATTTTTAAATGACAGTACTTGGGTCATCCTTGGGGTATCTTAAAGTCACCCTTTTATAAATTCCGATTTCAGCAAAGTCAATGTATGATCGAAATTGATCAATTTTTAGATAATTTATTAAAGATCATCTCTGTAAAAAATTAAATTAATCAGAAATCATTTGATTATATAACTGTTATCAATTAAGTAGAAAAAATCGATGATTTCCAATTAAAGAGTGATTTTTTGACCAAACCGTTGATTTATCTATTTAATCGACAATAGTTATATAATTAAAATATTTTTGATTGAGTTGATTTTTTGCAGAGATGATCTATAGTAGGTGATTTAAAATGTGAACGGTTCTGATTATGTATCGATATTATCGAAATTGAAATTTTGGAGGGTGGGGTGACCCAAGTACTGTCCATTTATAAATATGTACAATTACTAGCAAACTTGTAACTTGATATTATCACAGTTTGGATTGGTTACTCTACGCGGCAGTGTATCGGTTACATTAAAAAAATTCTCGAGTAATGGGTGGTTTTGAAATTCTACTATACAAAACAGGGGGCTTTGATTTCGGTTTTGATAGGGATGTATGAAGCAAGAACAAAGGGGGGCTTTGCAGCAGATTTGCTTCTCTCTAATTGTGCTTTGTACGTAGTTCTCTCTCTTTGAGCTTGCCTTTTTGTTTTGTGCTGCTTCCGAATATACTTTTCTTTACTAAGAAGGAACAAGAGCAAAGTATGGACATGCAGACTATATTCCGTTTATATTATAGTACTTTTGAGTCCAACAATTGGGTCATTTGCACATGATCATATGCTTTGGTTGTCTTTGCTCAATTGTTGTTGGGGGACCCAAACCCCAATGTGGTAGTGGTGATGGCAGTATTCAAATGTTGGGGCCTTTTGGAACCATCACCACGTCATATATATATGACTCATGATTATGACGGGATGATCCCTACGTACTACTACGTAATGCTAGAGGATTACTAAAATTAATTTTGATTTAGTCGGTGGATGTGGATTGCAGTACAACTGAACTGGGTCCAATGGCTCTATGAGAAAGAAAAAAGACCCTTGGGCCTTGGCCATTAGGTGCTGGCTGGCGGCTGCAAAATCTCAGCAGAGAGTGATACTGTGACCCACTCATATTTAACCAACAAATTTTTTAATGCTAGTATTGTGGAATGTGGGAGCCACAAAGTGCAGACTATGGCTGTATGGCATATTGGCATTGCAAAGGAGTAGGCAGCCAGTGAATACTAGGCGATTTCTTGGAAGCTTCAACTGTGCCCCAATTGTCAAAACATGTGCTATGCTTGTGTGCTCTATGGGGATTGGATGAGGGAAAATTGGAATTCATGAACAAAAAGAAATGAGGGAGAGAGATTAGAGCAGTTATGGGAGAGAGATTAAAATTTCAGGTTGAGTAGAGGGGGGGTACTATGGCAATGAGGTAAGCAGTGAGCTAATTAATATGGGATTTAAGCTAGTAATCCAATTCCTGAGAAAAAAGTGACACAGCTGTGAGTATATAAAACTTGCAATGCAAGAAATAGAAGCGTTCTTATCCCCCCACATCAAAATGTACCAAATTGACACTCCAGGCCCAGAGCAACATCACTCAACAATAAGGTCATAAAGGTCACTCCATGAGTCCATGTAAAACAAAGGCTCAACTCCAAACTTCTGTTTGAGGAGTTTGTGTATGCGGGCAGCTTATACAACCACTACCTCCCACATGCACGTGACAATCGTGATATAATAACGAACATATATGCATAAAGAAAATACTTAACTTCTTACATATATGGAGCCATTTTTCATTACAAGCTCATTCCAACTTGACTTGTTATGTTAGCTTTTTTCAATAATTAACTCTAATTTATAAGTCAACACATGTCAAACTGTAATTGGTTTGTAAGAAATAATTACTCTTTATAATTTGAGAATATCATGTATAATCAGCATATACAATAATTTTTTTTTTTCACTTCTATAATTTGGGATGGTTATTTTCCCTTTGTTTTAGGCCTATAAATACACCCTCTTTTTCCCTTTGTCTCCATCCCTCCCCAATTCTTTACTTGCCTAGTTGCCTTTTCTTTTGTGACCCAAACTCTGTGAGAGGCAGAGACTCTGCTTCTTCTCTATTCCTCCATATCAAATCCTTGTTCACCACCCTCACATATTATCTCTCTCTCTCTCTCTCTCTCAAATTCCCAAACTCTGCTTGCTCTCTGCCTTCCTTCTCACATCTCACTCACCCCACAGTGATGGCAACCCCTTCTTCCACACCCCAAAAGGAGAAACACATAACCCTTCCTCCAAAGAGAGGCAAGATCAAACATCAGATATTTGAAAGCTTGGTCAACGCAGTGGCCTCCATGGTCTCCAAATCTGGAGCTCAGGGAAGAAACACAGGCACTACTACTGCAGGTGGTGGAAATTCTGCCTCTCCAACACCACCACCCAGTGTCTACAACTCTGATACCAATTCTGATACCTCATAGACATCATCAGCTGATTCAGATGAGTCAAGCCCTCAGGTTCACCATCTACATGTGAATTGATTTCACCACCTATTTCTCTTAGCCAAGATTTGCAGCATTCCCCAGTTGCCTAAGAAGAGCCTTAAAACTCTGCCATTTAAGTCAGATCAAGCTTCTACTGTGTTGTTGAATAGATGTCTAGACTAGTCTTTATGTTGTTTGGGTTTTAGATGTAGAAATCAAACATGGGGTTATGTGTTAAATATGTGCCTGCAAATTACTCATATTTTTAGCCAGTTTTGCAGGAATAAAAACCCATCTAAGCCTATCTCTGTATTTCAGTGTCTTTTAGTTTTTCTTTTTCTTTTGGGTCTTGTTGTTGTTGCTGTTGTCAGTTCCTGTTTTTTTGGGGAAATAAGAACCTCTTCCATTGTTGTTTCTCCGAAAGTTTTAGAGAGGGGACATATTTGGAAGAGGGAGTTTGTATTTTGGCTTCGTATCTTTGGTTGCTTGATGTGTAGTTTTTAACTTGCTATATGATATGGTGGTTATAAAAATTTTATACATGCCTATACATGTTGTGGTTACTGAACAATTACTGTAAAATTAGGATGTGCATGTTTGCATCAAAAAATTGATCTGGGTGTTCTTTTTCTGTTATCCCTTTCTCAAATGTCAGCAGAATCTTTAAGATCCTATCCAAGAATTAAAATTTTTTATTTTTTATTTTAAATAATTATGAAAAAGATGGAAGTGGTCAACTTCTTCAAAAAGTATATTTTCTACTGATAATAGGCTACTAGCACTGCTTGAAGAAACATATAAAATGAATGGCTAGAAGCTAGGGGCCAAAGTATATGATAATGATAGAGCTTTTTAGGAATGCTTTTGGAAAATAGACAAACGTTTTTTAAGGTTACTGAAAATGAAATACTTTAATTCCTTATTAGAGAACCAGGTGCTCTCTCCAAAAACGTTCTCAAGTGAATATGTCAAAATTATTTGATTTTTAAGAAAAAGAATCTATGCACGTCTAACAAAGAAGGTGCTGAATAAAAATTCTAGGCATTTTCAAGCAACCCCAGATTTAGAATCTGAAATATTTACTTATTTTAGCAAACCCAAAAAAGGAGAGAAAAATACAAAACCATCTAGAATGGTTGGCTTGGCCGGTCGAACCATTATTCTTTGGCCAAATGATTATTTTGGTCCACTTTAGTTTGGTGAGTGTTTTAATTTTATCTATATTGTTTTAATTTTTTCAATTAAGTCCTTATAGTTTATATTTTATTATAATTAAGTTCAACATTAAAATTTTGTCCAAATTAGATGGTAAAATCCTTACTTTTATGATTTTATCAACACAAGACTGCAATATTTGCTCTTAAACTCGTAAAGGCTAACATTGCGCATTGTTTTTACATAAAAATTTTGTCTAAAATTTCTATATTGGACTTAATTATAACAAAATTTAAACTACGATAATTTAATAAAAATTGAAACAAGAGGCAAACTACAAGATCAAAATTTACTCTATTCTTTTTTGTCTATGTATTGGGCCTCTTTGGGTTGTTAACTTTCTGACTTGTATGAAAGAGGGCTGGGCTTCGGTCTGAATATCGGACCAGACGAAAAGCCCACTGGGCCTATTTAACATCTTTCACGCTGTAACAAAGCGTTTTAGTACCAAAAACAAATTGGGCGTTAGGGTTTCGCATTTGGCGGGAGAGGACGAGGAAGACGAAAGAAAGACTCTGAGCTTCAGAGAAAAAATGGCGAACAAACTCATCAACCAGATGGGCCTCCCCAAATCCATCGCCAACGTCTTCGCAGCTCGTAACATCACCACCGCCAAGGTAGTATATAATTGAAATTTTAAATATGTTTTTTTTTTGGCCATGAAATTTTAAATATGTTTAAATAATTTATAAATTACCAGTTTTTTTTTTTTTTTTTTTTTCATATAATACGAATTGATTTTTGTGTTTTTTTAAGGACGCTTTATCTTTGACCGAATTCGAATTAATGGAGGTACTAGATGTGAGTTTGGCAGAAGTCACGTCTGCAATAGCTCGCATCAGTGAGATTACATGTCCCCCCTATCAAACTGTGAGCATCAAACCCTAATTTCTGATGTTTTTAGATTAAATTTCTGTATTTGGTAGTGTTTCTGAGATGCTAGGGTTTTAGCTGTGTTTGATTAGGCGCTATCTCTAATGGAGCAAAGGGTTCAAAAAGAGCACATGGGTGGCCACCTTTCCACGCGCCTCAAAGGACTAGACGACGCCTTATGTGGTGGTATTCCATTTGGGGTTTTGACAGAGCTGGTTGGTCCTGCTGGCATTGGAAAAACACAGGTATAATTGATGATTTTTTCACCCATTTGACCATCATCTATCAAACATATATAGTTGTAATGTATCTATGTATCTGGTTGGATGAATGTTTCAATTGCAGTTTTGCCTCAAGCTTGCATTGTTGGCTTCTTTGCCAGCAGCTTGTGGAGGTTTAGAGGGTTGTGTGATATACATTGATGTAGAATCCAAATTTAGTTCAACAAGGTAATTAAAGCGCACATTGATAGTATCAATTATCAGCTATTTTGTTGACAAAATTCTCCCTACTGTGTTTGTCAAAGAAACAGGAAGTTTTTAAAGTCTAATTTTTTATTCTTAGGATGATAGAAATTGGAGCAAAGAGTTTCCCGGAAATATTTCACACGAAAGGAATGGCGCAAGAGGTATGCAGATTGAAATTAATTATTGGCTCTCTAAGTATTTTTAATGAGCATCATGCTTGGTTAATGAAAGATTGTCTTCTATTTGGATTGCAGATGGCTGGTAGGATCCTTGTTTTGCGGCCAACATCACTTTCTGAATTCACTGAGAGGTATTGTTCTTTATGCAATTTTATTTTTCTTTAAGATACAGATAAATGGTTAGCCATGAGTTGCTCCATCTGTTATTTTGAAATGTGGAACTTTAACATTTCAGTCATGAGCTGTCAGTATATTATCTAGTAGCTCCTTATTCCGTTGTTTTTGTTACTTGCATTTTTCGACAATCAATTAGAGAAAATTGTTTAGCAAATTTTGTATTATCTGATTGCTCATCAGTTTGCAACAAATCAAGATTTCACTCCTTCAAAACCAAGTGAAGTTGCTAATCATCGACAGCATGGCTGCTCTCGTTTCAGGGCAAGTTCAGATTTTCCTGTTTTGCTTCTAACCTGCTTGCCATTATTTCATTTCATGTCTTCCAATAGAATGGTCATACTTCATGCATAATCCAGTTGGCTTTTGATTGTTAATAAATGCTAATATTTTTTCCAGGGAATATGAGCAGGGAGCTCCCAGGCAACATTTATTGGGTTGGCATATTTCTTTTATTAAGTGAGAATCGTAGACTATTGGAACTTATTTCATGATGGTGATTGTGTCTTTCTGCCCGTGATAAAGCTCCCTTTCTTTCTTTAATATATCTAGGTCACTTGCTGAATTTTCACGAATCCCTGTTGTTGTTACAAACCAAGTGAGATCTCAAAGTCGTGATGAAGCCTGCCAGTATTCTTTTCAAGGTAGGATAGTATAGTCAGATTGTGACATTCTCCAAATGAGTTATTAATGCAATGCATTTTATTGTGTGCAGGACAGAGCAGGGAAAAAGCTGTAGAGGATCATACACGATATGATTCTCATCTTGTCGCTGCTTTGGGGATTCACTGGGCTCATGCAGTGACCATACGTCTTGTGCTTGATGCTAAATCCGGTTTGCCTAATTTATGCTTTGACTTGAAAATGATTACACTGTCATGAAGCAGACTCTTGCTCCCTAGTTACACTGTCATGGAGAAAATTTGCTCAAGAGACGTCCTAATTGTATATGCTGTTCTTTTAATGAGATGATGAAAATGATTATCATGGTGATACTTGAAAACAAAAACTCCTTCCCCTTATTACTGATTCCATAGTTTTTTTTTCTCTTGCAGGGAAGAGGTTCATCAAGCTGGCAAAGTCTCCAATATCACCACCTTTGGCCTTCCCTTTCAACATAACATCATCTGGAATTTCACTGCTAGATGATGATGGAATAGAACTGGCAGGACCAGAGATAAACACAATTCATTGTCAAGGTTTGTCACTGAGACTTCTTGTTGGGTGAGCCTGGAAAACCATATTAAATAAAAAATGATCAACATTAAAGAGAATGGAGTACTTAGTGGGTGGCACCTATCATTTATTAATTTTTGCTAAAGTGATAACCCACCTAAAAACCCTTTTTGACAGCTGAGGAATTAATATCAGTTGACTTGCTAAGATAATACTCATAGAAGTGCTCTCCACCTGCATGATAAAGGAAATTGCTTTCTCAGTGTATATGTTAGAGAAAATTGGTTTCCATATTTCTAGATTTTCCTACAACTTAATTGCAGTCTATGAACAAGCTCAAGCTTGGTTAGGAATTTGCTTTTTTTTTTTTTCTTTTTTTGAGTGATAGTCTCATGTTATGATGACAAAAATGCAGGTCACAATGACATAATTAATTTTGATGGGGAAAGATTTCGGTGATCAATCAGGAGGAAAGCTGCATAAATTTGCATTACTGCTCCATGCACAAAGCTAACTTCCTGCTGGGTGGCAGTTCTAGAGTTTGTTTTATCTTCCTTTTTTGTCCTCTTCTTTCATGAGCAGGGTTTTTATTAGGCCGATGTGAATGTTAGTTGGCCTATGTCTCATGTATAGACCATAGTATTAGAAAGGCTATCATGATGTACATGCTTTCCACTCATAAAAGTTTGTAGTTCGATCATGTACTTTTATGCATATATGTTTGTAGTGTTAATAATGCTTGAGCATGGATGAAATATATTCAGTATTCAAGTCATATCTCAATGAATCTATTGCATTGTCTGTTGAACAATAACCGCAGAATCAATTATTGGTGTTACTAATGCAACCACGTAAAAACAAGATGAGTTATCTTTGGAACTCTCTTAGAGCACAACAGTCGGTCGAAATACATGTTGATTTGTTTAACTAAGTAACATGTGTGAGGAAGATTTCAAATTTCGTTTTAGATATTAAATGAATTCTAACAAATAATGTACTCTATATCGGGTATTTAAAAGCTGGGTTAATTAAGTTGGTGCTTCTTGTATTAGTCTTTTAGTTGTTAGTTGACACCAAGGCGTTCTAAAATTTACATCCAAACGATCTCAAAAATTGTGCAAAAGAATTTTTCCAGCCCTACAGAAGTTGTTACCCAATGGATCTTCATGCTTATCTTGTAAAAATGATGGATATGTGGACCATATTGTCTTTGGGTTTCTTTTGATTTATCTAGAAAGTAGCAATAAAGCAGAGGAAGCCAAGGAATACAAATAAGGCATGGAAGTCTTGGTAGTCTCTTATTTTGGGCAGAAGGGCTTGTGCAAAAACTTAAAAGTAATCTGAGAACAAATGTGCTGGTTGCTGGTACGCTGATTTGATTATAACTTCTGCAGATATTTTTGCAAACCTCTGATGGTTTTCTTGCATTATTAACGTTTATCAAAGCCAATAATCTAAAGAAAAGACATGCATCTAACATTCTAACCTTTATTCTATATTGGTAGTTGAGATTAGGATCAGCCAATCATCGCTAGCTTACAAAAAGGAAAAGAGATGGCAGCACTTTTTAGAATCCTCCGACAAAAGGGTGGTAAATAGAGAGGCCAGAGGCCAGTGCATTGGTAAACTAGGGTTTAATGCTAGCTTTGAATCAAGAAAACAAAGGAAAAAACAAATATGAAAGAAGAAAAAAACAGAGGTTGGGATAGTTGATTGATGTTCTCAAGATGAAGACATAATTCGCATTTTAGTACCAACATTGGGTGAGTCATATGTAGGTTTCCAAACAGAACATCTCAGCCACTTGCTTAAAGACAAATTGTTCCCTTTTGTGCTTGAATTTGTTTCTTACTCTGCAAATTGATTTTTGTTACAGCACCAATCTGCTTGTTTTTCTCCCTGGAATTTCCTCTTTGCTCATTTAAGTAAAATCTATACAAGATGCATAGTTCTGTGATTATACTTTCGAATCTTGATGATGTTGATGTTTCTATAAGTCCTTTGTTGGTGTCACTTGGACTATTTTTTCTTCCTTGTTGTTGGTGATGGTATTGTGTAGTGTCTTTTTATGAGTGGAGCATTGGGATATGAGGGAGATATGGATGATGACAAGTTGCTAGCACTGGCTATAATATTCATTTGATTAATTGGCAGGTGAAAGAGCCATTATTTGGTTCAGATATTTTAGGAGGAAATCAATATGCTTTACTTGATGCACATGTTATTATGTATGAAAGCCAATGCCACCTAGTGCATGGCTGTTGATCACTCAAGCCTACATGTATAAGTACATAACCCCAGACAAAGATCATGATAAATGATATCTTGCTGGGAGGTGGGACATGTGATCATCAAACAAATGGATGGCTTAGATTGGTTTGGGAGATTATGGGGATTCATTACATCATTTGCATGCAATGCCCTCTCATACACAGCACCAGTACTATCTTTTAAAGTTTTCTAGTCTAGTATAGATCAGGTCTTCAACAAGAATTTCTTAGCATGTACTGTATCAAGATTCAAGTTGAAGACAACTTACTCTTTTTTTATTCTATCTAGGAACCAAGGAAAGGGTGCTTTTATATTATAACCAATATATATGTATATATATATAGAACTGTAAACTGTATAGTCTGTATAGCTTATTCATAGCCATAAAAGGACATAAAGTAATCCATGATCTGTATTCGTTCCTTAAACAAGAAAAAATTAATACAGAGAAGAAGCCAAACCTTGGACTGGGTTTTAAGGTTTCTCTCCTTTCCGCTTTAGTTATTTGTGGACACATTGGGTAAGTTCCCTCTTTCTCTCTCTCTATCATATTAATTGTTTATAGACATGTTGTTTGTATAGCTGTTTTATGTGATTATTGAAATGTGAGTGATCCATTGAACCAGCTGCAGCCTGACCTTGACAGACTAAACAAATGAAAAATGCTTTTTTCAAACCTTGTCTGATATGTCTTTGAACCTGATTAGCTTTTAAGCATGGATACAACAAATAAGTCTCTGGATAATATTCGGATTCAGCTCTGAATTGGCGTGCCTTTTGTTTACACATAATGGTTTTGGCATCTTAATCTCCTCGAAATTTTATGCTTTTTGTACTATATTTATGCTGATATTTGCCCCATTTGGGTATATTATATCAATTAGTGCATTGTATCTGGTAGCCATGATCAATAAATTAATAGGTTTTCATGGGTAATTTTGTGCATTAGTTTAATGCAAGTTTGTTGTATTTTCATATGGAAATCTGGTACATATAATTAGGTTTGTTACTCACCAATGCTTGCATTCCAAGAGACAAACAGATCTATTCCAGTACGTACAGGCTTGATAGTTAAGTTTCCCTCTATATGATTGCCATTACTTTAGTCCTTTCAAAGTTTCAAGTACAAATATGATATATATTTTATATCAATTGCTCATTATTTTGATGTTTCTTCATACAGATGTCTAAATACATGCTTTTTCTTTGGTGGGTGGGGTGGCCTGAAAAGGTGTATTCATTAAAAAAACAAAGAAAGAAATGGGAGAGTACAACTTAGTACATATCAGTTTTAGTACATAGTTTTGTTGCATATATTTGTTTGGTACATTGTACTTAGTTACAGTCTCTTGTCTGCATGTATGCACATCGCCATTATTGAGAGATAGCAAACGATGAAAAAGACCACGGTTTATTACTATTTTGACCTTATTTAAAATTATATTTAAAAAATATATAATTTAAGAACAATTATAAAAAAAAATATAGAAAGAAATAAACCTTGTTATGCAAAATGAATGTGATGGTCAAAAGTTGTCCATATGAATCCTCATTTTGCTTGTTTAGACTTCCTTCCCTTTTTTCTGGGGCAAGGAGGGTTTAAAAAAAGCATGATGATCCATTTAGTGTTGTTGATGTTCCATGTCTGGTGTGAATCCTGTGATTCATGTCAATGCTTTTAAAGATTCAAATCAAAGCAATTGTTTTATATTTCTGACAGAAAAAACAAAAAAAAGAGAAAGGCAAGAAGGCAATTATTAGATAGAAACTTGGGTTTTTTTCTTCAAGTCCAAAACGAAAAAACCTATAATCGACTGGGCCCATTTAAAAAAAAGGTCACAGGCGGTCCACTAAATTCAAGCTAAATCAATTATTTATGATTGACAAAGGGGTCTTTCAAGTCCCAAATTATGAAAACACCCCCGAAACTTCAAAACTATGCCTATTAAATTTACTGACAAAAAAAAAGGTGCTACTATTTACATATTCTTTTTTCTCCCACTACACAAATAGCAGCACTTACAAAAAATTGAAATAATTACTGTACAAATAGCTGTATAGAATGCAGACAAATTAGATATCTCACAAATTTATACTCTAAAAAAAATAATAAAATCACTAATTTCTTTCCCATATAATTTATACTCTAATGGTTAAAAATCTATATATATTATACAAACTTTCGCATGGTAGTCTATTCCAAAAAAAATCAAAGAAACCCTTTATTATGATACGAGGATATAAATGGATTAATTTATATTCTTTTTTACATTAAAATGGGATCGAATTCATGACAGTATACTGATCCTAATTATTAATGTAAGACACATGTGACTATTGATTAGGTCATCTCATTATTGATTAGGTTTTTCTTTGGCCAAATCATTATTGATTGGGATGTAAATTTGTAATTATGTATATAATAGTATATAAGACTTTCGCACCTTCTCTCCAAGTAAAGAGGAAAAATCAGCAATCAAAATGAAGGGCATTCGGGTAAATTCACCGTTTTGGATATTTTCTATTTGTTTATTATTATATCCGGATTTTTAAATTTTTTAATATTTTATGTCTTCTCAAACTAACAAATAATTGTAGTGGGGGAGCGAGAAAATATGTTTAAAAAATGAAATAATAAATTGGAGAATTAATACTAGTAGAAAGTAGAAACTTTGACAAAATAATGGATTAAAATAATGAAGGAGGACTTTCTATGAATGGAGAAGGAGCGTCCACGTCTCCCTAGTCTCCAGGCCCAAACCTCGTACACCCACACCCACCAAAAAGGAAAAAAGAAAAGCAAAACCCTATTTGTACTTCACTTTTTTATTATATTATATATATTGTATTCTTCTAAATTCTAATACACCTATAAGTCTATAACATATTTGCTATTATTGACAATTTGACAACGCACCTTGTATTATCTCCAACCTTACACAGTTACACATCATGTTTGATAAACATTTTAAAAAAGAAAACCTCACTCATCATATGTGCTTTTTTTTTTTTTGGGTTTACTTCACATCGGTGTTTTTAAATTTATTTAATTATATTTATATGACAATTAAATTATTTTCAATCCTATTATTTTTTGTACAAGTCTGAAACTCTGAACTTACTTTCATATGAAAAAATTTGAGAAGAATAGTGTTTTTCTGTTTTTATTTAATTGTGATCAAGGGTATATGCTAATATATAAAGATTAAAGAATGCCAAATTACATTTTTTCCCCATGAGCTCAACCTGATTTCCACTTAAGTCTATGTAGTTTAAAGCATTACAATTGTACATTTGTGGTTTGGTTTAGTTTTCAATTAAGAATAAAAACTCAACCCCGTTTAATTTTTTGATAGATTACTAATGTGACAATAGGTCAAAAAGACTTAGGTGGAAATGAAGACAAACCACAAGATCAAAAGTGTAATATTGAGTCAAACAGGATCAAAGTGTAATGTGCATGTCTCTTGTGCTACCACGTTAGCACTTTGTGTAAGAATTAACGAAGTTTTTTTATCTTTAATTGCAAACTAAACAAAACTTATAGGAGTACAATTGAAACTTTTTAAATTGCAAGGACCTAAGCGAAAAAAAAAAAAAAGGAAAAAGTAGAAAAATCAAAATGTAATTGAGCCTGTAAAGAACCACATCCATGATATCCTTGCCAAGGACAAGAAATTGGTTTTTTTTTTAAAAGGACGAAGTGAGAAGTACACTCGCAATGATGGGCGCGTGTTGGAAAGCCGTTGCCTAAAGGCTAAAGGTTTCCTTAAAGGGGACCACCACAAAAGAGCAAAGGACACCCACGCGAATGCAATAGGAGACGCGTGGTTGAAGAATGAAGAGAAGTTAATATCTTGTTGTTATAGGATTAGGAGGGGGATGTATGCTATTAGTGGTCACACCCTCATACAATAATTTCATTGTTAACATATTTAACACATGATTTTTTTTTTGCCACTATTTAACACATGAAGTGGCCGAAAAAAAAAACATATTTAACACATGAATGTTAAAGGCTCAAGCAAGAGTGAAAATTCAGTTACTTTTTCTATAAAAAATAAATTAAATAAATAGTTATTTCGTTTTCATTAATCGATATCAAAAAAAGTCTCATGATAACCACTTATTTTCCTTTTCCATATTGCCTTTGCTTGGTGGGCAAGCATAATGGAATTTTTGTTTCTTCCCTTCATGAAACTGCTATGTAATTGTTAATGATTATTTAGTTTGGTCTAACTGTTTGAGTAATCATTTTGTTAGAGATAATTCAGGTTTAAATCTCGAGAACAAGATTATGATGCCTTTTCAACCATATTTGTAATTCAATCAATCCAACCCCTTCTCATATATATATATATATATATATATATAGTGGTGGACCCATAATTTATTGTCCGGGGAGCAATATGAAAAGGCCTTCATAGTCCAAAATACGAGTTCCACTTACCTTAAACAAATCAATACAACAAAGACCATACACATCAACAATATATTACCCTATAGTTTCTCATAATTCAAAATTAATACTACTATTTATTGTATAAAGTTGTCAAAGCTTTATGTTTGAGGAACTGAAAATATAGATGTTGTTAACTTATTAAAGAAGTATGTACCAAGTACGTGGTGGGTGCCTTCCTTAATTTTCAAAATTATTCACTTCATTCATTTATGCCCTCATCTGTTCACCAATCTCTAAGATATGATGGAGATGTGGCTTTAATGTTTAATGTTGTTGCTGCATAGGACTTTTTCATATGTATTTAATTGGGTGAATGCCCTTTGGATTAATTGTTTAAGGTAAGTTGATTTTTTAAACAAAATATCAGGCAGAGGCATGCCCAACGGCACACACATATCTTGCCTCTCTTTGAAGCTTTTCCACAAACAGTTTGCCCTCATTTATAAAAAAGAAAAAGAAATAATAATAATAGAGAGGTAGAAGAATTCGGTAGTTTGGTGAGTAGGGTCAAGTGCCTGCACTCGCCCTATAGTAGGCCCACCCCTACATATATATTTATCTTAACCAAATGAAAGCTTGATTATGCCATTAGTTCTAACTCAAGTGGCATATGGATATGGGCGTGATGTGAAACGGTATAATTTAGGTTCAAAATCATATTGATGATCAAATTATCTTCACTATTCATTAATAAAATAACTGAAAACATCCCAATGCTAGAGTTTTTTGTTGACATGAATAAAAGAGTTTCTTCGATATAAATGTTTACATAAGTAACATAACAAATCAAACAATATAAAAAAGGTGTCCACAAATTAGGAGTGTCTGTGTGGGCACTATAGTTTTTCCCATGAAATAAAGGAAGTTTGACGTTACTTTAGCTTTCACTCGATCTCTATGACTGTGCAGATTTTGCCTCCCAGCTCCGCATCTTCTTCTTTTTTTTTTTTTGGCCAAGAGATCCCAATCTTCAAAGATCAATCATTGTGGAAAAAATATCCTATGTTTCCACGCAACACCAACCGTCGGATCAGATCCACGGAGAGACTGAGTGGACGGTGGTGAGCAGTGGTAGGACCAAATAATACGTGGCAAATGGGAAGTGGTGGAGCGACGGAATTTGGGTACAACTTAGGTTGACCGGCTGTGGCCGGTTGGAAAGTCAGAGTCACAATCATGGTGGTGGCCCTGGTGGGGGGGGGGGGGGGGAGTGGTTGATCGGAGTTACTAGAATTAGAAAATAAATTTTAACTTTTAAGGTAAGAGGATTACCTTAATGGGAAGGTACTAATTGTGTGACTGAAAAATGCAACCAATGTATTTTCATTATTCTCTCTCTCTCTCTCCCCCGCTCACACATTTTGACATTTTGTTTTTTCTCTTACTTTATTTATTGCTTGTTTTGTATCTTTCTAATTTCTACTGCCACGTTTGGTGTTTCTTGTCAATTCTCATGTCCTGTGCAATGATTCAACCATTTTTGTTTCTTGTCAATTCTCTTACTTTATTTATAGATGATTCAACCATTTTTGTTTTTGTGGAAAGTCATGCTTGCCCTTATAATCTAAGAGTGACTCTTCGGTGGGGCTTGCCCCATAGAAGATTTATCCCTGATCTGAGGAGTTCAATTTCACACCAAGTTTCACAATGAAGCAAAACACACGCACACACACACATACACTCAATTAGAGCATTGCACCGAATCTGACAAATAAAGTAAACGACAATAGATTAATTTGATGATTATATGTAACTGAAACTTGATTCTATAATAGCTTTGGAATCCAAGAACACAGTCCGGACAGGCTTTTAATTCACAAAAGAATTAAAATGCAACTACAAATTTCAGAATGCGGGGTGATTTAACTATTGAGAGTATATTTTAAATAAAAAATGTAATGTGCTACTTTACAATATATTATATACTATATTTAACTTCTTCATTCATTATAATTTGGTTTGAATTTACTCAAAAAAAATTTCATCACTTATTCTCATATTCAATAAAAAATAAAATAAAGCATCAACCTACATTTGAACTATGATATCGATCAACGTTTATTGGGCCAAACACTTTTATGGGTCTGTCGTATGTGTCATTAACTATGTTTAGGTAGTACTTGAATAGAAACCTAACCTATTTATTAGAGGTGCCTCATAAATTAAATTTTGTGAAGCTCAAATAACGAATACGTAAAGTCACTCTTTAAATTATGCGTATCAAATAAAATCTAAATTTCTTGAATTAAATGAAATTTCCTGTGTCATATGATGTAGTTCACTGGCATTAACATGATGAGGGTGTAAAAATCTAGTTCATATAAAAATTGCACATAGTGGAAATGAACCAAATGATAATGCCAAGCAAAAGTTCAATGTACGTGTTCAAATTAACATTTGATGGATATCGGCATGCAACACATTTTCCGGGGGTGAGAAAGGACAAGATTTGTTGGGTTGAAGTTAATGATCATGAGGCTAAAAATGTCCATATGTGTGTACTTCACATAATGAATCGTCTTCTCTTAATATAAATTAAATCATTGAATCTTGCAAAAGGCAAAAAGTGAAAGCAGCAAAAATACGGCCATACCCTCGAGAGACAAGTTTGGAATTATCTAAGATTTGATGTTTCTTATGGATTCTATTTCTTTAGGTTTTGGAAATTAAGATTACCATAATATGCATCGAGTCAATGTTTGCGACAACTAATAGATTTTGTTTAGCATTAAGCAACGTGGTTAATTCTTGTCCAAAGAAACTTCATTATTATATCAATCACTTGCCGCGCGCATCAATTTTGCTCGTGCTTGGTGAGATTTGGAAGCCAACAAGCAATGCATTGCTCTCACTTTTTTTTTTTTTTTTTTTTTTTTTTTGAGTTGGGGAGGGGGATCAAACTTTGGTGCAGAGTAAGTAATTCCACGATTTTTCCAACTGAATTACCCAATAACTACTATATTCTTTTTGTTAACCACTTTTTTTCTTTATTTTATCTTCATAGAGGTAACACTTATTTGTATATCGTATATAAATTTCGTGTAAATCGATTTTTTTTTTTTTATTACAGGGGAGGGGGAGGGTTCGAACCTAAATGTGCATGGGAGAGCTATTGTCCTCGGCTAAGCCAATCCCATTTCACGTGTAAATCATATTTATATGAGATATATTATATATGATTTAGTGAATGATATGGTACAAATAATATATTAACTTATGATACAACAACTTTAACAACCACAAAGAAAACACCATCCTCACTCAAAGTAGAGATTTAGGGACAAAAATAGTCATTGCCAAAACATCTATAATTGGTGACAAGAAAAAATGAAAAATTATCTTTCGTTTTGGGTCCATTGATTACAAACAGAGTGGTCATGAATCATGATTGATTGAAATAATAGAAGCAAACATTTCTCTCCTCGTGGGGGCCACCCCATTATTTGACCTATCATTTTGTTCCAAGTGCCCTCAGGATCAGGTGATCTTTAATGCAGAGGATCACAGAGGCGATTCAACTTGAGTATTATCCTCTCCGGCTCCTCTTGATTAGGATTTAGGATTAAGTGACCACGATTTATGAGCCTCATTAAATAGATTATATCAATCTTTATTAGTGTTTTATTAATTTAATGGTATTTCCTTTATAATGTTAAAAATGTCTCTCATTAAAAGCAACTATGATTTGGAGTTAACCAAACTCCAAAGAGGTGTTTTAGTAATTTACCAATTTGGTTAAACAATAATGCTAAAAAAAATAATAATTAGGCTATATGCAAAAATCGCATTGTCTGATATGTGACGTGTCAATTACTAACTAATTATCGTAATAATTTGCATAAAAAATCAAATAAGAAAGAAGTGTTTTACCACTAAATCTAGAAACCCTAACCATATTCTTCAATGTTTTGTATTAATGCAACATGGTAACAGTGACGGACACATAAATTTTTCTCCGTGGGGGCAAGCCAATAAACATTGACTAATGTTTCCAACATCAAAAAGTTTTTAAAAAATGACTAGGTTGATGCTTGCCCTTGTTGCTCATTCATTGAGGCATTTCAACAAACAGGTTGCCCCATCTCCAAAAAAAAAATAATGTTATATTTACCATATTTTTATATTATATTTTTATACCATCTTATGTGTCATTATTTTACTGGACAAATTTTTTTTTTTTATTAATTTTTTTTTTTAGTGTCCAATGCATGAATGTCATGTAAGTTTCCGCATAAGGTGATATAAAATTATAGTATAAAAATATGAAATATCTAGCACTACTGCTAAAAAAAACATTAAAAAAATAAACAATAATGCTAGTTGTCCCACATTTTTTTTCCCACATTTGTATCCCACCTGATGTGTCATTACTTTATTAGAAGGGTATTTCCTTTTTCTTTTTTAGGTTTTATTTTTTAATTTGTAGTATCCAATGTATGAATGTCATGTAAGATGGTATGAAATTGTGGGGGCAATTGCCTACACTCGCCCTATCATGGGTCCGCTCCTGATGGCAAACATTTGTTTCTCTCAAAAGTTAATTTAAATGGGCACTTTATTATTTTTTTTCTTATTATAAATATAAGATTTTTATGCATCTATCTATCAAGCATACTATCTAAAATTATTGGTGGTTGAATTCTTGTCGATATGTGATTATTGCTTTCAATGAAGTGACATGCTTTTGTTTCGATAATTCTTGGTTCAATTTAGTGCTTGAAAAGTTGTATTTAAGGTTCATTATCTTTACACATGTTTGGATAAGCACTCCAAACTAAAGGTTTCTTTTTGATGATGGTGACATTTACTACCTTCAGGGTTGATTATTAACAAATTAATTAATTAACATGTTTTAGATGGTCATATGATTCATGCCGCTTGCCAAAAATAAGCCCTATAAAAGCAGATTAACAAGTTCTGCTTAATCAAGTAATTGCACATTGATTACAAAAACTATGTCGCTCGAAATAAATAATATATGTATCAAGTTGACCATTACCAAATAAATTATGCCCACAAGTAATCCAAAAAAAGTTGGCCCCACATTGGATGTCAAATGATGAATGACTCACAATTGTTTTAATTTATTTGAGGGAGAATGATTCATAGATTTTGTCCAGAAGTTTTCATTAAAAATAAAAATAAAAATTGTACATAAGTTCCTTAGCCTATCTGACAAAAGAAAACCTCTTTAATTTGTATTGAAAGTTTGAAACAATTATTTCATCCCTCACGAATATTTCAAAAATTTAAAACTTTTAGGTTAAAAATAAAACCTCACTACCATGGACGGATGGAACAACATGAGTTTAGGCTACAATCTATAACGCCGGTGTTGGTTTGAGAAGATGATATATGAAGAGTGAAGAGAGGGGTACAATTATTCCTTTTAATGATTTTTATTTACAAAATTCGTCTTAGGTATCTACATTACACCACACCTTAGAAAGTTATTTAATTAGTTATAATCACAGATAAATTAGTTCAAACAAAAGTTTAGAATTCAGAGATATTTGAAGCTCAAGTGGGTAGGATCGCTAAACTAGCTGGGGAAGATCTTAGAAAATATACAGATTTTATAAATTTGCTAATGCATTCAAGATATCAACTAACATGGACTGTTATACTCATTAGTGGTCTCACCGCCCTCACCAAAACAATTAAACAAATAGTCCCACGTTTTTTGCCACACATTTTGTATTAGGTCAATTTTGCTCATCACTTTGCCAGGCATATATGTTAATTGTGATTAGACTAAACTTTTGTAATAATCTATAAGGAAAACATTTGTAATAAATACAATTATAAATGTTAATTATAGTTGAGATCAATAATACTAGAAAAATAATAATGTTCACTCACTTAACATAGAACGAAAAATTCGCCACTTACCTATTCATCCAATAACAAAATTTAATAATCGAAACCGTTAATGTTTTAGAACATTATTCAAATTTTAAAAAATTAATTAAATCATAAACTATTTAACCAATATATTATTGTCAACATTTAAATAACCAAACAATTATCATTATGAGATTTAATTTGGAGTGCGTTGTAGTTTGAATTTTTTTTTTCTCGTAAATATGTAGAATTTAAAAAAAATATATATATATATAATATAGCAAGTGTAATATGTGGATGTTAATTTTGTTAGGTAAAAAGACGGTAGGACGAGTTAATATAATATAATATAGCACATGTAGCCCTGTAGGACGAGTTAAAAAGACGGTGAACAAAACGGTGAAATATGCAATGGGAAAATGGGCGGTTATAGTCGACCAAAGAAAAAAAAAAAAAAAATAGTTATAGAATATTAGACTAATAGACGGGTGTTCCCATCTATGAGACCGGTAGCGAAAGGGCAAAGAAAAATCTCCTGGCAATATCATCGAGTGTGGACAAGCTGAAGCAACCGGTGACCGAAGAAACCGGTAGGCCACATAGAAATAAGAAGAAGAAGAAGAAGAAGTATTTAAAATTAAATATGTTATTCCCATCCGCTTAAAATGGGTCTGAAATGTTCCCTCACACGTCCTATCACCTCTCTCTCTCTTTGAGTCTATGAGACGATGGTTGTATGAGTAGTCTATGAGTCTAAGTTGTGCAATTTATGGTTATGGAATCGCAGAGAAATTAGACGCCGGCGATTTCACTCCCCCCATCGCCGACTATATATACATAATCGCAAATGCAAAGTCATTCGTATAGCTTTTTAGCTTACCTTAACTTCCACTCCTACCGTTACTCTCAGCTCTCTCCCCAAAACGACGCCGTCTAAGTCCCTTTTTGCTTTCTCCGGCTATCGCCCACGCACTTGCTACTGCTTCACTTTCTTGCTCTACTATTTCTCTTTTCTCAATTCTAAATTTGAGCTCCGATCATGTGCTTCTCGGTCTGTTTGTATTAGTGTCTGATCCGGTCGTTTTCCGCCGCCCGATTCAAGCCGGCGATCGACGGTTCAGATTCTCTAGTACGACCTCAGTGAATACTGAATAGAAAACTGAGCTCAAAGTCCACAACCGGAGCTGAGTTTGGAAACGACGTCGGAAAGAGCCCGCTAGCCATGTTAGATCTTAATCTCAACGTTGGAAACGACGTCGATTCGATGTTCGGGTTGCTTCCAGAAGGTTCTGGAAGCGGTGGCACCCAAATGGACGAGTCGGGGACATCCAACTCGTCCGTCGTCAATGCGGACGCCTCCAGCGTCAACGACGACTCGTGCTCCACACGCGCCGCCAGAAACGACGTCGTCACGACGTTCAACTTCGATATTCTCAAGGTCCGGGGCGAAGACGAAGCCGTCGTGACCAAGGAGCTGTTTCCGGTGACCGGGGGTTTGACCAATTGGCCGGCCGGGCAGGGGCAGTCCTCGTCGTCCTCTTCCTCGTCGGTGAGAAGGAACTTGATCGAGCTTGGGTTCGGTCAGAGTGGGCCTACCGGAGAGGTCAGCTTGGTTCAGCAGAAACAACAACAACAACAACAACCAGCACCGCCACCACCGCAACAACAGCAGGTGAAGAAGAGCAGGAGAGGGCCAAGGTCTCGGAGCTCTCAGTACAGAGGAGTCACCTTCTATAGAAGAACTGGTAGATGGGAATCGCATATTTGGTTAGTCAAATTTTAATTAATTATTGATTATATTGGTTTTCTTTAAGTTGATTTTTTCAGTTTGAATGCAAATGGGTCTGTCTATTTTGGGTATTGATCCGTTATATTTATTTTGTTTTTCAAACTTGGTGTGTGCAGGGACTGTGGGAAACAAGTGTATTTGGGTATGGATTTTTGACCTTGTCTGTTTGATTGAGTTGAATTAAAGTAATTAGCTAATTATTAAGGCAACTATTTATTATGTTTTTCTATATGGAAAATTTTGATGAAAATTACGTGTTTGGTTTGAAATAGGTGGATTTGACACTGCTCATGCTGCGGCCAGGTAAAGGCCTTATTCAAAATTTTTGCTTGAATTTCATATTTTTAGGTGATAAATTATTGTGGGGACTGTATGCATTTCTTTTTTCTTAAATTGGGTTTTCTGAATTTAGAGCCTACGATCGAGCTGCTATTAAGTTCAGGGGAGTTGATGCTGATATCAATTACAATCTCAGTGACTATGAGGATGATTTGAAACAGGTGGGTTGGATAATGCACATATTTCTTGATGAAACTAAATCTGATTAATTTAAAATGGTGACTGGAATCTGGTTTTAATCTATATTTAACGATTGGACAGATGAAGAACTTGACCAAAGAAGAGTTCGTGCACATACTACGTCGGCAGAGCACTGGTTTCTCGAGGGGGAGCTCAAGATATAGAGGAGTTACGCTGCACAAATGTGGCCGATGGGAAGCTCGAATGGGGCAGTTCCTCGGCAAAAAGTGAGGACTCATTTTATGGAATTTGAATTTCTTAATGTATGGTTTGGGTCTAGATATTATAAGCTTAGTGGCTGTTGGTTTGAACTGAGAATTGATTTCATATTAATTCTCAGTGGGTGGTTGTTTATGTCTTTACCTTGTTTGAATAAACAAGTCTCAGTGCCTAGTTCACAGAAAAAAAAAATTGTGGGGACGGTGGTTTTATCATGGAGATTACAATGCTTGCATGCAGGTATATATATCTTGGGCTATTCGACAGTGAAGTAGAAGCTGCAAGGTCCTAATGATCATGAATTACTCTCTTCCTCACTGAATTTATTACCCTGAATTCTCAACCTCATTAGGGTTCCATCCAACACCTCTCCCTTTTGATTTTTCTGGAAATCAGGGCTTATGACAAGGCAGCTATCAAATGTAATGGAAGGGAAGCGGTCACTAACTTTGAGCCAAGCACGTACGAAGGGGAGATGATAACTGAGGCTGGTAGTGAAGGTATAATTTTACAAATGTCACTATTTTAACAAGTATTTTACACATATCTTCTGTTTCTAAACAGGTTATTGTCATTGTCATTGGCAAAAGTTCAAGAATTTTTTCTTCCTAAATTTATGCTTGATTTTTTGGATGCAGATGGCGACCACAATCTTGATCTGAATTTGGGGATATCTCCCTCTTCATTTGGAAATGGTCAAAAGGAAGGCGAGGGGCGTCTTCAGTTCCATTCTAGCCCTTATGATGGGCATGGTGGAAAGCATTTGAGGGTAACATAAGATTTTGATATATGTCAGTTTCTGTTGGTAGTTTAATATTGAGAATCCCCAAGATTCATAAGTTCCATAAAGTTCTTCAAGGAGGCCTCTTCAAGGTTTTCCTCAATTGAATCCTATATAACAAAAAATAAAAAGAATCCGTGAAAATGAATCCTATAAAACAAAACAGAAAAAGGATCTCTGAAATTGAAGAAGACCTCTGGTGGAGCTCCATCTGTTTTGCTAGTCAAAATAAAATTAACTAGTCTTTGGCTCGTTTTTGATTCTCTCTCTTTCTCCCTTTGTAGGCATGGATGATAGTAAAAACATGTCACCCATGTTTTGGTGCTAAAACTAAACGTTCTCTTCTGACTTTGCAGATGGAGCACCATACAAATGCAAGGATGAGTGATTCACCTTACAAAGGGCTAGTAATGACATCAGAGCACCCTCCATTATGGAATGGTGTATATCCTAGTTTCTTTTCCAGTGAGGTGAATTTAAATGCTTTGTCCATTGTCCGTTCCTCTAAATGTTTTGTCTATAAGTGGCACAAGTTGAGTTCTATTCTATTAGCTCTATGACTTTGTTTTATTCCTCTGACTGTACTGGTTGCTGAATATAACTAATGAAGTTGCCAAAGAACACAACTTTCTAACTAAATTTAACTCAGCTCTGGTGCAAACTTAATAAGGTTGAGAGAGTTTGTATTCTGTGTGTTATAGTTTCATTTATGGATCGTAGATGCTTGGAAATCAAAAAATAATAATATAAATTGTTTAGACCGGTCCTTTTCTAAGTGCTTGTAGTTTGCTGGTTATGTTGTATCAACAACTGGTATGACTTTAAACACAGACTGTGGAACTGTTGCTGCCATAGTGAACTTTGTGTAAACCCTATAACATGGTCTTATTTTCTTCTGTTGTTGAATTGTACAATTTTTTATGTGCAATGAGTGCTTTTTCCAATTTAGCTTTCATTTGTGTAAGACATGAAGAGTAAGTTATATATATTTCGTAGTACTGAGAAAGTTGGATATATTTTGCGAACAATAGGATCATTTGACAGGAATTTCACTCTTGAATCATTTGACAGGAAAGAGCAACAGAGAAGAGAATTGCATTAGGATCTCAAGGACACCCTCCCAATTGGGCTTGGCAAATGCATGGCCAGGTCAGTGCTACCCCAATGCCACTGTTCTCTACTGCAGCATCATCAGGATTCGCGTTTTCAGCTACTGCTCCCTCCGCTGCTGTCCTCCCCTTAAGACCCTCCACCGCAACAGCCCTTAATCTCTGCTTTACTTCACCAGCCACGGCTGCCACACATACCTCTCAATAATTGCATTACTAAGTGAATGCCGTGGTCGCCTAAATTCCCTCCAAATTGAAAGGGCAACCATAGAAACGCTGGTCTTCAGATTCTTTGTATGATTCAAATAGAGATTGATATATACACTACAACTTGATTTCGGACTCCCTTTTATGGTCATTACCATACTCTGTTGGGTATATTAGTACTAAGAAACTGCTTAGTCCACTTGCATTTGTTCTCAGAAATTTGTTGCAACTAAATTGAGTTCTCAAGTTAAACTATCAATTATGGTGGAATATATTTAAACCACTCTTGTTCAGAAAGAGATTGTTTTGTTTTGTGGCCTGAGTTCAGGAAGAGATTATTAATAGTGGCTCTTTTAAGACAGTTTTATAGATTGAAGGTTTGTTTATTAATGTAAGCCGTACAAAACTCAGAGTATTTGTTCACTTGTGGCGTGCCAGACCCCACAGATAAAAAGTGATGTACAATACCTAGCAACACAAAACAATTCTTTTTTTTTTTTTTTACCACTACAACACAAAACAATTCAAATTGCAAAAGATACTGAACCAAAAGCATGAGGGTACTGTGTAGAAGTACAACATAATGCATGGGACACTTTTAGCGTTGGTGCTGTACTACATAATGCTTTAGCCTTTGCTAGTGGAAGAGGAACAAAATTGAGAAAAAAGGAATTGTTTCCCATAACCCATTACTTTTACAATGAAAGCAATCTTCTAAGAAAAGATGACATGAAAATTCAATGGTCCTTTCTATCCTCAAGGGTTGGCTTTCCATCCTCTCAAAGGCCACAATCATATCCACCTACTGAACTTCCCAATTCTATACAATATAATACTAAGCTAAGGCCATTCCGATAATCAATTTCCTTTTCTTTTTTCAGTAAGAATACTTGCAAAGAAAAAGTAGTCGTGACCTGCCACTTTTATACTTATTTTTTTAATCAAATACGATGTCTTCGTCAATCCTTTAAACCCCTTTGGTGTTGGTATGTAATTTTAGGTATCTAATACAATATCATCTAGTTCATTCACTATGCAAAAAAGTTGAACTAAGCTAATAATTCATTCACTATACAATATATTCCTTCTTCTCAAGAATATGTAGAGTAATGAACCATTTTTGTTTGGGCTACAATTCTTCTCCTTCATACAGAATTGCCCAATTGATTAAAATATGGTAAGAATTAAAATTAAAAAGAAAAAACATGGCAGATGAGATGAGTCCTATATTTTGGGAGTCCTTTTGTCTTTTTTGGTCTCTTAAATGTGTGAGCAACTGAGCACTGAGCAGTAATTGTGAGATGTTTATATGAGGTACTATGGTGACCCTAGCATTGTGAATTTGTGATTGGACAGCATTTATGAATTGGCAGGGGAATGGCCACGTAGCCAGCTCTGAGGGCCGTGACTGTCAGTGACTGAAAAAGTCATTTCACATTATACGAATCAATGGGGAATGGGATCATTGCATGAAATCTGATGCTATTGTTCATTGGATATATTTGATATTTCTGTATCCTTGTACCGTCAAATCAATATCACACCCCCTCTCTCTCTAACATCGATAATTTCCAATCCTTTTTGGCTATTTTGTGATGTTAAATTGTTAATATCCTTCTTAAATAGTGACAAGTGAAGCACGTGATTCAACGGCCAACTCAAATTAAGCACGTGCACACCCTTGTATTTTTTCACAAGAATATTATATTATTATATTGTTTCGTAAAGGACAACACGTACACCTCCACTTGTACAAGATAAGTGGGCCCTCGTAACCACCAAAATAAGACCCAAAACCCATTTTCTCTTTTTCTAATACAAGTTTCTATTCGCAAATGTATACACATATAACTGATTTGGAACTTGGAAGGGACCAACTAATTAAACCTTGGCATCACAAAATTGTGGTAGAATTATATAATTCAAAATCACATGTGTGAACTCGATGTACATAAAAACTATGGCAACAGGTCATATAATTTCACGGAGACATATCGAAAATAAACCAAAAACGTGGGACACAGTAGTCAAAACATTTATAGTGTATGAAGATAAAACAATTATATTCCGTGTCAGTCATTTTTGGATCTTTCTTTGTGGCACCAAGGTTCCAATTTCCATAGATTTATTTGCCCAATAGTTTAAAAGGTGGTTTCTTGACAATTCGTCCATTTATTTCATTTATTCAATAACAATGTTATAATCAAACGATTTTCTATTGAGTTGATTTTTTTTGCAGAAATAATATTTACTTAGTGCTTTAAAAACTGAGCCTAAACCTGCACTACCAAACAAGTATTTTTGGGGGATTGGGTGACCTACAAGTACCCACAGGGGGTGACTCAAATATTGTCCTTAATAAAATATGTATACATTTTCATAATCCTCCCATGAAATTAACCCTTCTTTAGCCCCTCCTTGATGAAAGATTGGACATTTGAGGAGGACCATAGATGATAGATAGACCCCAACAAAGTTCTGAAACACATGGTGGGCCTAAGCCCAATTGGATTATTATGAGTCTATTCTAATTCTATTGTCCCACCTATTTTTGTTGGTTTTAGACTTTTGGTTTTGGTTTGATGCTACTATGCTAGTACCACTACTAGTGTTTTCGGGTAGTTGGGGTGTCACACAGTGATTCTTAAATAAACATTTAATGTGTGGCAGTGAATGAGACACCCCAACTGGAGGGGAATTGGTGATGGCTTTGTGGGCCTACAGTGGCCCAATTTTTACTGTAACTTTGTGATGGGTGACATCCACTTTTCAAAGGACCCCACAGCCGAACCCAATTGCTTTGCTTTACCTATGGTAATAGTTTTTGTAGTGACTTTTTCTAAGGAGACCAAAAGCTCCCAAAAGAAGCATATAATATAAGTGATTATCGATCCATAAAGAGGTAGTATTTAAGTATAGTAAGGCACCTGTCATTCTTAAATTGTTCCTAAAAGGACTGGATTTTGTGGTCCACTTGTTTAATATAAGATACTATGATAGATAGGGCTTTATCCCTAGACTACTCAACACGTGCCAACATGAAGGATTACCAACGCCATACAAAAGAGATTGGTTCATTTTTGCAACGCCTTGTGGTACCACACAAAAGGATCTCTATTCAAATTTTCTGTCGGAATACAATTTTTATAGTGCAATATCAATGTCTACTAGCATTACCAACCCCTCCCAAAGGCTCACCACTCACATCTTTACACTTCTTTCTTTCAACTAAATCCATTTTATTCAAAAGCCAAATAAATATCTGAAAACTTATTTTTTCTTACATAGATACAAGTTTTTATGGTCAATTCATAGATACATGCTATACGGCAAGAGAAGTCACAATTTCCGGGTAAGACTGTCGTTTTACGGGAAAGAGATGTTGCTTTAGCCTTTAGGTAATGCGAGAAAATCCCATGTCCCATTTGGGCCAATAAAGAGCTACCACGAAGATAAGCAAAAGAAGAAATTGCCTTAAGAACCCATTACCTATTTGGGCCAAAAGCCCATGTACTATGTGAATGAGGTTTTTAAGACCACAACCACAAGCCCATGTCTTATTTGAATAAGAGCTGCCAAAACCATCTGGTGAGCCGAAAGCGAAGGCGTAAGTCTGTTACTAATTTACTATCAAAATTTCCTACATTGTTTAAAATTGTGGAAGGAAAGGTTTGTGCTTTGAAATTTAAATGGACTTCATTTCGAAGCATATAGGTTACAAACGTGGTAGAGACTTTTTTTTGAAAAGACTACTTGGAATCGCGGGTAGGTTATATGAATAATTTTGACCCTAGTTTTATTCAAACATGAAGTACTTAACCTTGGATACATTTACCAAAAAGCCCGATGAAGTAAACCAAAAACAGCTTCGATCAGATGGTTTCTAGCCATCCTGCACCGAACATCCAATGAGCAATTCATTGGAAATAATAATCTCATCCCTCAACCCCATATATATATATTATATATTATATATATTTATGTTTGTATAAATGTTTCTAACCAAAATTACAGCTCACGAAAACAAATCAGAAACCGATAAGATTGTGATGTCAATCCCCTGACTCAAACCCAACCTATCACAAGTCAACCCAAGAAAGAAGTTCCCTGAAAGATCTTCGCCCGCACACCACTGGCCCAATGGTTATTAATTCACGGTTTTTTTTTTTTGGTGAATATTATTAATTCACGGTTTCATTGTGCAAGTCACCAGGCACTACCAGTCACGGTTATTAAACGCAGGATAGTTCTTACAGGCACAAATTTATAACTTGGTTATCATAAGTTAGAAACATAAACTTATTATGATCAACTCATAAGGTAAAAGTTAATGACGATCACATCACATCTACTGTGTTGAAAAATATTACACAATTTAATGGACTTAAAAACACATATATCATCCATCTCATTGTAAGCGTTTTGTGTTGTCTTTAAATAATTTATTGTTTTGTTGAGTAAATTGGAGCTGTGATCCCCAAACTTTTCGCTGGTGACGTTTGCTCATGTAGCATGCACGTGAGCGAATATATATATATATATTTTATTTTTTTGTGATCAGAATGTGTGCTAATAAAAGGAACAAAATGACCAAATCAATTCAAGAGAATGCGCGTGTGATTGCCAGCCATGGCGATTAAATATCCGGGTGGGTTAGACATTGAGAAGCCCGAAAATTAAACGGACTTATGGAAAGGACCAAAGTGCAAAATAAAGAAAAATACTGATAAAAAAAAAAAGAACTGAATAATGAGGGTGGGAAACGGAGTAAAATTTGAAACCATGGTTACAAACTCACAATTAACCCATGCTTTGTTTACTAGTGTGATTATTAAAAATTGATATCATGGGAATTTCAAAAATATCACCAAACCTCGAAGACAACCTATAAAACAGAACACAACCTACAATAAGTCATTGAGGCCAATTGACCCCCTGTTGCCTAACTTTAAACCCGGCCTCTTGGAATTATATCTTCTTTTTTTTGGCCAAGTTGGAATTATATCTTCAAATTGCCTATTTCAGGACAATGTCACTGTCACAAAATCATATACATTTTGTAAGTGACTAAAGAGATCATTGCAAATAAAAAAGGGGTAAAGCAAGAAAAATCAAAATGATCAATCTTGAGATCAAAATATATTTAGCCACATTTGTACTATTTATCAACTTCATTACCAATACATGCCAAAAAAAAATTAATTATCAATAAAAAACTATAGGGTTGGTAAACCAGGGGCAACCATGTCTTCGCCACTGCATCCCACCCCCCCAAACTATAAGCAGTTTTAAATGACAATCTTACTAGGGCACAAAGTTACAGCAGAACCTAAACTCATAATATAACTGGACGAAATACTTCACTTTTTAATTCAAATCACTCATCATTTCTATGTTTAAGTTTGCAAACTCAAATCACAACACAAATAGAAATGTAGAAAACTTGGTGAAATTAATTAAATATAACCTTTTTGTCATGTTAGATAGTTAAAGCAGTATAAAACTCCCAACAACGGTCAGATTTCATCCAATTAGTTGTGAAAGCAACAATTAATTTCAGTACAGCAAGGAGCTGAAAACTCATCATCTAGATGATCGATCAGCCTGCAATACAACCCTTCACATCAAGCATTTGTCACACCTACACCTGCAAATGCATACACAGTGCAAGGACAAACTCAATACAAGAAAATGCATATGAAAAGAGGCCACACAAACATAAGGCCCCAAGAGCACAGGCATCTCAAGGAACTGAGATACATGTTTGGCAGAGTCCAAACCATTGTTTCAATGCAAAACATATTCCAGCGACAATGTCTAAATAAAAATATAAAAAAAATTTGTGTTTTAAAGGGAAGTCAGGGAAGAAAGCAGCAAACAATTGGTTGGAAGTCAAAACAAAAGAGTAAAAGCTGACATGCAAAAAGAATATCAAATTGAACAGGGAAAGAGATCAAACCCTTCAAAGTACCAAGGCACTGTACTTGATTTATAATAGTACATGCACAAACAAAACCACAGTAAAACAAAAACAAAATCTGTCAAGAGACAAAAATTAAACAAGTATACGTACCTGCAGGATTCCAGACCCCAAAAGTTACGGGAGTTTGACCCTACATTTGGCTGCTGAGAGCAAGACCAGTTATGAGTCAGTCCCATCCTTGAGTACAAGGCCACAAAACCATATAGCCCTCAATTTCTCCATCTGAGCATTTCCCCACCCATACAAAGCTGTCATTTTGCATTATTACATGCCAAATGTTCTGTTATACAGATCGCCAGAACTGGGCATCCGAAACTTTGACTCTTCATAACCAGAATAAAACTTATTGAATCCCAGTCTCTCATTTCTCAGGAGCTCAGCCATACCTAGAGTGTTTCCACCTTGAACCTCGTTCCACCCATCCCAGTGGCCATTTGACATGAGCCGGTTTCGAGACTGTTGGAGGGACAGTTGAGCATAAGGGGATAGATTTGTAGCCTGTGATTGATCCAAAAGCCTTGAAGAAATTCCATAAGAATCATTGGCATGAGAAAAACTATCTCCAAAATCAGGATATCTAAGGTTTTGTTGTGGGGAGAGTGATCTTTGCATCAACAGTTGAAGCCTTGCATCATTTTCAAAGGCACTTAACTGTGAAGGGAAGTTTGATCTCATTTCTAAGCCTGGGTTGTTAATCCCACCTTGCAGCCTCCCTTTACCAACTGCCAATATAGCAGGATCCATAAACTCAATATCCGCAGAGCTACCAATATTACCAGTAGCCTGAGGTTGATATGCATTTCTCAACAAAGAGGAGGTATCATGCAAACGATTCCCTGAGAAGCAGATAAAATATTAGTAATTGAACATGATCAAGAAAATGCACTAGTAAAAGTCATTAAAAGGTATTGTATATAACCAACCAGTTAAAGGGTCAAAATCCTGGTCCACTCTCTCATGAGAAGTAAACCCTGGGGGTGGTGCCCTGCTTGGCACAGAGAATCCAGGAGGAGCTGAAATTTGAGCTCTTGAAGCTGCTGAAAGATTTTTAGTAAAGAAAAGGTCAGAAATCAAACTATGCTGGAAAATCAACAGTGAGCAGCAGATAAAACAAAGTGAAACCCATTTGAAAACTCATACTACTTATAACCAAAGAAGCGACATCACAACAACAGCAGTCAGCACAGACCAATGATGAAACCCAATTTCAAATTGGCAAGACACAGACCATTGTACAAATTGTTTGTAGTTCAACAAAATACCAGAAAAAAAACAAAAAAAGAACAATTAGTTACAATCACGAAAGAATAAACATCAAGAGAAAATTCCTAATACTGGCAAACAAATGCTTAAAATCATATAAAGCATAGAATGAGTAAAGAGAAACACCAAAAGAAGACTGCAAATATGTGATATCAGACAGAAGACTAGAGAGTGATAAATCCAGGCAGGACTCACCAGAAAGCTTGTTTGAAGAGAAAGCTAAATGATTGCTGGCATGATTATCAGATTCTTCGAAAGTACTGGATGAGAAACCATTGCCAATTCCAAGATTATCCAAACATAAGTCTCTGTTTTCAGAAAACCCATGTTGGAATGATTGGTTCTTCGACAACTGCCCAATGACATTCAGAGATGAATGTACATCAAATGCTTGATTTTTAGACTCCTCCTGTCTTGCAAAAGAGAATCGGGACTGATTGTTATTTTGTACTTTCCAAGAACTTGACATTTTGAGAGGTCCAGACTGTCTATCAGTATCACCCAATAACTTGGATAAATTCTGAGGTGATGTTATTGAGTCATCCCACGTGTCAAAGTCCATTGACAATATATTTGAGATTATGCTGCTCTCTCCCTTGTCAACAGCAGGACTGAAATCAGCATTAGAGGCATCACCAAGGAATCTTCCAGTATGCTTCCCTGTGCCTTCATTTGGAAGCAGAAAGGAATGCTCCAAGGACCTCTCTGAACCAGAAGAGTTGCTTACCAAGTTTTCAGAGTAACCATTAGATGTTAATGAGACACCAGTCGCAGATAGAAGTGAACTGTCCCTAATTTTATTATCTACAAATAGAGAATCAGCATTTGAATAAACTGCACCATAAGCTTCGCTATGCAGCAAAGGAGACCTAGAGTTATTTGAAACATGGACTCCATTAGCCAAAGTAGGCAAATACGTTGACCGACTCACTTCCGGATCCTTGAGTCTTTGGTTGTCAAAAGATTGTACATCTTCTTCCACCTCGGAAGATGCACTTGGTACTAGTTGTGTTTGTGACTCTGATATCCAGTTGCATTGTTCTCTTGTATCGCACACACCATTGACAGCTGTGACAGCTTTCTCAGCTGCAGTTGGAGGTTCTCTAGACTGCTCAGCAAAATATTGTTGTAACCCTTGGCCCCGAGGTGAGTTAACAAACGAGTGATCAGAAAGTGAACAATTAGATCTGACCACACCAGAATGTTCAACCCTGGCATTTCTATCAATGTTCATTAAAGACATATCAGAGCACAAGTTTTGGATCACTTCTTCAGTAGCAACAATGTCTTCTTTTTCATGACTGGAACTGTATAGCTGCGTATTATGGTTGGTGGCGTTGCTAGTGTTTGGCTGCATACTGCTGCCTCTATCATTGTCTTTAAATGCCGGTGGACAAGATAACAGGCTGCTCACATTAACAGAAGTGAGAGCTTCATCGGGTGCAGCAGGTTTGTCAGACAGATCACTTTGACAATCCACACTACTATGCTGTTTCACAATCCTCAATGATTCTGTTTTGCCTTTAGCATGCACAAACTGACTTTCTTCATTCAGTGTTGACCTCTTTCCTGCATCACTATGCAATATAGAAGCTGGAGCAGGGGCTACAGCTGATGAAGAGCATGGCAATGTGCAACTGACTGCATCAGGTTTCTGTTTAGAATGTCCATTTGAACATATTACATGTGAAGCTGGTGGTTGACAATACGAACCACGTGTTCCCCTGAGCAACGAACATTCAGTATTTTTAGTATTCATTACAATCATAATCCGTGTAAAGACCAAAAATGGATAACCAAATACCATGAGGCTGCAGCTGGAAGAGCAATAGATCTACCAGAGCTTCCATTTGGAGGAGAACCTCTAATAAGGCTTCCAGTATTCTGCAATATAAAAAAACGAAAAACAAAATCAAAACAAGAATATATGCCTCAAAAACAGCACAACTGATATTCAGCTAAACATTGAAAGAATAATTATCCACAACCTTAACTTGGAACCCTATATCACAACTCTGCAACTTGATAGTTACATCTAAATAAAGAAAAGTTTAACTTCCATTTTAGATTATTCCCTCAGAATTTTAATCAAATACACCTAAACTATCAAGGCAAAACAAGAACGCAAATAAAAAACAATAGCATCCAGCTCATTCTTACAGTTCCATAACTTTGTAGTAAATATATGACACTTACACTTGAACCATTTTTAATAATAGGTCCTCCAGCAGAAGCAGAACTGCTGTTACAATAATCATCTAGTGGCAGAGGCAACACACTCCCTGAACGTCGTTGCATACTGTGTGCAGCACCGGTAATTTGTTGTACTCTACTCCTTTAAACCATTATGCAAGTTAATTAATCATCCAATGAAAACACTACCAGAAGTTACAAAAAGCCCAAAGCAATGACAAGTATATTAAAGTTACACAAAAATCTCCATTAAATCTTTTTAACCTTCATCTCCACAAACACCTCTCATCAACAATCATAAAGGAATTACATGAAGTCACAATAAATACCTTTTCCGAAGCCTCCAACCATCAACAGGACAAGTAACAGTATAGCACACTTATCATTTAACAAAATATTGGCCAGGATAGAGAACTAAATACCTAGTGTATGCAGATATTATTTCATCTTTAGTGAAACTATCTTCCTGACATCCAACCTCATGCAGATACAAACAATCTGGATTGGTGCAAGGCTGGAAACAACAAAAAGTCAATACTCAACTAGATTCTTTCGGATCTACAAGATAGAGCATTTCATCAAACCAGATAGACCATGTAATGATCCATACCACATTTCTCAGCCATGCATGACAATACTTTGTAGTCCCAAAGCAAGCCCTGAAACATACACCTAAAAGATTATGATGCTGACAACTCTACGTTGCAAAATCATGCAATTTGTTAAATGAGAGATCTCAAATAGCTGTAAAATGCACGTACCTCAAAGATTTACCCTCCAAGACAAACCCATGTACATTTTGAATACATCGAACCGCTTCCTCCTCTTTGGAGTAAGTAATATATCTGAGTACAAAGAAACATATGAAACCAGCATCAAACACACAAAGGCCATCAGAATTTGGCATTAAACTCAAATGCCAAATTCAGGTCCTAAAATTAAGAAACTAAATTCAAGTATTACAAGGATTAAATCAAAAGACACTTGGTGAATGTAAATAACATCAAGAGAAAATAACACTGAAAAAACGTAAACTAAACATAGACTTCAATTACATGTGAACTTATAAGCTAATTTGAAAATTTAAAGGAACCCAGTTGTATAAACAATAATCTCTCTCTACAACACACAGAAATGATTTATAATAAATAAAGAAAACAATTCTTTATGGATCAGAAATAATTTAGTACCAGAAAAGATAAAAAACAGGGGTTTACTTACACACTACACGTATTGTTTGGAAATTGCTGAATGACACCAGCTGCTGTCCGAGACATAGAAACTTTTAGAACCTTTCCATACTGACCAAAATATTCTCTACGCTGCAGAAGCTGCATAAGAGATGTCTAAAAAAAATAAGCCTCTAAAACACAAAGATGCACCAAAGCACTAATATGACCGACAAATATATATTTATAGAGACAGAGAGAGAGAGAGGGGAAGAGAGAGACTACATCTTCATCCGCCAAATTAAGAGGCAGCCCAACTATGTAAACAAGGTTCCGTTGAATCACTCGCACACTGCTGAGCTGCTTCCGTCCATCAGACGATTTAACCTTGGACTTCTGAGACTTCATTTTTCTCTCGGTATGGATTTCAGCCACCAATCTGTTGGGGGGGGGGGGGGGGGATTAAATAATAAGGCATAAACAAAGCAGAGACAGGTTCTACTTACTAAACTAAGGAGTGATGCTGTATTCTATCTGATGCTAAAAGAATTATGATTCACAGAATAACAACCTCTCACACTTTGCAGCCGTCCCTACAATCTTTTCCTTGTCATAAGGGGCACGACATGCAGGACATCGCCCCTCTGTCTCATCCTTCTCAGCCATGTCCATTATGTGGTGCCAACACCAAACACATATCTGTGATAAAAGTACAGAATTCAGAATTAGGAAGTTCAGAGAATACAATTCATCCATAAGTTATAAGTTGCATGGCTTCAATCACTGAGAAGGATAAGAGTTTAGTGTCCCATACCTCATAACCGCACTTGCATGGCTTCAATTGCTGATCTGTCAAATCCATCTCTTCAGCGCAAAGAGGACAAGTCTTTTCTCCCTGGTCACTCATGATTACCCTAAAAAGTCCAAAAAAGTGCAGTGCACAAAACTCAATGCAAGTACACTCGAGCCAAAATTAATCTTAATGGTTATGTGCATATACATAAGAAGCAAGAAAGACATTTGAAATTGCAAATAAAATCCAAATTCTTAACTTACTACCAAACATGCAATAAAATATGCTTGATGTCAACTTCTCACTAGGCTCATTTTGGTAACACACGTATCATTTCATCATGAAACTAACAGTGGGAAAGCTTTCACTCAAATGAGCCTAAGATAAGAAATTGACATAAAACTTACAATTCAAAATTTATTTTCATTTCCTACTTTTCCCATAAACCGCGCATAAAAGGAGAAGGAGAAGATGTAGTAGCTGAAGGTCAGCTATATGCATTATTTTAACATGCAATTGAATATGAATAGCAAGTCTAGTCACATCTTAGAAACAGATTCACTCACTTCTCACTCTATTTATCCACAATCAAGTTACGGGGATACCCGCATACAAATAACAATTGTTAAAATAAAATCAAAGAATGGCAAAACCCTAGAAAAATCCCAATGGAAATAAGAAAGTACGAAGAGATAAAGCTTGCAGCAGTCTGCAAAAACCCCAAAGTGAAACCCTAAAAGCCCAATTAAATCAAAATGCGCCATTTGTACATGAACAAATCCAAAATTCAAAATCATCCCGGAAATACAAAATAGATCAAAATCGAAGACAAGGCAGATCAAAATCAAGCATCAATATCAACAATAAATAAACAAAATAAATAAATAAAAAACATAATAATTATCAAAATTAAAGTAAAAATCCGTAATAAAAAACCTAATCGGAATCGTTGACATGCAACACACAGAACCTAAGGCGAAGATGTAAATGGAGGTCGATCAGACGGTATTAGCTTCCAACTAATTGAACACATAAAATGATTTAAAACAATTAAAAAAGCAACAATTTTTATGAAAAATAAAATAAAAGAAACGAATTAGGGATCTGAGAGATGAAAGAGAATGATCGAGAGAATGATCGGACGGAAAAATTAGGGTTAGGGAAGAGAGCAGAGGAGACTTACAGTCGGGGATCGAGAAGAGGACGAATCTGTGAGGATGAGATTGTGTGAGAATCGCAACGCAGCGAAGAGAGAGAAGAGAGAGAAAGAGAGAGGGAGAGAGAGCCACAATAAGAGGGTGCTTTTTAAGAGAGATGGAGAGAGAGAGAGGGCTTGTTTGGATGGCTTTTTTGGCCGCTGGCTTCGCTTCCCTGCGCGTCGCTGTCAATTAAATATTACCGAGTTCCACTTAATGCCCTTGGATTTTGATGAAACCACCGACAGGTACCCCTCCCTCCTCTCAATCCTTTGTGTTGTGGGCCCTGTGGCCCTCTGTGTGCTCCTTCTGTTCTTTTGCCCCTCTCTTTTTTTCTCTTTTCCGGTTTTGTCGATTTTGGAAAACTCGCTTCTAGCGTTTTTGGCCCTATTGGCTTCGGGGTATTTCTGGTACACGCTTTTTTTTTAGAGGGCTGCTATTTGCACACCCTTTTATTCTCTTTGCACACCCTTTCTTAAAAAAAAAAAAAAAAACTCAAGGGAAAAGACCATTTGGCCCTCCCCTCACCCACACACCCCATCCTCATCTCCCACCCCGTACACACCCCATCCCCATCTTCCCCCCCCGGTACACACCCCATCCATCCCCATCTCTCCGGCACACACCCCACCGTCGAAGCCCACCCCCACCCTTTCTATTCGGCCCGCCCCACTCTCTCTCCTTCCCTCTTACCTCGCCGACCACCGCACCCCCTTCCCTCTTGCCACCTCCCCTTCATCCCCGCATGCACAACCCACTCTCTTTCCTTCCCTCTTACCCCGCCGACCACCGCATCCTCTTCCCTCTTGCCACCTCCCAATCCTTCCTCCCCCTCCTCCCCGCATACACCACTGCCCAAGCAGACAACACCACCGCCCAAGCAGACAGCCAAAAATTTAAAAAAAAAAAAAAAATTGCAGCGGGTTCGGCGGACCAGTGCCGAACCCGATGGTTTCATTCGACAGGTACCGGCCGAATAGAATAGGATTGTTCGGTGGGTACCTACCGAACGAAACCACCGGGTTCGGCACTGGTCCGCCGAACCCGCTACAATTTTTTTGTGGGTGTGGGTGTGGGTGGCTGGCCGGTAAGGGGTGTTCTGGGGAGTGATGGCCGGCATCTGGGGAGTGTTTTCCGACCGGTGGGGTGACTGGTGGTGGCCGGAGGAGGGAGAGGGAAAGAGAGAGAGTGGAGCGGGCCGGGGTTGGGTTTCGGGGAGAGAGAAAAATGAGGGGATGGGGGTGCGGTGGTCGGCGAGGTAAGAGGGAAGGAAAGAGAGTGGGGCGAGCCGGGGCTGGGGTGGTCGACGGGGGTGGGGTGTGTGCCGGAGAGAGGAGAGGTGGGGATGGGGTGTGTGGGTGAGGGGGTGTGTACGGAGGGGGGGGAAGATAGGGATGGGGTGTGTGATTTTTGGGTGTGTGTGTGTTTTTTTTTTTCTCTGTTTAGGAAGGGTGTGCAAAAAGAAAAATGGATGGGGTGTGTGGGTGAGGGGAGGGCCAAATGGTCTTAACCCTTGAGTTTTTTTTTTTTTTTTTAAGAAATGGTGTGCAAAGAGAAGAAAAAGGTGTGCAAATAGCAGCCCTCTTTTTTTATTTTTCTCCTTCAGTTTTTTGGTGGTGTCTTGGATACTTGCCATGTATGCATTTGGTTTTTTATCCACCCAATAGGATTCTAGATGTTGGGTTTTTATATCTCTAGTTTTTTGGTATGTTACCAGAGAAATTATAATTGAATTTTTTTCTTACAAAATTCTCTAAACTGAGTCATGTTAAAGCATCTTTGAGTGGGGCCAATTAGATGAAATTAAATACTTGGACAAACTATACTAGAAAACTAAAATTAAAATCTACACGACTACACTTTAAGAATAAAATTCTCATAATTCATTCTCTTACAAGATATAAGACTTTTAGAATATACTTCATACGCATGCAATGCTTTGTAAATTATATATAATATAAGTGTTTTGTGTCAATAATAGTTTGAACTCTTAAGATGTATAAGTTTACGACTCACTTATATTCACCATTCATTATTTGGATAAGTTATTGTACATATTAGAAATCTTATACTTTATACACTAGCTTTGAAAAATTAGCTACAATCACATTTGATTCTCTATTTTATCTTTTAATGTTACATCCTCACGATTTTTGGATAAGTTTATTTCCATTATTCGTCACGATTTATTTAAATTTGAATCTTTTTTATATTTATATGCTTCACACTTTGCATGCAAATTGTTGACTAAGCTAGATTCTAATGCCAGTAAATAAAAGATTGAATCACAAAAAATAAATTTTTTCAATTCAAAAAATGAAATTTCATGTATAATGTGGGGTAAAGTTAAGCACAAATCAAATCTTCATGACTTTAATACATGTGATGTATGTGCAAAGAGTTAGAGTATGAGGAAGGTATATGAGTAAAAGTAGTAAATAATAGGTGTGGTAATTTACAATTATCATATAACTTAAAATTATTAAAAATATTTGAAATAATAAAGATATATTTGATTAACAAACGGAATTCTCTTTAGCGTGTGACCATAATTTGATTTGATCACGCCACGTACAGAAATTGGTTCAAGGACCAAATTGGCCTCCAGCTCTATACCAATCATGTGAATCACAGACCACGGCCCAATACGTACAGAAAGTCTCAAAGGCCCAAAACGGATATTACTCAGTCGGCTAGTGGGTAATGTCCCCTGAACAAGTACACTGTACTTCAGCTTAGTGGAGACTTTTTTTTTTTTTGACCAAAAAAGAGACTAGTGTAGACTTTTGATGAATAAATATATTACTACAAAACATAATATAATCCATTCACTTAAGAGTTAAGATTAATTAAAAAAAAATTCTTTGTTCTACAAAAAAAAAAATCATTGTTTTTTTTATTCTGAATTATCCATTATTCATTTTGAACAATTGAAACACCAATAATAGATAGATGGACAGAAATCTCTACAATGTTGAAGAGGTTTGAAGTTCAATTTTCCTCTCATTAAGAAAAAAAAAAAAAACACCAATGGCAATGGTTCTATGAACCCCACATGCCATGAATAAATTTACCAAGAAAACATTCTTCTTAATTATTAGGTCCATCAGCTATGAGGTTATGCTAATACTATAGAAGCACATTCCTTGTACCCAATCTTTGTTTAAAAATAGGTTTACAAACCCATTTTATTCATGAGGGCTAAAGACCCCATATCAAAATTCCAATCTAAGTCACCAAAAACACCAGCATGATCTGGTGAATTTGAGACCACATAAGATGTTATCTCAGAGTCATCAACATCAAAGCAACCAAGACATATGGGCAAAGCCATGTGAGTCAGCAGGGACGTTCTCAATCTGTACAACCATTGGTTTCTACTTTCTACTAGTTGTTAGGGATATTATTGATCAGCTACACCAAAGTGTTCCTTTACAAAAACCAAGGCATTAATTGCCAATTTCCCCTAGACCTTTGTTTTTTTGTATTTTTTTTGTGGGTTTCATGTTAAATGCCAATTATGTTATTCATCACCCCTTACAAAATTCACATCGCATTGGCATCCATGATTTCTAAATTTGTCTAGACAATGCTTAAGTGATCACGTACTCTCATCTAGCCATATTAGCATGTGGCCTCCTTCTAAAGTCAAACTACTAATTAGTCTAATGGTATATTTTTCTAAAATGTCAAAGAAATTTTTAGTACGAATCTCTTGATCCTTATATAAAAAGAAAAATGTAACTATTTCATTTATTTTTAACAAATGGTATTACGAGAAGAAATATTGGGTGTAGCCTTGTAGGGATAATGTTCTTAACAACCAAAGCTACAACTTCTCATAAATGGTTCGGTAAGCCGTAAGCATGTGCATGTCCCTCGAATTGATATGGGCTCGCTACTTACAATCTGAGCTTAAATTTGGGCTGTTCTTTTATAAGCTCATTTTATTTCTTATTGTGCTTTTATTTGAGGGTGGAAGAGGGTTTCAAGGCCCATAGTTGCTGATGGGTAGTTTCTCGTTTTAACCGGGCTTCGGCCCATACTACCAAACAAACAAATTCTACACCTCATTCCCAGAAAAACTAAAATGGGAATTATTGATTTGTTCTTCAATCAAATCAAATCTACTTTTGGAACTGTCAATAAATCTTTTGGAACTATTGATTTCTCATAAACTGTCAATAAATCTTTTGGAACTACTATTTTTGTCACATGGTTGAAACTCAAAACCCAAAAGCACTTATGGTGAAATTTGTCTTCTGATAACGAGCATCATATGACCATAACTCACCCCGAAAACTTTAAAAAGATTAGAAGGGTAACGTTAATGATGGGTTTGTTGGTCCAATATTGCCATACTTCTATGTCTCCTCATTCCTTAAACACATTCTTTCCTTGACCAACTTTTCTATTAGGCTGTATTCATAATTCCTCGAACCAATTTGTAGTTATTTATTTATTTGTTTGTTTTTTCTACTCGGAAACCCCATCTGGTCTTCTTGTGGATCCAATCAAATTCTATTTTCATTTCTTGTCCATGCCCTTTAATAATGGGTCATAGATTTTGAGCTCAAATACTAACTACAAGTCTACAACCACCAAATCGACCAAAAAAACAAAGTTACGACCACCAAGATAAATCCTTCAATTTTTTGATACCAAATGTGAGGGCATATAGCTTTATCCGTGGAGCACTTATCCCAACATATGCATATACCGCAAAAATTGACTCTTGATCGCTCTCATTCTCCCCATAACCAATAAACAAAACCAATTTAGTGATGGTCCTTTAGATGAAATAATTATCGAATTTTAGGAATAATAAAAAAAACAGAACTGAATATTGTGTAATAATTTGTATTTGAAATTACTAAATTCAACCAATAATTTCAAAATGACTGGATTCAATGAATCCTTTTAAATAATAATTATTTTATTTTTCTCCCTACACAAATATATTTATTTATATTAGAGAGAATTAAATATTGAACTTATCATAATTCTAACCCATTATCGAATCTATCATTTACTCTGATTTAATTTTAGCAATTAAAATATTAACATGTGTAGTGGTATATAATACAAGTATAGTAACTTTAGTATTTTAGTTTGAACACATAGCAGGACAAGAGTGAGACTTCAACATTTTTTCAATAGAATAAAGTTTAAACTAATGTTAATTAATACTTTTACTATAAAAGAAAAAAAGATCAATTCTCCTCTTAGGTCATATTTGATGGGACCCACAGGCTATGTGACCGTAAAAGGGCCACAGCTTTTGAGACAGCGGTATATTTCATTTTCATATCACAAACATGCTCCATGGCTCCATGCCAGGAACACGTGAAACCAAAAAGGTACCCTTAGCCCTTAGGTCCCTTACCATTAGAAATCATAACTCTACCTAATATTATGTTAGAGCATGTAGAATGACATAGTTAAATATTATGCTATATGCTAAATATAGTAAAATTGATAAAAAAACTCATTATAATGATATAGCTAAATTTAACATTTGCTATGTTATTGCTAAATTTTCTACTATATACAACAGAAAATTTAACAATTGCTATTGAGGAATTCAAGAAAAAAATAGACTCACTATAGTATGGGTAAAGAAAAAATAAAAACCAAGTGAAAGAAAGTGATTGGTTGAAAAAGTGTTGGGTCCCACGAGGAGAGAGATGAAATGATATTCACATGGATGAAAAAGGTTGCAATAAGAGGCATGAAGATGGACAATTGTCATAGGTTGATTGGCCATGTATTCAAATTTTACAATTTCTAAATTTGACTTTGACATGAAAAATACTAAAATATTAATTTGGGTATTAAACTAATAATATTTAAATATATTTAATATTGGGCCCATATTAAATATTTCATTAAAATTACAATGATATAATTATTAAAATAATTTAATATATTAAATTTAATTTATAAGGATATATAAGAATATATTAAAAATATAAACATATTAACATATAGCTATAGCTTTTGTGCCATTAAAGTAAAAAACACAAAAGTTATTGCTAAATACTAAAAATCATACTAAATATAGCATATAGCAAAAAGTTATTGTACATGCTCTTAGAATGACAAAAGATAAAGTAAAATGACTTTAAACCCACAACGTACCAACTAACTATTAGTTCAATCATAATTATCTTTTTAATGTTGAAAGAGATTTCAAATTCAAAATTTTTCTTTCCAAATTAGGGAATGGCATCAAGCCTTCATTTTGTTGGAGGAGGTCTTAAATTCAAATCTTATAAATAGTTGATTAATAAAAAAAATGTACCATACTTTTTTCTTTTTGTCAAAATGTACCATACTTAAACCCACCTAAAGGACATAATAAATTAACAAGTCCTTAGACAAAAGTTAACAATTGTCATAATATTAGTAGAAAATTATAGTTTCCTTCTCATTTATACTTGATCTCGTATCATATTCATTCTACAATGTAGTTTTATGATCATAATCGTTTATTATTTAGATCACACTTTAAATATCATATTTGCAAAAATTTAACAAAATCTAATTATGTAGCTATTATTAAATGAACATACAATTATTGGTAACAATATTCATTGATTGGTTTATTTACAATTGGTTGATTTTTTTTGCGAGGGTGATATAAAATTTAAAATATTTCAATCATGAAAAAATATTGTGAATAAGAATAATAAGAGATAAGATAGTTGGAATTCATGGTATTAATAACCTTAATGCATTCCAAAGTATTATTTTAAAAATTAAAAGTTTTTTTTTTTTTAAGTATTGTAGAAAATAAGTTTTTTTAAGGTTAACTATCAAAAAAACAAGTTTAAATGCAGTTCATTTTAATGAAATCACCTAGGAAAATGCGCTGGGCATGGTACTCGTTAGAATTGCCACTGTCCACCTAGAAAAATGGAATTCAGGGGACAATGGCAATTCTAACTGTGCAATAGTACCAAAAACAATGCAGCTTATATAAATCTTCTGTATTTTTTTATGTATAAACATGTAAAAAATGCATAAAACCAACAGAAAGCACAAAAATTCAAATGCTGGAGTAAAAATTCGTAGTTTTTAACGGTAATAAATAATTGTCATTGTCTAACAATAACTATTATCTCATATATATATTATTAGACATTGCAATCGCTTAGCACTTCCAAATCGTGTATAACACTTTTAGATCATGTCCACCATTCTCATATCGGAAGTCGACAAACTCCGATTCGGAGGTTGCCGACCTCCTTCAAGGCTCCGATGGGTGAAGGGGAGAAAGAGAAATAGTTAGAGAGTAATATAGATTACAGATGTTGGGAGAGAGAGAAAACAATGAGAGCAAACAAAGACACGAATCAGAGAAGAGATCAAAAAATAGATTAGAGATAGAGGCCATCAAAGGAGGAGATAAAAGAGAAAAAGAGAGAGACAGAACCACCAGATTTTTTAGAAGATGAGTTTAAAACTAATTAAATGGGTTTTTTTAAGATATATGTAAAGTAAGTAGGTCCAAAATGGACTTTATAATAATATATTAATATCTGAAATTAAAATAAAGGAGAACATAAAAAATGTGACATCATTCAGTCTCCACTCTCCATTGATGACTGAGGAGGTTTTTCATCCAACTATCAATTTGATCAAAGTGGCGCTTTGCGATTGGGTATCGGAAAGCACGCCGGCCAATGGTATTACAGCTTGGCAGAAATAAAAAAAGGAGAGGAAGAATAACAGGAGCGGACGTGCACTGTTTGTTGGTTGACCAATCAGATTAGAGGGGTGATATAGGCACTTTTGTTGTGCTTGGTGGTTTAATCATATTGCAAATGGAATCTTCTGAAGAAGAGAGTGTTCACACTTGCAGATAAAGAAACTTTTTCTGCTCGGGAAAATTCTTAACCCGTTTGGAGATATCAAATGACCTAAATGTCCTTCGCATGAGAGTTTAGTATTTACAACTCTTTGCTTTAGAAATGCTTCTTTATTTTTTTGGTAAATTAATTGTCTTCCTTTCATTCGAAAATATACCAACTAATTATTCATTTGGTGGTATAATTATTTACAATGTTAAAAGTATCTCAATATTGATCTTGACAATGTTATAAATGTTGTATACATTAGTTTTTTGAAACCTCTTTATTGTGTTTGTCCAGTATTTAATTTAGGTCAAATTATTTTTATGTTTGCTCAATTTATCCAGACTTATTTTTAGAAAATGCTACAATGAAATTTAGGTGGAAACTTTGATATATTAAAAAAAAACATTTTATCAAACAAGATTGAAAATGTGAATGAGGCAATCATCATACACGTGGTATTCTTATCTTTTATTCTGCTTTATCAAAATTCTTTTTGGTAATAGACTAATAGTTAGTGAGATGAGTAATTCTTAGTAAAGCTCATTAAAAATCACCATTAATCCCTATTAGTACGAGCAAATCACATTGAATGGTAAAATGCACGGGGGGTATTTTAGTCAACTCAAATGATAAATTGATCCATATTCCTCAGTAATTACCTTTTTTTCTTGTGGGTTCACCTATCTTTTTGTCATCCCACAAAATCCGAACTTTTGCCCCCAATCACAAGCCTTGACTGTAGAGTTTCCATAAATCAGCCACCAACCCCATAACCAAAACCGCCGATCTGTCCAAACAAATCCTGACCGTCAAAAAACACAACCAAAGCCAGCCACGAGATCTTTAAAATCGGACGGCTGAGAGAAAAACACTAGAACCTTCTTTTCCTCACACCCCCCTATATCTTCCCCTCCGAGCTTGAGCTTGTGCTCTACCCGTGCCAGTCCCAACGCTTATTAGGGTTTCACCTCTTATTTCTCTCACTCCAAAATCAGTCTGCTTCTAAGGTACGTGCCCAACACAGATCGAAACGACCTCGTTACTTTATCCCGATTCGGTCGTGCTTCGAATGCCGATCATCTGGAAATCGGATCTCCAAAGTTGAATTTTGAATTTTGAATTCGGTTTCTGTGGGTTTGATTTTGATCTGAGATTTTTGTGACTGTTGCAGAACCGCGACCATGGGGAAGTGCTACCCAAACGTGAGCGAGGACTACAAGAAGGCCGTGGACAAGGCCAAGAGGAAGCTCAGAGGTCTCATCGCCGAGAAGAAATGCGCTCCTCTGATGCTCCGCATAGCGTACGTCTCGTGTCTCTGTAAAATACCTCTATATTTTTGTTGTATGTTTGTGCGTATTGATTGTGTGTGGTCGGTTGCAGATGGCATTCTGCTGGGACCTTCGATGTGAAAACAAAGACCGGAGGTCCATTCGGAACCATGAAGAACCCAGCTGAGCTCGCTCACGCGGCCAACAGTGGTCTCGATATTGCTGTCAGGCTCTTGGAGCCCATCAAGGAGCAGTTCCCTATTCTCTCTTACGCTGACTTCTACCAGGTAATATAAAAAAAATTACAGAGTATATTTATATATATAAATTTTTTGGTGATTAGTTTTTGATGGGATTATTATTTAATTTTGGGTTTAATTTGTTATATAGTTGGCTGGGGTTGTTGCAGTTGAGATTACTGGTGGGCCTGACGTCCCCTTCCACCCAGGAAGAGAGGTCAGTAAGCTTTGGTTTTTTATTCTTTTATGTACTGTTATTGATCTTGGAACCTCTGCCATGGAGAGATGAGTTAGTAATTGAAATTGTGATGTTTAACTGAAGGCTTGTTTTACTATTGATCAGTGTGAAACCTTGCTTTGCTTTGTCTTTGATGGCTTTTAATTGGATGTATCTTATGTATGTGTTTCTGGTGAAACTCTCGAATCTGTTTGAGTTGGCGAATTAGATTGTGTTTGCAGTTTTCTTAATCATGTTTGTTTAAATTACGGTTTCAATCTAAGGACAATGCACTTACTTTCCGATTCTGTACTTCTGGATTATATTAATTTAAGGTCAAAGTATATATTGTAGTGATGTTTTGATTTCTATTTGTTTTTGATATTCCTCCGGTTGTTCCAGGACAAGCCTGAGCCACCTCCAGAAGGCCGTCTTCCTGATGCCTCCAAGGGTTGGTATTTTTGGAATGATCTTATGTCATTGTTTTGAGTTTATTTGTACTTGTGCACGGAATTGATTGAATTTATCTATACTCTTAAAATGCTGCAGGTTCTGACCATTTGAGGGCTGTGTTTGGCACCATGGGCCTCAGTGACAAGGATATTGTTGCTCTCTCTGGTGGTCACACCTTGGTACGTTAAAAGTCTTATGGTCCTGATTTCTAGTGTTAATTGTGCTAAAATATTGAAGGTGATCATCAAATGGTTGTTATCTTGTCAATGTGTGATGCTGATTTCTGTATATGGGGTGATGATGGTATATTTCAGGGAAGGGCACACAAGGAGCGATCTGGATTTGAGGGACCCTGGACTCCCAACCCCCTTATCTTCGACAACTCTTATTTCACGTGAGTTTTGTTTCCATGCTGAAGTTTTTATTAATTATTGCTTTCTGGGTTATGTCTATATTTGCATTGAGCTGTGCTGTACTGTTCTGTATAATGTTCTTGAATTCTTTTAGGGTGCTCTTGAGTGGAGAGAAGGAAGGCCTCCTACAGCTTCCAACTGATAAGGCCCTCTTGACAGATCCTGTCTTCCGCCCTCTTGTTGACAAATATGCTGCGGTGCGTATTTTCTGAATATTGAAAATTTTCATATGTGCGCTTAAATATTGTTAGGCACAATTTGTTTATGTTCTGATTGATAAACTTCCTTTCAGGATGAAGATGCTTTCTTTGCTGATTATGCTGAAGCCCATATGAAGCTCTCTGAGCTTGGGTAATTTGTCAATTTTTAATACTTTGCTTGTATTAATTTTGGTTTCATTTAATGCTTTATCTAACCAAGAATTGGCCTTAATGTTGATTACTTTGCTCTACTTTGTAGGTTTGCTGAGGCTTGAGCAGTTGGGACTTAAAAGGATGATGATGCCAATGCCTTGCTTGTGTTTTTCGGATACCTCTTAGCTTTAGGGGTTTTAGGCAGTCGGTATCTTTTTCTTTTTCCCTGTAGGAAAGTTGGATTTCTATTTTGGTTTGATGAACGTGTTAAATTGGATAGAATGTCATGGTAATCATCCTTCAGATTAAATAATACAAATTGTTCACTTTCGAATATGGCCTTTTTGGATATTATCTTTTGTGCACTTATTTTCTCTTTCAAGTTTGATTAAAGAACTTGAGGCCCAAAAAACAAAAACAAGTTTGTCTAAAACTTGTGCGTTTTAATTTGTCACGATATTTTGGAATGGGGATCTTATTGGATTAATGTGAATGTTATGGTTTGGTGGCCCATCTCAATTCATGGCTCAAAGACTATGTTTAGCATAGCTATTAAGTGGTACCTTGTGGCTTGACCTTTAAATTTCTTAAGCATGAGATGTGTCAAATCCAGTTTTCCACTTACCACGCTATGTTTCTTCTTTGACTAAGAAAATTTCATAGGCCCGAACCTGATATCACGCGTTCAAGTCTCCGAGCTCAATCAAAAGTCTAATAAACAAGTATTCATTGAAAACAAGTGCGCACAAAGAATTCCACATAATCATTCTATTAGTCCCAAGTTTCTAATGAGTAATGACTGACCTTCCACTCCCTTCCAATCTTCTAATAGCTTATTGGTTTTGTTCACACCTTTCAAAAGCTTTGGGTCAATTTGTGGAGGTGGAGAGGGCATTCTAAAATCACGAATTATTTCCATTTTCAGAGAAATGGAGAATGTTGCGAAGGGAGGTCGATCTAATTTATAAAACTGGTCAATTCTCTTCATTCCATATGAGATGGGGTCAAGAAAGTTGCACTAATTTGCATAGGTGTAAATTGGAAACTCTCATCTGTAACAAGATTGTTGATTTTACGTGGGTTCTACATTTGGAATTGGAAATTTCATCCCCTTTTAGATAATTTTACATATGTCAAGATGTCTACATGGGTCATCCATCCTATTTCCACTTACCTCTCTAAATTGAAATCAAGTTTTATTTTCAACAAAAAAAAAAAAATCACCATCCTATTTCCACTTACCTCTCTAAATTGAAATCAAGTTTTATTTTCAACAAAAAAAAAAAAATCAAGTTTTACAAAATTCTTCGATTTCTTAGTACTAAATCTTAGTACTAAATATTTTTTATTTTGGAGATTTTATATTTTGCCTTTTGTTTTCGAAAAAATGGGTTTAGAAAGAGAGTTAACTTCTTTTTTAGAGTAAAATGCACTATTGGTCCACTTACTTTAACTATTTTTTTAAATTAGTTCACGATCTTTTTTTTGTCCCACTATAGCCCAGTATCTAATTGACATGTCCCAATGAATCATTTATTCCGTCAATTTTGGGCCAACTTGAGAAAATGGTTAAAATAAATGGACCAACGTGCATTTTGCTCTTTTTTTTTAATATAGTGGGACCTTTGTTTTTCTTAGAAAAGGGCCAAGGCCCAAGGCCTTACCTAATACCTACTATTTGTGTGGCCTAAATATTTTTCAAAAATTCTAAAGTGGATTGCTCTTCATCAGTTTTGGCATGAAGCTGCATGATCTGGCCAAAAAAGAATGACAAGGCATGAAGCTGCATGATCTGGTCAAAAAAGAATGACGAAGCATGAAGCTGCATGATCTGGTCAAAAAAGAATGACAAAGCATGAAGCTGGTCATTGATTTATATCAACTTTGTGAGGAAGAGAAAACCCTCTTCTTCTTTCCTTTCCTTTTTGGACCATATAATATATATAAAAGAAGCCTAAAACTTTTGACTAAATACGTTTGTTTATATATAAAAGATTCAAAAGAAGCCTAATATACGAACAAGATTGTTACAGTGAAGCGATTGAGAGTAGTTTTGGAAAATAAATTAATAAAAATATAATTAAATGAATTTAAAATATGAAAGAAGTGCAGGAATATAGTTTGGAAGTGTGAATAGCAACTCCCTTGTAGAATAACCATTTATACTTTTTTGAAACACACACGAGCAACTTCCTTGAATGAAGAATCAGCACGCACCCACGTTCCAAAAGTTTTCACCCAATGAAAAAAGTCAGTATTATAGTCGCAGGGACGTTCCCAATAATTGGCTGAAAAATAAAAACGTGTGTTGATAACTTGATAAAAAATACTGACTTTAAAATCTTTCGTTGTGTACAAAGTATGGGACGCGTACTTAAATAATACCAATAATAGAGCACTCTGCCCTCCTCACATCCTCACCCTTCCAATCTTGTCCTAATTTCAAGTGGCTCAATACAAAACCCCTCTTATCCAACCTACAAGGTGCTTTGTTTATCTTTCCAATTACTCCACTTATTAATATACTTCACTCACACAATGAGCACTAACAATTATTAATTCATAATCATAGGACAATTCTATTTCAAATCCTTTAAGCTATGAGTAATGTTGTTGAGACCTTCCCAATTAACCATATAGGCTACACCATATGAAATGTTAATTAATCTGTACATGCCATCTTCATTAACACTGTAATTGAGATTAACAAATCGACTGATATCTCATATGGTTAGTGCATATGGTCAATTGAGAAGGTCTCAATAACATTACACTTAAACTATTATTGGTACTATTTGATTGAGGCAGGAAGCTAAAAATAGTGAAAAAAAAAATTGCTCATTTTCTTATTTAGTTTGGATTTTCTTCTAAATTAAATTTCACGTATTTTCTTTTATCAATTTTGAGTGAATTGGGATCTTACATGCTAAATATCTCGTACTTAAAGAACTCTCTCTCATACTTGAGCTGATATCTATCTACTCAATCTCATATTTTCTCTCCTTATATGTAGTTACATAATGTCAGACTTTTTATTTAATTATTTTTCTAATATAATTATTTTGGTTGTTTTGTACTAATAATTAATTAATTTTTAATTATTCATTCTCCTCAAATCACATTTGTTTCCCCATAGGAAATATTATACATAACTTGTGATTTTCTGATTTACTTGTGAAATAATCAATCGTTCTCCAACTTCTCTTTAGTAATTTAAAAAGAGTAACATGTTTTCATCTGTATCCAAACAAAAAAAATAAAATATAGAAAGTCAACGGTCCATACTCATCCACAGGTGACTAGGTGAGGTGCTCCCAAGTCTCACTGACACTTCTCGCACGCAAACACCACCCCTTAAAATACTTAAATTTAAGAGCAGTCGTATAGAAAATGCAGAATGATGGCCGTTGAAAAGTTTGAACGAATCCCAGCCGTCCATCAGAGGCGGCTGAAATCTGAGCTCTCCAATCCTCCCCCAAACGCGTCGCTATATTGTCTCTGGCGCGCTTTCCGAACACTAACATCGTCTTCTTACCCTCACATTTAAAGCCTCTCCCTTCGTCTTATTCTTCGTCAATCGTCAACAACACCAACAAACAGCAACAGAGCTTTCTAGAGCAAGAAACTCACACACTTCTAGAGAGAGAAAGTCAAGTCACTCACTGTACGGAAATGGCTGACCTCGCTCCCGGCAACGGAGACTTCCCGGCGGTTCCTTCGCACGGCGGTCAGTATATTCAGTACAACATCTTCGGCAACCTGTTCGAGATCACGAACAAGTACAGGCATCCGATCACTCCAATCGGTCGCGGCGCGTACGGCATCGTTTGGTACGTCGTTGCTCAAAATTGTTAGTCTTTTTCGATTTTTTTTCGTCGTCTGTTTTGGTTTGTTTATTTGGATTGCTTGGTTTTGCAGCTCGGTGTTCAATTCAGAGACGAAGGAGATGGTGGCGATCAAGAAAATCGCCAACGCCTTTGACAATCACATGGACGCCAAGCGCACGCTCCGTGAGATTAAGCTGCTTCGCCATTTGGATCATGAAAACGTGAGTTTTGCTGCTTTTCTTGATCAAGTGCTTATATTGATTGCTAATTGTTTCAATATGTTTGACAGAGTTGACTTCTTTAGGTAGTTTCTATTTATGGTCATACCTTTGAACACGAAAAAAGAATATTACTAATTTAGTTAATTAGCTGAAGTAGAAGCTTTTGGGAAGATTCAAGGATTTTGGGATAGAAACTGTTAGATGGGAAGTTGAAGTATATACTCTTTTAGATTTGGAATGATTTGGTTAGAAGGCCGATTGTTAAAAGTAGAATTTTATGATTTTCAAACAGGTCGTAGCTATCAGAGATGTGATTCCTCCACCTTTACGGAGAGAATTTTCGGATGTATACATTGCAACAGAACTCATGGATACTGATCTGCACCAAATTATTCGCTCGAATCAAGGTTTATCTGAGGAGCATTGTCAGGTACTAGTCTTTGCTTTTTAATTTCTTCAACCAACTCCCATTGTTAGTTTTTTTTGTGAGTACAGGGTTTTATTTTATTATTTGAGGACTGATCAATGTATATTGGAATGCTTTGCAGTACTTCTTGTATCAGATTCTTCGAGGAATGAAATATATACACTCGGCGAATGTTATTCATAGAGACTTGAAGCCCAGCAACCTCTTGTTGAACGCTAATTGTGATCTTAAGATATGTGATTTTGGCCTCGCTCGTCCGACTGCAGAGAATGAGTTATTGACAGAATATGTTGTCACCAGATGGTACAGGGCACCTGAGCTACTGTTGAACTCTTCAGATTACACTGCTGCAATAGATGTGTGGTCTGTAGGTTGTATCTTTATGGAGCTTATGAATAGAAAGCCTTTATTTCCAGGAAAAGATCATGTGCATCAGATGCGCCTATTGACAGAGGTAAGATGAATAATAGACGAGTTGAAAAAAAACCTGAATTTGATATGACATGACTTTTGAATTTAGAATTTAAGAATCACATTTTAGAAGGAAGGAAATGCCATTTCAAATACTCAATTCTACAAAATCTGTCATATGGTTTCGTGTTTGAACTAAAGTGGCTGCTGCACATGCATCAAGTACATAACAAATGGACAATACATAAAACCCAAACTATGTTGCTATTTTTGGAAAGCAATATCCGTTGGATAAATACTTATACATGCTTTTTATGTCTTATTATAGCTTCTTGGGACACCAACTGAGTCTGATCTAGGGTTTGTTCGGAATGAGGATGCTAGAAGATATATTCGGCAGCTCCCCCCACATCCTCGTCAGCCATTGGTGAGGCTTTTCCCACATGTTAATCCGTTGGCCGTTGATCTCGTTGATAGAATGCTGACATTTGATCCTACTAAAAGGATAACTGGTAATTTCCTATCCCATGTCAGTCTTTTGTGCTTTTTGGACAGTATAACTTGTGAATTACATGGTATTGGTGTTTACAATTTGAGCATTTACTCTGGTGATGAAAGCTTATGCAACAGTGAGTTCTTCATTATGAGTGAAACTTGCCTGTACATGTTTTAATCGTGTAACTTGTGCTTCCGCAGTTGAAGAAGCATTAGCTCATCCTTACCTGGAAAGACTGCATGACATAGCCGATGAACCAATCTGCCATAATCCGTTCTCCTTTGATTTTGAGCAACATCCCTTGGGAGAAGAGCAGATGAAAGACATGATTTACAGAGAGGCTATAACACTGAATCCGGAGTATGCCTGATATGAAAAGCAGCATTCATGCTCAGTGTCTATATTTATAAATTAGACAAATTTGCACTTCCAGTGCTCTTTGATTAAAAAGGTTATTGTGATCAAAATATTGCACTCATCCGTGTGCATTGTGTTAAACAATTTAGTAGGCTGCTGATCCAGGATAGTCCTGTTTCATCTACATCATTACTCAGATGGGTCTGCTGTTTTTCCGCAATGACCGCCCATCGGTTTTACTAGGTCATTATATTATTTTTGAGGTCAGTTCCTCTTTTTTTGGCAGTTGAACTTGTATTCTATTTATCTTGTTTGTATCTTAATTTTTTTGTTTTTTGCTGTACTAAACTTGTACCATGTATAGCAAGATTGAGTTGACGAACCTAACTGAGATTCAATAAATACTTTTTATTTATTCCTTGTGGGGCTAATTTGGTAGTTTCGTTTTCACAAGTTGTGAAGCTTGTACTTATTTTCTCTGCCTTTTGTTTAATGGACCAATTTATTGTTGTGCTATTGTTCTACCAATCAGTTTTCTCCTATAGTTTATTGTTCACCAAAAGCATAGTTTGCCTCATCATATTCTACAAGATTTGTCAATAATGGGTTATTAACCCTTAAATGATAGATAACTATCAATAAATTTCATAGAACAGGGTTTAAATACATTCTATAACTAGCATTATGTGTCTGAAAACTCGACCTGAAATGTAGATTTGTCTATGTGTAACTTGATTGGCAGTGGCAAAGATGGACAAAGCAAAAGTTCAAAAATTTTAGATGGCAAACTGCAATCTATTAGTAAATGAATCCCCTGATATAGTTGTTAATCCCGCATATCCATCGATGATTTGGCAGATTGAGATTAGTTTTTTAACCCAAGTTTTGTTCTCATAGAGTTTGAGGGGGGATCATGAATCCAACTGCTCTAATGAGTTTCGTATAAAATATTCTTTTTGATATTTTGCTGTCCCGATCTTCCTGGCTGGCTTAATTGCTCTTGTTGTCATTGCATTTCCATTTACAGCATTTATGTTATAACAGCTTCAGCAATGCTTTCAGCAAAAAGAAAACAAGCCCATTTTTTAGTATGGGACTATTAAGACTCAACACTGATCTTTCTACTATAATGTCTGTTGATTGGTACTCATTTTCTATGTGAAAAGCGCCTGCTTCAAAGCCCCCTGCTGTCATGATTTACACTGCTCATAGTGAAAACAATTCATCAGCATTGATTGACAATTCCAATCATCTTGGTGACAAATAAACTGGGGCGGTAGTAATACAAGGATTTCACTGGACTGTTGTGTAGCTTGATGGCAATTCTACATTGTGTTAATTTCTGTTTCCGAATATATCACGAAATGATGCCCAACATCCAAGAAAGGTTACCAGTTGAATTTATCAAAATGGAACTGACATTATGAACTTGGTTACTTGAGTGAAACCTGTTGCTAGAAGTTTCCTTCAAGACTGACTTGGTGCTTGGAAACTAAACTAGTTGAAAGTGAGAAAGACTTCTATGTAACGGATGTATACACCCACACTCTCACAATATCTTCTCATATGCTGGTCATGTGACCACTTATTGTGGGAGTGAGGATGTATACACTTGTTACATGTAAGTTTTTCTCGTTGAAAGTAGTGGCATCTACAGGACTACCATTAGTGTGGCATCTACAGGACTATCACTAGGTGAAACCTGAAAGTTGGTGCTTATTGATATCAAGCTCGAGCTGGGTCCTTAGATGGTACCAGAAGGGAAAGCTAGACCACAATTAGTGTGGCGTCTACAGGAGTTTCCTTTCAATCTTTTTGCATCTACAGAACTCATTATAAGGGCTGGGTGCTTATGAACAACATTTCAACAAGAGGAAAAAAGGCAGCCACAGACTTACAGCAGGTGGGTTAATTAACATGGATACATCACTCTCTGGTGACAGAGAAACAGCAATTTTGGATTCTGGTGGTAAACGAGGTGGTTGGATCATCTTTGTATTCATCATAGGTCTCTCTCTCTCTATCTCTATCTCTCTCCCTGTATTTATGCGCTATATGTTTCTTCATGCATGACACTTCTATTGTTCACTTTGACCACAAAGGAAGAGAAAAAGAAAACCTCTTAGCAAAACATATGTTTTTTCTTTTTTGTTTGAGGGACTTTAATGTGCTTGACACTTGCTTCTGGAGGATGGCAAGCAAATTTGATTGTATATCTGATTCGGGAATTTAATGTGAAGAGCATAGATGCTGCTCAGATTTCAAATGTGGTCAATGGTTGCACTTCTGTATTTCCTGTCATTGGAGCAATTATTGCAGACTCTTTCTTAGGCTGTTTCCCTGTTATCTTGATCTGTTCTTGTATCTCTTTGCTGGTAATGCTCTCTGTTCCTTCTCTAACACACACAGTAGCTATGATAATTCTGTCGGCTGTTTTTTTTCCTGGACAGATGGTTGGTTTAGGTGCTCTGCATTCACTGCCAGGTGAAGCTTTTATAATACACCTGCAATTTGCAACAAAATATTGGGGTTTTAAGGAAAGAATTAAGTCTTCACTCATTGGAAAATACTGAAAGTAGGTTAAATATTAGTTCATAACTTTAGTAGTGACTTCACATAGCAGTAAGAAGTTGCACAGTATTACATCTTTCTCAATTATATTTCAACGTTATGCTTAATTGCCTAGAAGAGATGGGAGATCTAATGGAACAATTCGTAAAATAGGTTGGTGCTAGAGAGATGGTGGTAGGATTGCATCTTCTCTTCTCATATCCAGCTGGTCCTCAGCAACCTGTAGAGCTTATATGGAGGCCAATACAACACAGAGACATGCAATCTTCATGTTGAACAATGTTCTTCTCTGAAAACCATCAATTATACATCAAGTTGCTCTTTTAAATTCGTCACCGTTTACCCTTGCAGGGAATAGTCCTATTAGCTTTGACTGCAATGATTGACTCCTTGAGGCCTCCATCATGTGAGAATGGATCAAGCTTGTGTGGAACACCATCAAAAATTCAGTTTGCAGTCCTCTATGCCAGTATAGCTATGGTATCAATTGGAGTGGGAGGTACTCGCTTTACTATAGCAACAATGGGTGCAAACCAATTTGATAAACCAGAAGAGCAAGGGATTTTCTTTAACTGGTTTTTCTTTAGCATGTACACAAGTTCTGTTTAAGTGCTACAGCCATTGTCTACATTGAGGACAGTGTCAGTTGGGGATTGGGATTTGGCCTATGTTCTCTTGCTAATATCATTGGTTTAGTCATTTTCTTGTTGGGAAACCATTTCTATCGTCATGATAAGCCACGAGGTAGCCCATTCGTGAATTTAGCTCGTGTAATTGTTGCTAGTATCCGGAAAAGGAAGGTTATGCTCTCATCCAGGGTAGAGGATTACCACTACAACAATGATGGAGAGGCAAAGATGGTGCCTGCAACAACCAAAAAGAGCTTCAGGTGCGAATTTGATATAACCTGTAATTTTTTTTCCCCAAATGCACCCAAATGCATGCCTCATCTTTTTGAACTGTGAGGATGTTGAGAAAATAATGTTAAGAAGTTAATTAGAAAATATTGTGCTACAGATGCTGATAATACATCATTATTATTATTATTTTTTGAAAATATAGGAAAGAGAAGAAATTTTTTCATAAGACCTTTGTGTTGTGTCTGTGCAACTTTCTGCATATATCCACAGGTGACAAAACTTTGTAAAACTTTCAGTAGAAATCCATGGTTTGAACCTGGGGAAGCAACCAGAATATTATCCTTCCAAATTCTTCTGTTAAACAGACATTTATCCCAAAGTCAACCCATCGCAAGCTTTGACCTAAAAAGCTTTCTAGCATACCTTGCATTGTGCATTGGAGATGATGCACTATGAAATCACATTCTGTTGGTGCTCTAACTTTTTGTATGATTAAAAAAAATAATAATAATAAAGATTGAAGATAGAAATTCTTGAAGACACAATTTTCACTTATCTGTTGTTGTTGAGGACTCATTTAATTTGATGGGACGGTTCCACATGTACTGGGACTATTGCTGGGTTGGTTGGCCACTTAGTCCACAAAGGTTCCTGAACCTGCCTTTTGGGATGTTTGGATCGCATGATTTTGGAGATCATGTTCATGCCTTTTTAAAGCTTCACCTCCATGTGATCTTCTATATATTATCATCATGATAGTTTAGTGGTCGGTCCTCCATCCTTTGAGTCCCTTACTTGACAATGCGACCTAAAATAGAGTGGTTCTATTCCCTGTTCAATCCCACCTACCACAAAAAGTTTAGGAAAAGAAAAGTTACATTACTCACAAGATCCCTAGTATCATAAATCTGAACTCCTTTTTTTTTTTTTTTTTTTTTCTTGACTATAAATGATATGGCAGCCATGGCCACCACAAATCATGAAAGCACCATAATAGCCCTATCATTGAGCATGAGGCACACCAGCCCGCCGGGAAAAAAATTTAGAAATCCTGTTGAGTTTGGCATATGACAGACGGTGTACATTTAGAAAACACAATGCCATACAGTCATGCACAATGATGAAAGTAGTTTATTCATTCACTTACCATTCACAGAAGTTTCACAATCCAATCAATAATGACAATCTTTTTTTTTTTTTTTTGGTAGTAAAAAAGGTTAATTCAAGTTGTTTAATTGTGCTCTTTTGTTGCAGCTTTCTCAATGGTGCAGCACTGAAAACTGAAAGAGACTTGGTGTTGAGAGTAATGTGGAGCAATGTCCCACATCGGAAAACTAAGGCTTAGCATATGTGCTGTCCTACATCGGAAAACTAGAGCTTCGTATATGTGCTTATAAGTCTTGGGCCTCTCCACCAATTGCCAATTGGTTTTGGGTTGGATGCTCTAATTCTATCATGGTATCAGAGCTTGGTTATCCGCGTGTAAGGCCCAACGGCCACACGTGCTCCCACGTCACCCAATACAATTTGTTCACGTGTAAGGCTCAAAATATCGCCACACGTGCGGGGGCGTGTTGAGAGTAATGTAGAGTAATGTGGAGCAATGTCCCACATCGGAAAACTAAGGCTTAGCATATGTGCTTATAAGTCTTGGGTCTCTCCACCCATTGCCAATTGGTTTTGGGTTGGATGCTCTAATTCTATCAGAAACCTGACGGTTCAATTGCAAAGCCATGGAGGCTATGCACACTCCAACAAGTAGAAGATCTCAAAACTGTCATTAGAATTTTCCCCTTGTGGTCATCCAGTTTATTTCTAAGTACCCCAATAGCAATTCAAGGCAGCTTAACAATCCTCCAAGCTCTAACCATGGACCGTCACATTGGTTCACATTTCAAAATCCCAGTTGGGTCTATGCTAGTCTTAGTTCCAATAACCTCTTGCATCTCTCTCCTACTAATTGATCGATTCCTATTACCCATTTGGCAAAAACTGACCCATCAATCTCCAACTCCCCTCCAAAGACTAGGACTAGGCCATGTCCTAAACATCACCAGCATGGTTGTCTCAGCATTGGTGGAGTCAAAGCGTCTCAAAATAGCCCACAATTATTCCATGGTGCCTATGTTGGCCTTGTGGTTATTCCCACAGCTGGTCTTGGTTGGCATTGGAGAGGCATTTCATGTTCCGGGGCAACTTCAACTGTGCTATCAAGAGTTTCCAGTGTCACTTCGAAGCACTGCAACTGCAATGGTTGCAGTGATCATAGGCACTGCCTTTTACTTGAGCACAACTTTGATCGATCTTTTCCTGAGGGTTACAGGATGGTTGCCGGATAATATAAACGACGGGAGGCTTGACAATGTGTACTGGATTGTGGTTTTGATGGGTGTGCTGAATTTTGGTTATTATTTATTATGCGCAAAGTTGTACAAGTATCAGAATGTTAATAAGGGAGTCGAAGGTAGTTCAAACTCTGGATGAGACTTGTAACTTTAGTGACAAAGAACATTATCTTCGTATTTAAAGTTAGAGTTCGAATTGTTGAGAGTAATGTGGAGCAATGTCCCACATCGGAAAACTAAGGCTTAGCATATGTGCTTATAAGTCTTGGGCCTCTCCACCCATTGCCAATTGGTTTTGGGTTGGATGCTCTAATTCTATCATGGTATCAGAGCTTGGTTATCCGCGTGTAAGGCTCAACGGCCACACGTGCTCCCACGTCACCCAATACAATTTGTTCACGTGTAAGGCTCAAAATATCGCCACACGTGCGGGGCGTGTTGAGAGTAATGTGGAGCAATGTCCCACATCGGAAAACTAGAGTTTAGCATATGTGCTTATAAGTCTTGGGCCTCTCCACCAATTGCCAATTGGTTTTGGGTTGGATACTCTAATTCTATCACGAATCTCCCACTCCTTCCTCTGTGGCCTCCTTTATCAAAAGCAAGAGGCTTGAGTGCATTATGCACATATCACCACTAACACGACCATTATTCATTGCAAAAATGTCTTCAAATTTTTGCCATGGGCATGTGGAACTATAGACTTGATGTAACAGATGCATGACATAAATGATATTTTCAATTTATGATAAGAGTAATTTAGCCATAAAAACCAACAATAAATAGATTCCCATAAAATGGGAATAGCAAACCATTGAGGCTTATTAGTTTCATAGTCGGTATCCCGTATTACATATTCACATATCCCATTTTCACATATAATGTATATACATTTTCAAAAGTGTATATACCAAATATAACCAATTTGGGGGTTGAAGGTCTACTGCTCTAGCGCTGTGTCGAGCTGAGGCTCATTTTATTGGTGATAGGCAGAGCATCAGTTGTTAATTAATTAGCAATATGCGAGATATAAAAAAACAAAATTAGCAATATTCGTGCTTAATACTTCAATCAAAAAGACAAAAAAGCGTACTTAATTAATACAAGAATAAGCAAAAAATGTTCTCAACCCAAAAAAGAAAAAGATCTTGTAAAATATACTATACTAATTTGGATCGACATCTTCTATTCTTCTTCTCTCCCTTATTTTTTTCTTTTTTCTATTTTTCGAAAATAAGGAGTGGGTTGTTGCCGTAGTCGATTATAACATGAAGCAGATATGATGGCCAAATTAAAAACAATATAAAGCATATATTGTGCCATATTCCCCCCACCTTTAATAGTGATGATTGTGAAACGAGCAGCATAGCGCTAGAAATCTCAAATTTATATTCTAAATTTAAATATCAAATAATATCTTAGTATTTCATTGATTTATATATATCTTACTTTAAAGATTATTTAGATTTCAATAATTAAAACACTGATAATAGCATTATTGTTGTGATAGATCTTAAACTCAATTCCTCATCTTCCGAGTTAAAAAGAAAAAACCTCCCATCCTGTCTATTATTTTAAAAAGATTATAGGAGTTGTTCATATGTAACTTTCTTCTCAACAACATGCATTTACATGTATATGAGACCCACTATTATTGTTTTATATGGTGTTTTTTTTTGTCAGCTGTTATATGGTGGTCGCATATGACGGCTTGGGATAGGAGGAACATTTTTTTGTTGTTGTCTGGACTGTTATATATATGGTGGTCGCATATGACGGCTTGGGATAGAAGTTCAAACTTTATGGCAAATATCTAGGGATACAGAAATTTAAACTTTATGGCAAATATCTAGTAGTATTGATTAAGTAGTTGTGTTGAGGAACATCAACATGGAAATATTTTATACCAATCCTCTATACAAGGCATTATTGCTCTTATGAAATTAGGCACGCGAAATTAAAAGATTAAATAAAAGTATTGATGAGCATGCAAATATAATTGCATTAGGAGTTGGCGGACAATTAGCATGCAAATATTTTACAATAATACTACTCTAAATATGTAATACTAATCAAGATTACAGTGAAAATTAAGGAAGAAGGTGGAAACAAATTGAAGGGTAATGAACAAATTAGATGGGAAACTTTATTTATAGATAGGAAATATCACAAGCTCATTCTCAACAGTAATATCAAGAAATACAAATTAAGGAGAAATTCCTAAAAATGACTGCTGACTACATTTATGATATGATTACTCAATACTAGGACGCTATATATATTGTTTATTTAAAAAATTATAAATTTTACTTAAAATATATAAACATGTTAGTATATTATTAAAGGATGCACCAATCACGTATCCTCGACACAAAAATATATTTGTTAGGACATGTGTTGTATGATTACAATCCCGAGGGCCATTCAACATGGAAACAAGCAAAAATAAAACAAATAAAGAAATGAAGAAACCAAATCCTATCATGATAAAAAAATAGGACAAGATTAGGGCGGCTTCCACCAACCAACAGTCCGACGAATCAGTCATCACTGCCACAACAAAGTACCTGAGCATTCCATCTCCAAGATTACCTTTCTACCCTCCACCTGTAATGGAGTTTGGAGAGCCATGATATATAGCAGCCTCAAGTTCCAGTGCAAGCGATGAGAACGGTCCCTCCCACACCCAAAGAAGCAGAGCCACTAACATGCACTAAGCCATCACAATTCCTACGGATTACGCCAAGACGTACAACGCATGCTTGCCAGTAGGCAGTAGCATTATCCGTTGGTCCATATATCTACATTCAATTTGACAAAATCGCCAATCATGGACTGGTGGAACCAATGATGGACTAACTTCATTTGCATGAGTTGAAAAAAATTGTCCAGGAAAATATCTTAATGGTAAAAAATCCATAAAATTCAAAGTGAGTTTAAATATGAACATTGAACCAATAAAATTATTTGATGCATATATATATGTAGTATTATTCAATATTCCATATTTTATATATACTCACCTTTCACACAAGAAATTATTGCTTTTGTAAAGGCCGGCTTGTATGTAGTTCCAATAGTAGTAGATATATAGTAACTATCATCACACCTAATGTTAGGATTCAAATATTCCTCTCCTTCTTTGACCTTATATATATATCAGGCTCATTCAAGTGCAAAAGTGCGATGCTTGGTGTTGGTTTCATGACGTTTATATTGGGATTTACTCTCAAAACTTGACGGTAAAAGCAGCAACGAGTGCTGCTTAAAAAATTATTGTCGAGCGTTCGACGGTAAGTGTACACATTCGTACATTCGCACCTGATCAAATCTATATATATATTAAAAAAACATTGCTTTCATTGCAAATAGGTGACCCCCCTAAAATTTTAAAATAATAATATTGATCACGAGGAGATGAGATAATTGTATGTACGTGGGGTAGTTTTGGGATAGATCTAATCTATGGGGGAATGACTATGAGAAAATGTTAGCAAAAGGACTATAACTATATCTTTATTTTCAGTTGAGGATCCCGTTTTCACTTTGCTTCAATTAAGGACTATTATTTTTCAAGTGCTTCAATCAAGAATATTCCGTCAATTCTGTCAAAACTTCCGTTAAAATTGATCACGTGAGGGTCACATGACCAATTTATAAAGGTAAAATAGTCTCTTCTCATAAAAAAATAAAACTAAATAAATTTAAACAATTTAAAAAAAAAAAAAAATTCCCTCCATCTCCCACCTTTGCCACCCACTGCACCATGTCCCCGCCTTCTCCTCCCCTTATACCATTGCCATCCCTCCCCCTCCTCCACCTGTCCCAGCCCTGGCCCCATCCAGCTCCACCACCCCAACCCAGCCCTGTCCACCACACCCTCACCCACAAAAGCCTTCAATTCACCCAAGTTGACAATAACACCAGCTCCAGAGCAATGCTCAGCCATGTGACCCACATCCTTAAGCTTGATACCCATCTTCTCTTCACTCCCACCATTGACAACAAACTCGGAAATCCATTTTTCAACACTCTTTCTGGACAAAACGTCGCAAATTTGTCTACAATTCTCATCCATATCTTCGAATCTAGAAAAGGGGAAGCTGAAACCCGGACAAGCAGGGTCCAAATCTGTTAAATTGCACAAGAAAATGGGCGGGCATCGGGTCCGTGGAAACCGGGCCGACGCTTGCGTCACCAGGGGGTGAACAACCGCGAGCTTTATATCACGGCTCTGAAACCCGGCTTCCCCAAAGACCCGACTCACAATCGGGTCGTCCAAAATCGACACAATGAAGTTCTTGAGCTCGACCTTCAAAAGTGACGTTGTTTGTTGCTGGTTGTAAATCTACTGCAAGTGGAAGCTCTCCGGGTGCCTACGCTAGTTCACCTACGACCGCTTGAATGCGGCCATGAGGGAGTTGGAGACCGGCAGCTCCTCCTGGGCCTTGGAGGATGGCAACCGGTCCAGGGAGACTCCGACCGAAAGCTCCAGCGCCTGGAACCGGAGGCGTGTGGAGTACTCGCTACTCCGGGTTGGTTTGACTGGGTTTTGCGACGGGGCCGGGGCTGGGTTGGGGTGGTGGAGCTGGATGGGGCCAGGGCTGGGACGGGTGGGGGAGGGGGGAGGGATGGCGATGGTATAGGGGGAAGAGGGGGTAGGGACATGGTGCAGGGGGTGGCGAAGGTGGGAGATGGAGGGAATTTTGTTTTGTTTTTAAATTTGTTTAAATTTATTTAGTTTTATTTTTTTATGAGAATTAAAAGACTATTTTGCCCTTATAAATTGGTCACGTGACCCTCACGTGATCAATTTTAACGAAAGTTTTGATAGAATTGACGGAATATTCTTGATTGAAGCACTTAAAAAATAATACTCCTTAATTGAACCAAAGTGAAAACGGAATCCTCAATTGAAAATAGAGGTATAGTTATAGTAATTTTGTTAACATTTTCCCTTGATTTATTAAGTGGTTGGGAATTAAGTACCTTAATTTTCTAAAGGAAAAAAAGTTGTGTTAAAGGACAAAATTGTCTTAATTAAAGAAATATTGGGCCGGCCGGATATATAAATGTGTAACAGAAGCAAGATGAATATATAATGTTTAAAAAGATAATACAATATAAGTGGACAACAAACGTGTCTCCATTTTATAGTAGCACAGACAGATACGTGTGTATAGAATAATAGAATACATATTTGAGTCAATGAACTTAATGTAAAGCAGAAGGATTGTCAGATTATATTAAAGCATGCAGTCGAGTAGGTTCATATATATATATGTGTGTGTGTGTGTGTGTGTGTGTGTGTGTGTGTGGTGTTGAATCACACTACAAGCTGCAAGCATAAAACCAGCAGCAAACTTTGAGCAGAAAGCTTTAATTAATATAGTTGAGTTGACCCTTCAACATGGATGGCTCCCTCAGCTCCCACAATGATCATGAAGCCCGTTTGTCTTCAGATTCTGGTAGCAGACGGGGTGGATGGATCACTTTCCCCTTCATCACTGGTTTCTTTTTCTCTCTGTCATATTAGTTTAAGATTCATATTGTTCATCCTATTTTAACTTCGACTTAAATTTTTAAAGTTTAATAGTTGCCTAACATGTACGCTTTTAGAGTTTTAGTTTCACAGGTCCCGAATTCGAAACCTTCAACACAAGACCTATCTCTCACTGACACTTATTATGTTAATATGTAGGATAAAGCACCTGCATGTAGTGTCCACATTAATTTATTGCACTAGTAGTGTCTAAATTTGTTGCTTCTTCACGTGCATACGATGGATCATAATTTGTATGTGAAGGAGAGTATTAGCTTGATATGCGTTAATTGCTAACCCACTAACCAATAGCTTAGCTTCTTGAGCTCGAGTAATTGTCTAACACCACACATTATAACAAGGTGATCATGTTGTATATTGAGCAGGGACTTTAGCATGTTTGACACTTGCAGCTGGAGGGTGGTTGTCAAATTTAATAGTGTATCTGATTCAAGAATTCAATGTAAAGAGCATTGATGCTGCTCAGATTTCAAACGTGGTCAGCGGCTCTGCCAGTTTTTTCCCAGTCATTGGAGCAATCATTGCTGACTCTTTCTCTGGCTCATTCTTAGTCATCTCAATTTCTTCTTTCATTTCCTTACTGGTAATAGCACATATATAATTTATACTACTTTTGATATGGAATTATCTTTTCTTGAAGCTTATGGAAGAAAGTTCTTAATACTAATGCAATATAGTTATCACGTTTCACTTTTGTAAGAGATATGAAGTTTAATTTGTATATGACGGTTATATGTGATGTCTCTTACATAATATGTATATGCATCTCACGTACATATTATGAGAAGAATGTCACTTGCGACCTTTAAAAACAATAACCTTTCAACAAACATGGCCATAGTATGAATAGTTCATTCTCTTATTTCCCGAATAATGCTAGAGGGATGACATGATATGTTTGTTAATATTTATTTATTATATCAATATTTATTATGATTAATTGTTAATTAACATCGATCAACAGTCACATGTGATTAATCTGGTCAAAAAATATGATATCTTTAATTAGCAGTACTTTGTGAATTTTCAAACGAATCTCGTGAATGTAGCCTGAACCAAGTACATATATTGTGATTTTAAATTTTTATCTCCATAGTTGAATTGAAAAATGAAATCAGCGTTGGGCATGCAGCATTCTAATCAAATTACATCACTTATGCCTTTCAGGGAATAGTTCTTATAGCTTTAACAGCCACATTTGATACCTTAAAGCCTCAACCTTGTGTGAATATTGGATCAGATCAGTTATGCCAACCCACCACCAAACATCAATATGCAATACTGTACATGGGTATAACTCTAGCAACTATTGGCTTGGGAGGCACACGCTTTACCCTTGCCACAATGGGAGCTAATCAATTTGACAAGCCTAAGAACCAAGCAACTTTCTTTAACTGGTACTTCTTCACTCTCTACTCCGCTTCAGTTGTGGCCCTAACAGCCATTGTCTATGTTGAAGACAATGTGGGCTGGAAATGGGGGTTTGGACTATGTGTCATTGCCAACCTACTGGGCTTGGCCATTTTCTTATGTGGGATACGTTTCTATCACTTTGATAAGCCACAAGGGAGCCCATTTGTTGGTTTGGCTCGTGTTGCTGTTGCTACTGCAAGGAAGAGGAGTCTCCAGGTCTCATCTGAAAACAAGGACTATTACTATGGGCATGAGGGAGGAGTGACACACGTCGTGGCTGCAACACCTACCATGACCTTCAGGTACAAATTTATTCACGCTCTAAATATTTTTTCTTGATTCGGCATTGTTCTTTCTTTTAGAAAAATGCTTGTCTCTTTGCGCATAAGGAGTCGGTTCTTTCTTACCAATAAATCATAGTCTGATACGCATACATATATTCTTTTCTTTTTATGATTCATTCTTTATCTCCCAAGGAGCTAAACAATGTTCTATTTTTTTTTTTGTCGTTTTGCCTTTATGGTACTTGGAAGATATAGAAAATTATCCCATTGAAAAATGAACTCATCTATGTAAACGAATTAAACCCTAAATTAATCTATTAATGTAGTGCAATTAGAAACATAAAAATACAACGGTACTCTCTTTGTATGCAGGTTCCTTAATCGTGCAGCACAGAAAATGGAAGGAGACATGAAATCAGATGGCTCAATTGCAAAACCATGGAGACTATGCACAGTGCAGCAAGTAGAAGATTTGAAGAGCCTTATAAGAATCTTGCCATTATGGTCAACAAGTATATTCTTAGGTACCCCAATAGGAGTCCAATCCAGCTTGATTGTCTTGCAGGCTCTAACCATGGACCGTCACCTTGGGCCACATTTCAAAATACCATCTGGCTCTATTGGAGTCCTTGTTCTACTCTCCACTGCCATCTCTCTCACGCTTATTGATAGGTTCTTATGTCCTGCGTGGCAAAAGCTGACTGGTCGATCTCCGACACCCCTCCAACGTATAGGGTTAGGCCACGTGTTGAACGTGCTCAGCATGGCTGTTTCAGCACTGGTGGAGTCAAAAAGGCTTAAAATAGCCCAAGCCCACCAAGCCCAAGACCAGCCTAATGCTATTGTCCCCATGTTGGCCTTGTGGCTCTTCCCACAGTTGGTTTTGGTAGGCATTGGAGAGGCATTCCATTTTCCAGGACAAGTTGCATTGTACTACCAACAATTTCCGGTGTCTCTGCGAAACACGTCCACCGCGATGATTGCGTTGATTATCGGGATTTCGTTTTATTTAAGCACAGGTTTGATTAATGTGATTCAAAAGATTACAGGATGGTTACCAAACAATATAAACAATGGAAGGCTAGATAATGTGTATTGGATGTTAGTTGTGGTGGGAGTGTTGAACTTTGGCTATTATTTGGTGTGTGCCAAGTCGTACAAGTATCAAAATGTAAAGGGTGTGGATGATAGTCCTGACTCTGATGATAAGTGATCGATGTTGTTATAGTGGATAAAGACATAAAGTTACTATGTATCTTGGGTGTTTTAGTGGGTCAGTTTGAAGTATAAACTTTTTAATTGGGACTAATAAGAGGGGTTGAAGATGCAAAGATATCGAAGTTTCAAGAAAAAGAAGCTTTCTTCTTTCGAAAATGTAAAGGAAAAAGTGAATGTAAATGTAGTTAATTTTAGTGGTATGATTTAATACCGGATATGTCACAATTTGTAGTTAAAAGTTTAAATAGGTTGAGAGAGGATCCAAGTCAAATTGTTCGATTTAACTGTAGGTGGTGCCTAATTTCCTTTACTATGTTGGGTAGGGCATACTTTATTAATTAATCAGTAGTGCTAAGGATTTTAATTTTTCTTTTTTAATTTACATGACATTCTTACATTGGACACTAAAAAAAAAAAAAAAAAAAAAAAAAAAAAAAAAAAAAGAAGTACTCTGTTCAGTAAAGTAATGACACATAAAGTGAGAAATAAAAGTTGTGACTCTTAGGGGGTGTATTTAATTAAGATTTTAATGGACTTTTGTAGAGTTTTTAAAAGTTATTGACTTTGGTAAAGTCTATCATTTAATAAAGTAAATGACTTTTTGAATACCATGTCACTTTTATATACTCTCTAAAAGTCTTAATTGAATACTATAGACTTTTTAAAAGTATTGATTGAATACCACCAGATTTTCATAAACTCTTTAAAAATTTTGATTGAATACCACTAGACTTTTTAATTCTATCAAAATCATTTAAAATCCTAATTGAATACACCCTCCTTAGCATTTTCCTTAATTAATTACTTTGTTTTGGCCATCTCATTAATTAATTATTATTTATTAGCAATTTGCTTAGTTGATACTTGATACTTCATAAAACAAAATGCGTAGTTATTACGCGAATGAGCAAAAAAGGGCTCTCAACCTAAATAATATAAATAAATATGAAGGAATATAGAATGCTAATTTAATTTGATTGACATCTTCTTGTCTTTTATGTCATCTAAAAATATGAGATTTATTTTGGTGCATGCATTTAGAGGCTTGTAGCTCCATTAGTAGAGAGTACTTACCCTCACATCCAAGTCTCCCTTAATCATTCCCTCCCTCTCTGCCTGGCCTCTTTTGTATAAAAAAGAATCCTTGCTTTCATTTTAATAAGGGCACACATATAAAATAAAATAAATTAAGAATATTGATGAGGAGAAAAGTGTGGGGTACTGGCTGAAAAAATCTATAAGGGAGTGAATTAATTATTAATATATTAAGTGAGTGGCTAAGGAATTAAAAAGGAATGGTTATTTAAGTGAGAGCATATATCAGCTTGTTTTTTGGGTCAAAAGTGAGAGCATCATCTTCAAATGACTTCATTGGCTGCTCTCGGAAAGCTCTCCCATAACCATTGTTAGGGAATGGTAATTAAGTGAGTGGTTAAGTCACTTCATACGTTAATTAAACATATTAAGTGGGTGGTAATAAAAAAGTGGGCATTGTCAGCATTGAGTACCTTTTTAAAGAATTAATGTCACTAAGTGTTAAATGAGGCGTGTAAGGCACTAAGGCCTACCCGCGTTCTTATATTGAAAAAATTATTGTATGTGACTGTAACATCACGTGACATAATGATATGATATTACTAATTTACTAAAATTATAACACGTGGACGATTTTAAGATTTTTTTTTTTCTAAATTTTAGAGTTTTTTTTCTTCTAGATTTTAGGATTTTAGAAATTAATTATTATATATGTGTTATAATTTGAGTGAATTGATAACACCACGCTATCATGCTAGTGTTGGTGTAACAATCGATACACAATAATTTCTCCATATATTAATATATAGAATACACCAACCGATACACAATAATTTCTCCATATATTAATATGTAGAAGAATATGTCCAATAGCAAAAGTACATATTTTGAGTCTATTTAACGGCAGCAGTTTCAGCGGAACTGTTTCATTGATCAGACTGCATGTACAAATTAGCTGCAAGCATATATAAAAACAGCAGCCTAACTCTGAGTCTGAGACTCGCTTCAATTAATAGTCATGGATGGCTCCCTCAGCTCCCACAATGATCATGAAGCTGCCCGTACCATGTCATCAGACTCTGCTGCAGGTAGCAGACGCGGTGGTTGGATCACTTTCCCCTTCATCACTGGTCTCTCTCTCTTTCTCTCTCTCTCTCTCTCTCTCTCTCTCTCTCTCTCTCTCTCTCTCTCTCTCTATATATATATATATATACACATGCACGTCGTTTATCCATTTTGTAATATTAACTTAAACTTTCAAAGTTCAATAACTGTGTAACAAGCTAGCTACCAGAGCTTTGGTTCTAGGGGATTCGAAATTTGAAACATTCAACTTGCATCCTCCACTTTCCTTCTAGCTAGAAGATCTTCACGTACATACAACAGTGTGAGATGTGAGAAGGATGGTGTTAACTTGATAAGTTGATATACCATGTTATTAACCTAGTACTTAACAATTTAAGCGTTTGGGCGCTAGCTTGTACGTAGTTGTCTAACAAATGTACACATAACTATAGTCTATACACATATACGTACATACATATATATATATGTATATGTGGCACTGATTAGTATGTATACATCATGTTGTATGCTGAACAGGGGCTTTGGTAGGATTGACAGTTGCAGCTGGAGGGTGGCTCTCAAATTTGATAGTGTATCTGGTTGAAGAATTCAAAGTAGAGAGTATTGATGCTGCTCAGATTTCAAACGTGGTTTCTGGTTCTACTTGCTTTTTCCCAGTCATTGGAGCATTCATTGCTGACTCTTTCTTGGGTTCATTCTCTGTTATCTCAATTTCTTCCGGCATTTCCTTGCTGGTATGTAATAAATGTGTTAATTAATTTCTACTAATACTTATTCTTTAATTTTCTGATTAATTTATCTGTGCCTTTAAGAAAACTTTTCTATATATATATATGTGTGCCTTCCTTGGCCAATAGGGAATATGAAGTTAACCTTTAGGAGACTTTATCGGCCAGTAGTGTTGGCTGAAACACTAACAATGAAACATCACTTATACCTTGCAGGGCATAATTATTTTAGCCTTAACTGCTACGTTCAAATTGTTGAAGCCTCAACCATGTGTGAATATTGGATCCGAGTTATGCAAACCCACCACCAAACTACAACTTGCAATCTTGTACATGGGTATAGCTCTAGCAACAATTGGCTTGGGAGGCACACGCTACACCATGGCCACAATGGGAGCCAATCAATTTGACATGCCTAAGAAACAAGCAACTTTTTTCAACTGGTACTACTTCGCTCTCTACTCTGCTTTAGTTGTGGCCCTCACAGTCGTTGTCTACGTTGAGGACAATGTGGGCTGGACATGGGGGTTTGGGCTATGTGTCATTGCCAACCTACTGGGCCTGGTCATTTTCTTATGTGGGGCTCGTTTCTATCACTTTGATAAGCCACAAGGGAGCCCATTTGTTGGTTTGGCTCGTGTTGTTGTTGCTGCTACTCGGAAGAGGAATCTTCAACTCTCATATGAAAGCAAGGATTATTACTATGGCCATGAATATGATGGAGTTGGAGTCAAAGATATGGTGGTTGCAAAACCTAGCAGGAGTTTCAGGTTTTTTTCTATTTATTTATATTTTTCTAAGAAAAGGGTCTATATATAAATTATCTTTTTGAAGAAATTTAAATTTAATTATGTTTATAAATATATTGTTGACAATAATGCTCACTTTGTATGCAGGTTTCTTAACCGTGCAGCACATATAATGGAAGGAGACGTCAAATCAGATGGCTCAATTGCACGATGGAGACTATCCACTGTGCAACAAGTGGAAGATTTGAAGACCCTTATAAGAATTTTGCCATTATGGTCAACAGGTATATTGTTAGGAACCCCAATAGCAGTTCAATCCAGCTTAACAGTCTTGCAGGCCCTCACAATGGACCGTCACCTTGGGCCTCATTTCAAAATACCATCTGGCTCTATTCTAGTCGTTGTTCTATTCTCCACTGCCATCTCTCTCACCCTTATTGATAGGTTCTTATGTCCCGCGTGGCAAAAGCTGACTGGTCGGTCTCCAACACCCCTCCAACGTATAGGATTAGGCCACGTGTTGAACGTGCTCGGCATGGCTGTTTCTGCACTGGTGGAGTCAAAAAGGCTCAAATTGGCCCAAAACCAGCCTAATGCTATTGTCCCCATGTTGGCCTTGTGGCTCTTCCCACAGTTGGGTTTGGTAGGCATTGGAGAGGCATTCCATTTTCCAGGACAAGTTGCATTGTACTACCAAGAATTTCCGGTGTCTCTGAGAAACACGTCCACCGCAATAATTGGGTTGATTATCGGGATCTCGTTTTATTTAAGCACAGGTTTGATTAATGTGGTTCAAAAGATCACAGGATGGTTACCAAACAATATAAACAATGGAAGGCTAGATAATGTGTATTGGATGTTAGTTGTGGTGGGAGTGTTGAACTTTGGCTATTATTTGGTGTGTGCCAAGTCGTACAAGTATCAAAATGTAAAGGGTGTGGATGGTAGTCCTGACTCCGATGATAAGTGATCAATGTTCTTAGTGGATAAAGTCACTATGTATCTTGAGTGTTTCAGTGGGTTTGTTTGAAGTATAAACTTTTTTATTGGGACTAATAAAGGTTTTTTCTGATCAGAGGGACTAATAAGAAAGGTTGAAGATGTAAAGACATCAAAGTTTCAAGAAACAGAAGCATTGTTCTTACTAAAATGTAAAAGAAAAAGGGGAATGTGAATGTAGTTAGGTTTAACGGTAAGACTTAACATTGGACATGTTACAATTTGTGGTTAAAAATTTAGATAGATTAAGACAAGATTCATGTTGAATTGTCGAATTTATTGTAGGTGCGTGGTGCCTAATTTCCTTTACTATGTTGGGTAGGACATATCTTATTAATTAATTATTACTTATTAGCAATTTGCATGATTAGTTAGTTGATGCTTCATGAAACAAAATACGTACTTACTACGCGAATCCCAACCCTTTTAGAATTTAGAATGCTAGTTAGTTGATACTTCATGTTGATGGTAGTTAGTTGAAAGAATTTAGAATGCTAATTTTGATTGGCATCTTATTATTATGTCATCTTCTTATCATATTGAGATTTATGTTGGTGCAAGTAGAGGCTCGTAGCTCCATTAGTAGAGAGTACGTATTTACTCTCACATCCTAGGCTGCCTTAATATGTCCCTCTCTGCCTCTTTTGTATGAAAAAGAATCATATATTGCCTTCATTTTAATTAGAGGACACACATAAAATTGGAAAAAAAAATTAAGAATTAATACGGATGAGGTGACAAGATAATTTGTATGTGGTGTACTGGAAGGGAAAAATTTGAATCTATAAGCTGGAGTGAGTGACTTAATTAACATATTAAGTGAGTGGTTAAGTCACTTAATATGTTAATTAAACATTTTAAATGGGCAGTGAGTATCTTTTTAAAGGAAAAAAAAAGTAGTCTTAGATGACAAAATTGTTTGATAGTGTATAAGACAAGGAAGAAGAATAATGTTTTTTGTTTTTCTTTCTTTCTTTTTTGAGTCTAGAGGAATGGATAATTTGAACATTAAATATTTATGAAATTGTAAAGAGAAATATCACTAGAATCAAAATGAATAATATTTAAAAATAAATAAATAAATCTGAACAAAATATAAAATCTCCGTTTTATAATATCACAGATAGATTGATAGATGACAGGTGTTATCTATCTCCGTTTAATATGATGATGATAGATAACATCATATTTCATTATCTCTTCGAAGAAATTTAAAATTTAATTATGTTTAGTGAATATGCATTGTATTTGTTGGCTCATTTTCTGATAATTTATATACCTTGCGGAACACAGTCGTTTTCTCACAAATTGATCTAATACAACGATGCCCTCTTTGTATATGCAGGTTTCTTAACCGTGCAGCACAAACAATTGAAGGAGACATAAGATCAGATGGTTCAGTTTCAAAGCCATGGTCAACAAGTATATCCTTAAGTATCTTATAAGTATATCCTATGCACAGTGAAACAAGTGGAAGATTTGAAGATTCTTATAAGAATCTTGCCATTATGGTCAACAAGTATATCCTTAAGTACCCCAATCGCAGTCCAAAACAGCTTGTCAGTCTTGCAGGCTCTAACCATGGACCGTCACCTGGGGCCTCATTTCAAAATACCATCTGGGTCTATCGGAGTCCTTATTATAATCTCCACTGTCATCTCTCGATCTCATCCTTATTGATAGGTTCTTACGTCCCTTGTGGCAGAAGCTAACTGGTCGATCCCCAACACCCCTCCAATGCATAGGATTAGGCCACGTGTTAAACGTGGTCTGCATGGCTGTTTCAAGCACAGGTTTCATTAATGGGTTCAAATGGTTACAGGATATATGGTTACCAGACAATATAAACAATGGGAGGCTAGATAATGTGTATTGGATGTTAGTTGTGGTGGGTGTGTTTCACTTTGGTTGTTATTTGGTGTGTGCAAAGTTGTACGAGTATCAAAATGAAAATGTAAAGGATGTTGATGGTAGTCCTAGCTCTGATAATTGATCCATCGGTGTTGTTAGTGAATAAAGCCTCTATTATTTAAGTTTTTAATTATTTAAGCCTCTATTTATATTCTATCTAATATATGTGTAATGAGTAGAACTATAATTCGCCATCTAATATATGTGGTATAATGATATTTATTTCTACAATGTTGGAAATGTTCTAACTTCAAATTTCCCTAGTTGAGATATAACGAAAAATAGAAGAAGCATGATTCTATCTAATATATGTGTGATGACTTATTACGCTTAGAATAATGGTAAGTTGAAGACTGATCTATAAAGTCACCAAGAATAGTCATAGTAGAATTATCATTGAAGGTGATTGAAACAGATTGCAATAGCTTGGTTCAAATTAAACTTGGTCAATTAGGCCAAATTATGGACCCGCTTGAGCAAAACCCGAAATCAACTTCTCCTTACTCTCCATTCTCCAAAACCCAAAACCTTTTGGTTGCCAATGATCTCGACTCCAATAAAATGATCCATATGCTCTGTTTTGGACATTTTGTGCAGCGACTAATCTGTCCACACTACAAAATCCTACAACTTCTGAATACCCACTTGCTTCGCTTTGTGTTTTCCTTGTCCTCAATCATGAATCTAATAAGATTGGGAAGGCTACACAGACTCAACTGGCCGATGATCATCAATCTTCGCCACCCCAACAAGCATCTAATGTGCATCATAATGATCGTTCCCGCGATGGGAGAACTTTGAAACCCAAAACACTGTCATTGTTGGATTTGGTTGCTTCTTTTTGAATTTCCTCAACTGGGTTTGGGTCCTTTTCGGCTGAATCATCTCCGTGTGTTGAGTCAGTCTATGAACTCTTGTTAGTTCGCAGAGGCAAATCGTCGAACACTGAGAGCTCTTATGGCTTCCATAGGCTCTCTGCCCTTTTCTAATAGAGACTGACAGCTCTGCGCTTCTTCACAGCAGGAATAACCGCCGACTCGGATTCCCAACTGGGTTCATTTGGTTCCTTTTCCGATGAATCATCTCCGTCGAACACTCCCTTATGCCTTTCATCATAGAGACCAAGACTGAGAGTAGTGTGCTTCAGAACAGAGCAAGTGGGTATTCAGATTAGCGGGTGCACAAAATGTTCAAAACACATAGCTTGTGAGTTTATGTCCAAAACATGAATGGGCCTAGTCGGCCATGGTCCAAATGATAGGGCCGGATTTAGTTTCCTAAGTGGGTTATAAAAGATGGGAAATACTGTATATTTGTTTTTAACTATATCTGCATGCCTCTGTTCATTTCGTAAGGAACAGAGAATCACATTCATTAAATCCTCCAAGACCTCCTCTGTGAAGCTCTCCAAAACCTCTCTCCCTCCAAGAACCCTCTTCAACTCCTCTTCATTCTCCAAGAAATGAACCCCATTGCAATTGTCCAACCCCAAGAAGGAGTCTTGATTAAAAGATTGTTCACAAGGGTGATGAACCAAGGTTTTGAGCCTTCGGAGTCCAAGAAGGTGTTAGCATTCTGGCTTTACCTCTCTGTGAACTACATCTGGTGCAGCTTTTTTGAAGACATACTGCGTATCTCGAAGACATTGATGAAGGAAGTGATTGATGAAGCCAGAACTTGCATTGAACATCTCAGTGTTTGCTTCAATATTCCAAAACAAGTAGACCAACATTTCTTAATGACAACCAGAAGTCTGATTTCTAAGGAGTTCTCTTTGTTCTTCCTTTTCTGGAATCGGCAGCGGGTGATGGAGTACATGCATGAATTGGTCAAAATGCTATATATATATATATCATTTTGTTCTGTAAAATAATTTTCTTGTATTAATTCTTTAATTAGGAGATATGGGCCACAAGTTGTTGAGGCAATACTGATGTCCAATGATCCGTTGAGGCCGCCGATGTGTGCACAGTTGGTCCTTGGTTCTGCTGCGGACGTCACGCAAGTCATCGGGGGTATAGTGGATTCAGCAAGATTTTCAATCAATACCAAGCCGGTCTGGATGAGAAGACATGCTTCCCACGAGTGCAGTCAGTGGATGAAAAACACAGTTTAATTTGGTGCTACTGGTCATGCTAGGAATTTGAATTGTGTTTTGGTACTTGCTAATTATAATTGTAAATATATGCATATTTGACTTCTGCTATCTGATAAATCATAATGTAATATGATGCTAGCTAAGCTTAATTGAGTGAGCCATTTGGTGCTACTGCTAGGCTGCTAGCTAGCTACTAGGTCATTTGAATTGCGTTTTTGGAACTTCATCAATTTGTAAATATCACTGCTAAGTGCTAGCTAGCTGCTATGTCATGGTGCTCGATCAATGATTTTAATTGTATTTTTGGAACTTCATCAATTTGTTAATATGACTGCTAGCTAGCTGCTATGTGATGATACTGCATGGTTGTAATTAATTTCCTTTCATAGATAGATCGAGGTCACTTTAATAGCTTGAGCCATTTGGTGTTTTTTGAACTATTCATTATTTGTTAGTATGACTGCTAGCTGATGATACTGCATGGCCTAAAATTTCTGTAGTTTATTTGATTGCCATTTGAATCTGCATCTAAGAGCCTTTCACATCTACAGTGTCAGTGATGCATTTAATAGAAACAATAATAAAAGAGAGTAAAAAGAAACAGAGAAAAACGGAAAGCGTAGTTAAATTTGAATTAAAATAGGTAGATTGAAACTTTACTGATCTAGCAAAATTTTGATTGTTAGATTTGTTTAGACAACTATAGAACCCTAAACCTTACACAAAACCTTAAAATTCTAAGCTGTTACAATTCAAATGGATTGGTCAAAACATTTTCTGTTGATATGAACATCTGGTAGAGGATCCATGCCTGAGATCAACTGGTTGCTTTTGTGGTAAACAGCGTCTCACCCTTACATCTTTTCCGTTAATTGAGAATTTGACCATGGCGTCGTCCTTATCACCAAGAATTCTCATCATGTCTGAGGTAGACTTAGCAACAACACGAGCACTAAGTGGATGCTCGGATGTTCGGCTCTCAATCATATAGATTGCCTCTACACATTGTCCAAAATTCCTATAATACAGTTTAAACAAAATCCAATTAAAATAATGGCTACAAATTAGAATCACAAATAAATTTTCAAGCATACATATTGTTAGAAAAAGGGAAGAGATGAGTAGGGGAAGAACGTACCTGCTAAAGAGGAGTTTGAGTTCTTCTTCTGAAACAGGATGACCCATTGAGAAAGTCACAAACAAAGTTCTCTCATCGTGGGAAGGATTAGGTTGATCATTCCGATGCACATTAGATGCTTGTTGGGGCTGCGAAGATTGATGATCATCGGCCATCTCCACTGATTGTCGACCATTGGATAAGTTGGGTTGAGAACCACCAACATGAGGAGCCAAATATGGAGGAACTGGAATATCACTAAAAGCAATATCACACACATCTTTCACAAACCTCTCCATGCTTCGCTTTGTGTATTCTTTGTCCTCAAACATGAATCCAAGTGAAAAATCTTCAACATTGACAAGTTTACACAGAGCCGGGAAGCGCCTATGATCAACGTCTGTGGAAGCCGGAGGAGGAGAATCCGCATACAGATAATTTAAGCACACAATCGCTTCGTAGCCTAAGGCATTGAACCATGCCTCAGATAACGACAACATCTTCACCATAAAATTGTAGATGATTCTTCTTTCAAGCGTAAACCAAAAGGCCACAACATACTTGGATAGATTAGGGTCAAAACCTGTCCCCGACATTAGTCGAGCATATACTTCGCGGTCGATCCGATGGAACAGTTTAATTTCTTCAAGGCTAGGACGAGAATCCATGATTTAAGTGACAGTTCTTCAAAGGGTTTAAGGGAGGTTTTTGAAAGCTCTGGGAAAGCTTGAAAGGTTGAATTATATATAGGGATGGGTCCTTCTCTCCTGCGGAAGGTAGGATTGTTATAACCCACTAGGAAACTAAACCCGTCCTAATCCCAATCCTTGTCCAAGTTATGGGCCCGCTTGTGCAAAACCCAAAATCAACTTCTCCTTGCTCTCCAAAACCCAAAACCTTTGGGTTGCCATTGATCTCAACTCCAGAAACCCACCAAATCACTCTCAAACTAACCCATATGCTCTGTTTTGGACATTTTGTGCAGCAACTAATCTGTCCACACTACACAATCCTACGACTTCTGAATACCCACTTGCTGAACCACTGATACCAGTTACTTAAATGGACGTTCTTGGCCTATTCCTGCTGTGAAGAAGCACAGAGCTCGCAGTCTTGGTCTCTATGATGAAGGCAGAGACCCTATGGAAGCCATTAGGGGGTGTTCGACGATTTGCCTCTGAGAACGAAAAAGACTTCATAGACTGACTGAACACATTGGAGATGATTCAGCTGAAAAGGAAGCAAACCCAGTTGAGGAAATTCAAAAAGAAACAAACCAAATCGAGGAAGTGAATGGTATGTGAATAATGCCCAAGCGAACAATGATGTCCATCACATCATAACCTATATTCTCTCCTACAATTCAATTTCTCCTAGCTTGCTCTCTAAAACCCAAAACCTTTCATTGCCATTGATTTAAACTCCAGAAACCCTCCTATGTTTTATGCGCAGAGAACTGAGAAACAATATATAAAAAACATGGTTAGGGCTTAGGAGCACCAAATTGGGTGGCTGGGGATTGTGCCGTTTGATAGTATTTGTGGTTAAAAGGCTGATGGCGTTTCGTATTCAGAAGAGAAAGAGAGGAGAAGTAAAACTGGAAAGATGGACGACACTCGTACAAGAGAGAAAAATAAAAATAATAATTTTTTATGATATTCTGGACAACATCAGACATCTGTATGTTTCTTTGGCAGATCAAAGATTTGTGCTTGCTACCGTAATCCAACCAAATTAATCGTAACATGTTCGGAGAAACAACAATTTGGTATTCTCACTTGTGTTATCTTATTTGGTTAAGCTATATGCACATCATTTTTTCTTATTTAGTTAACTAAGGGTGGGGTGGGGTTGTGCTGGGTTTCGTTGTGTAACGGGAGTTAGGTTAAGATTCATTTTAAGAGTGTGAATTGAGAAATTCATAAAATTAAAAAGAAAATAAGTTGTGAAAAGAGAAAAGTGTGTGTAGTGACTAGTGAGAGAAAAAATGGTGTGCATTTAATAGCCCTCTTAAGTAATTTCAGCACAACCCCATTATATATCATCCTCTCTTTCTCTTCCTTTCTCTTTCTGTTTTGCACCCCCTTGCCGAACGGGAAATAAGATAATAATTTATCTTTAACTAAAACGTAATACATTGATAGAGTTATTTGTTTACTTTACAAACCACATAACTCTAAAGTCATTGGGATTTCCTGCCGGACCCTCTTCAGATCGAAGTGGCATCTCCATCTGAGAATCCTAATTAAATAATTAACCCTCTCCATCTTCTTCATTACTCACAATATCAGCTATCTCATATCTCCTTTCAATGAATGCTAACGTTTGCCGCCTCTTGCAGGTGCAAGATATGCATGATTATATGCTCTGATTGATCAATATCTCTACCTCCATACTAATATACTCAGAGAAAAAAATGAAAAAGAAAAAGAGATCATCGATCTCCACCTTGTCCCATATATAATCTGTAACTAAATAAGCCAACATCACGAAAGCATGAATCTTCTGGTCGCCTTGTCTATTAGACTCCCAAATCTGTCATTGAATAAAAAATTGATGAGGAACATGAAAGCAACAGTACGTTATACGGAGTCAAGTCTGTAACTAAAGGTAATATGGAATTAAAGGCAGGTTCAGTTTACTTTTGAGAGTGCGTGTGTGTCTGAGAGAGAGAGAGAGAGAGAGCTTTAAAAAAACACCTCTTCTATGTTGTAATGTGGCGGATGCGGTGAAGCATCACATACTCTAAGTAGTCCTCTCTATTTTTACTATTAGACTCCAGAATCTGTCATTAAATAAGCAACCGTCAGGAAAACATGAATCTTGAAGCCTTGTATAATTCGCCATTGAATAAAAACATGAGGAAACATGAAAGAAATAGTTATACAGAGTCGAGTCTGAAACTATACATAATATGGAAAATCAAGGTGCGAGGGAGAGAGAGACAGAGAGAGCTTTAAAAAGTACCTCTTCTATGTTGTAAGGCAGTGCAGGAGCATTCTTTGCCATAGGAGCCCAAAGCTTTACATATTTTTCTATTCCACAAGTTGCAAGAATAGGAATATGTGGATGGGGCTCAATGAGATTTACAGCAACTGCATCGCCGATCATAACACGCACAAGTTTAGCTCCATTCTTCTTCCAAATAAATATATGGCCACAGTCACTCCCACTCAAGACATAATCATGATTGGGCCCAAAGAAGTTGACTCCTTTGATTATGAATGAATTTCTACGACCCTGGAAAACTTGTGGCTTGTTGGGTTGGGCAGAAGATGGTGAGGAACCCAACCCCATATTCTTCTGGAACAGATAAATGAGCTCCTCATGGTACGTTACAAGTAGTTCACTTGAGGTGGAGTAAGCTAATCCTGTGATCTGAGTACCGTATGTCCCAACCAGGTGATTAGGGCAAAATGTATCCACGGGTTTATCTAAATTACTTGACACATCCTGCCGTAATTTTCTCAAGTCATAGACACGTGCATATTCCTCATCACCTCCTATGCACAAGTAATTTGGATTCCTTGGGTCGACCACAATGGCACACAAATCTACTCTGTTGTTACCATACTTTCTTTTAGTCAATTTGGAGCAATATAGTAGCTTTATACAAGTTCTGCTTCGTAGATCAAACTACAAAAAGAAAAATTCAAACTTTTAAACCAAAAGGTAACGCTTAAGCATCCACAAGTGGCATAAAATAAGCTTTGACATACTTGATGAGTAAAGGCATCGTCGCCACAGCTGTAAAGTATGTGGGGATTTCCAGGCTCCACAGCTAGATTGTATACACAGCCCTTGTGGCTCCCCAACATTTTTGTATCTACTCGACCATCCTCCAAGACTTCACCTAGCCTCACCTGCAAGGAAGGAAAAGAAACAAAGACTAGAGGCATAAGCGAGGTAATTAATGAACCTAGCTAGATTGCTAAGAAAGGTTGGTGGATTGTCAAATGCATTGTGCTTAAACATGCATAAACAGGAGAAGACATTAATGAAAAAGGCACAAGTAGTTCACCTGACCATCCACACAAGCAGTTGCTATTCTCTGATCACCAGTGGAAGGCATTATTTTGGTTTGCATTATCCTGTCCAAGTGCCCAGAATCATAAGAGAGTCTTCTAGTTTTAGTTTCCCAGTTCCAAAATATGACTTGTTTGTCACCAGCACTTGACACAACGAGGTCACCACTGGAGTTGAATTCTACTGTGTTTGCATGCTCGTTATAACCATCTAACTTCCCATAAAGATCTAATCGGCTTACAATACCCTGCAACAATTAATTACTAAATTTTAATAATTAAAACTATATATTTTTGTAATGATACATACATATCACTCCCCCTATAAACTCATCCAACATGTTGCACCAAAGAGTAAAGAGATGATTCATTAACTGAAGCTCCAGTATTTCAGACTCTTCATTTGGTTCTTATTATAAATATATAAGTTCTTTCACGGAAACCAAATAAATACATACTTCTTATGATGTGGCACATCATAATCTTGTGCCAAATAATATTTTTCCAAAAAAAAAATTAATAATAATATTTAGAACCTCATCAGCAGAAAGTCGGCGAGCGAATTGTGTGGGCCTATATAGACCCGTCTCTCTCTTGCAAATCTCCACGAACCCATGTTTATGTTTAATTCCCATTTGACAGAGTTTAACTGCCGGACAAGACCACTGATAAACACAAAGTCACAAACCAAACTGAAAGTTGGTTTTTCCTTTTGATGTGTAAGGTTTAAGGTTGTCAGACCTAAAGAAAAATCAGAAAGAAGGTTTAAGTTTGGATTTGGCTCGTTGCTAACGCATATTTATAGGCTTTCCATTGACTTTCCTAATTCACATCGGAAATGACAAAAACAATGAGAGAAGTAGGCCCAGCCCAAGCTGAAGCCAAAGCCCAGCTCTATCCAAGGCGCAGAAGTAGGCCCAGCATAGCCCAAAGACACTGCGACTGTGCAGTTGCTGCAAAAAAAAATTCTGTTTTCACAGAAGAAAAACTGACGACAAAACAAAAGAACAACAGTGAGCTATGCTAATCCCACATTCTTATCTTAAACTTGAAAGTTGAAAACAAAAGAACACAAAAAGCATAGCAAGGCAGAGGCAGTGTTGGTCATGCTGTGGTGCTAAATGGTCCCTCCATAGCTTTCTTGTTCTACCTTTACCACTCAGGGCCTCAGGCGCTCATCAAGTTTTGGAATTTATATATATCTCTCTCTGTGTCAGACTGAGAAAACTCAGCAGCTTACTTATAGAAAACACAGAGATGGAGACCGAGAATGAAGCTAAAGAAATGAGACAAAAGGGTCTTCAAACGTACGGAGGCAAGTACGTGATGTACAACATTCTGGGTAACCTCTTCCATGTCTCCGCCAAGTATGTCCTTTCTGTAAACCCCGTCGGTCGTGGTGCATACGGCATCGTTTGGTATATATATATATCTCTCTCTCTCTCTGGTATTTGTTTTTTTTTAAGAGAATCTGATCTTTTTGCTTAGAAATGGTATCTGTTACTGTTAGGATTCTGATAAAAGCAAGGTTGGACTTTGACCATGGAATTGAAAAGTTCATTTTTCAAATTGAATTGGGTAGGATTTACCTTATTGGGTTCCTGTTTGTTTTTCTTGGGTCCTATCAAATGAGGAATCTGACATTCAAAATCAAATGACTCATTATTTATATTTTTTATTTTTGGGTGTTGTATTTGAATTGGGAAATAGTGAAGTCAATGATATAACAGTGGCGTAAATAGATGAGGCTTTTTGCTCATACAAATATGAAGTATCACAAACTGTTCAAATTATTTGTGGGGATAGATTGGTAGCTCTTTCAGATATTCTCACTTCCACTCATTTAATAAAATCTGGGAGATTTCTTGGTGCATATGTGCTTAATGTGTATCTTGATATTTACTCTGTGAATAGAGGTGGTTAATGTTCCCAAATGGCATCTGTGCAACAAACTCTGAGACAAAAGATGAGGTTGCAGTCAAGAAGATTGGAAACTGACAACAGGATCGATGCCAAGAGGACGCTTCGAGAAATAAAGCTCCTGTGCCATATGGATCATGACAATGTAAGACCTTTTCCATTCAATCACATATCCTCTAATTTTACTTCCTTTGGCAAATTTGGAAATACCCAATTATGGCGTGCTACAATTTGATTCTTTACACCCTACTGAATACTTGCTTTTTTAAATGTCCGATCAATATTGTTCATAACATAACAAAAAATAGAAAATTTGTTGTTGTTGAGGATAGTTACACTTGCCTCTTAACTGATTTTGCTGCGAATAAGAAATAATTGGATTGTTATTTTGTAGGTTATCAAAATTAAGGACATCATAAGGCCACCAGATAGGGAAAAGTTCAATGATGTTTACATTGTATATGAATTAATGGATACTGACTTGAATCAGATAATACACTCCAGCCAGGCTTTGACAGGTGATCACTGTCAGGTAAGCATAAACAGCTGCTTGTCTCTTGTAGCTGCTGTTAATTATGTTTGATATTCTTTACATTTTTAATCAGGAGACCTATAGGTGTTTTGAATGAGGTAATCAATCAAGCTTGTAGGGTACTGTGTGGGTTAATATTACAGAGAAATGCGATATGGTTGGTTAATACCACCTCAGGGCCATGATGTATGTGAGTTGTTCCTTAAAAGTGCTAAAGGCTATTATGTAATGCGTTGAGCCATTAGCTTTGTACAATATATGCAAGTTGATATTAAACATAGACACATGCAGGCAGAATGAACATTGATTTGTACTAATTGCTTTTGCTTACTGCAATTTAGAAATTTCTTGCTTCTGTTTAGTTCTCCCACCCTCCTCTCTCTCTCTCTCTCTCTCTCTCTCTCTCTCTCTCTCTCTCTCTCTCTCTCTCTCTCTCTCTCTCTCTCTCTCTCTCTCTCTCTCCCCTATGCAGACTATTGTATAGGCTACATAGTATAGACCAATGTGCTCATCTTGTAGTATGAATTGTTAACTTGTCAGTTCTGATGAGATCAAAGCTTAGATCACTTAAATCAGCAAGGTAAATGTTTTTGGAAGTATTTCCTGTATCAATTCCTGCGGGGATTGAAGTACATATACTCTGGAAGTTTTTTTGCACCTCGATCTGAAACCCAGCAACCTGCTTCTTAACACAAATTGTGACCTTAAGATTTGTGACTTTGGGCTTGCAAGAACATCATCAGAGACAGATTTCATGACAGAATACGTTGTAATTTGTTGGTATCGAGCCCCTGAATTACTACTCAACTGTTCAATACACTGCAGCAATTGATATTTGGTCAGTTGGGTGCATTTTTATGGAGATTATTAGGACGGAACCACTATTTCCTGGAAAAGACTATGTTCAGCAGTTGGGCCTCATAAATGAGGTATCATTTTCTCTGTAATTCTCTAGCTATTCCTCAAGTTAAAAGGGATGTCAGAGGTAGTTACCAGATTTCAAAGGTAAAGCAATTAATTTTATGATGACGATGTTGATGAATCAAGTTCTTCAATGTTCAAAAACAGCTACTAGGTTCACCAGATGATTCAAATCTTGGCTTCTTAAGAAGTGAACATGCTAAGAAGTATGTTAAGCAGCTCCCCCATTACCCAAAGCAACCCTTTGCGCAGAAGTTCCCAAATGTCTCACCAGTGGCAATTGATCTTGCAGAAAAAATGCTATTTTTTTATCCAAGCAAATGTATAACCGGTATGTCTCTTAGCATTTGGTAACACTTGACCTTCAATTTTCTCATTCATATTTGAGGTACTTAAAATCTATCTTTCCCTTGTACCATGTATACAAAGTTGAGGAAGCATTGGATCACCCATATTTATCAAGTCTACATGAGATCAATGAGGAGCCCATTTGCCCATCTCCTTTCGTCTTTGATTTCGAGCAGACATCCCTGGATGAAGAAGATATGAAGGAGCTCAAATGGAGGGAGTCTCTACACTTCAACCCAGATAATATGCTGGAATAATTTTGGTCAACAACGATCCGTTATTCTGTTTCTGTTGTTTGTTTCACCATTCTCACCAGCATCATGTTTGAAGGATGCTTCTGGTTTTGAAAGGATAGTAATGTATCATATGTGAGGAGATTCTATATAAGCATATCAACTAGGGAGATGGGTTCTCCCTCAGTTTTGAGAGGATGAAGTGGCAGTTTCATAACAAGAGTGGTATTGTGAAGTTTCTGGATTCATTCATTTGAGAATCTTGTGACAGTTGAGGATTGGTGTGCATAAAAGAAGGGTTCTTTCTCCTTGCGTTCTTTGGTTTTGGATGTGTTGTAAATTGTAAATCTAATATTTATTCAAAAACCAAATAAAAATGAGAATATAACCGGGACAACAGCACAGTGAATTTGTTTTCTTCTTCATATTGTTTGAATTAGAACTGTTATGCAACCTGGGACTAAATTAACATTTAATTTTAGAGTACTTTAATATATAGGTATTGGCATCTAATTTTATTAACCAAAACCACATAAACCCTCGTTCTTTCTTTGCGGACTAACTACCAAAACTCATTCTTCATTTGTGGACACCACACCACTACTAGATCCCAAAATACCATGCAAACACCACACCACCACCACTAGATCCCAAAATACCATTCGAAAATAGACATAACAAAAACATAACATGCAGATATCTTCCAAAATACCAGCATCAACGCATCACCAAAAAACGGAAACTGAAACTGCAAGTCCGCAACTCCAATAAACTGCAGTTTCTGCAGTTTCAGTTCACTTACAGTTCCAGAAATTGAACTAAACAAAAAAAATCAAGAACCTACCACTAATAAGGAAGGCACGAGGGTGGAACTTGGCTTCCCCAATAACTTTCTAGGCGTTGTTATAGTGAGGAACTTGGCTTGTTCTTCGGCAACATCGCGACAAGGCCGGGATCAGAGTCAACATCGGGGTTCCGATCGGGTATGGGGGTTTCTCGGTGTTCCGAGCTCACAGGGATGAAGAGGGAAGATAGAGGAACTCAGGGGTGGTCCTCTTGTCGCTATCCATGGCCGGATGCACACACACGCCGTCGAAGAAAGTTGCAGCGAAAGAGCAAGAGAAAACACAAAGAGAGTGATTGGGGAGAGAGAAATAGAGTGATGAAAGAGAAGATAAATTTCAGAAATGAGGGAGAGAGAGACACGTGAGAGAGTTTAAGAGAGTTTTGAAAAAATTAAAAAATTAGCAACTATTGGATTGCTTTGATGGCTAAGATAGAAAGCTTGTACCAATTGGTACCAACTCAAAGTGACTTTATTGTTAATAAAACTAACCTGATTGTTATATATTAATAATAGGGGTGGGTGCGGTGCGGTTCGACTCACTTTTCCCCGGGAACCGTGCGCCGCGCCGGACATTTATACACGGTGCGGTTCGGTGCTTAAAACTGTGAAAGAAATAAAAAAACCAAACCAAACCAGACCATTCAAGTTGCGGTGCAGTGCGGTTCTGGACCTAATGGGCTATTATTCAAATTAGCACTTTTGGGCCTCACATTTATTTTTTTAAGCCTAAGCCCAATTATTTAATGATGCAAACACATCCTAATTAACAAGTTTTGGCAACAAAAAAACAAATTTACAAGTTAATTCAATGAACTTAACAAAAAAGACTCACACCTTATATGGCATATACCCTATACACTTATATAGTATATAACTATATATTATACCCGAGAACTATAAATAATTAAAAATTTTAGTATATAGAGTATAAACTATAAATAATATACTAATTTTTTTTTTTATATAATATAAAGAATATACTAATTTTATTATATAGGGTAATGGGTATAACTAAAATTATATACTAAAACATTATTAATTTATTATTATATTATATATCTACAAAAGAGGTCATAGGGTTATATAAAATATATTTTAGGGTCTAAACCCTAAAATATAGCTACGTTAATATTAATTCTAATATTTTATTAGGGTTTAGGGTTTATGGTCTAAAGTGTATAAAAATGTGTACAAAAAGTGTATAAAAAGTATATAATAATGGTATAAATATATATAAAATGGTGTATAATATGTATAAAAATATAAAAAAAAATATTTTTTTGCAAATATGCGGTGCGGTTCGATTCGGTGCGGTTAAATAAGGTGTAGAACCGGAACCGGAACCAGAGAGAACCGGTGCGGTTTGGTTTTTTTGGCAGTGTTGACTTTTTTTTGTCAACGCAGTTTTTTGGCTGAGCGATTCAGCCGATTTTGGTGGTGTGCGGTTAAAATGCCCACCCCTAATTAATAATAATGATATTAGAAGTTAAAAACCATAGCAAAGATGTAGTATTGAGTAATTATTTCTTAATTTTATATATGGTGGAACATCATATTTCAATAACTCACATTCCACTGAGTGAAGCTAAATGAAACTCGAGAAGCCTTGACTACTTAGTATAGATTGATTATAGCATTATAGGCTTATAGCCATTCCAAAGTTTCTATTCACAAACCTCTTGGAATTTAACTTTCTTCGACATTAATTGATAACTGAAATTTATAACCATCTAATTAATTTGCTCTATTGAAGTATCAGAAACAGAGAGAGAGCGAGAGAGAGAGAGAGAGAGAGATGGTAAATAAAAGAGGCATATCTTGTAATGGAGGGTATTTTTGTAAAATACTCTCCATACTATCCTAGGCTCCTAGCTAGCCTATATATAACTTGAATACAAACTCAAAGACCCCGCCTTTGAAACCCAAGTACAAACGATCCTCACTTCCTCAGAAAGAAAATGGAGCCTCTCAAGTCTCTACAATTGTTCCATGATACCGAAAAGCAAATGTTCACTCGGCTGTGCAACATGCTCTTCCAGCAATCAGATTGTCTTAAGCTGGTTGGCCTTTGGAATTCCATTTCTCATCTGGCTAAAGATGACAACTTTCTTGAAGCGATTCTCAAGCTACGAGAATCTGATCTTTTATCTCTCATCAATGTCTTTCATTTTGGAATGAATCCCTGAAGTCTTGGGAATCAGAAAAGATTTTAGATGAAGACAGACTCACCGCCATCGCGATGCCGAACCTGACCTGGCGAGCAGTGAATCGACACCTGATTATTGATAGAGCTGAAGATTTTATTTTAGATGCTGGCATCATCTTCGAGGGGATAACTCCAGTTAAGACCTTGTACCTTTCTGCCATCAAAAAAGAGCCTAAAGCAGAATCAGATTTTCAGAAGAAGACTAGAAACAGAGTCTTGGTATTCAAGAAACCAAGCTTGTCGAGCTCCAATGCAGGCTCCTTTTCAATTGTTACTGCAAGATTTACAAAAAGACTGCTGGGTTCGTTCTTTAAGAACCGAGATCAAGTTACTAAGGAGGAGATAGAGGATCTCATTGAGAGTAAGTATGGCGGACGTTGCTATGTGGACGCTCTGTACCAGAGCAATTTCCCCATATATCCAGAAATGTTTCCCCTGGTAATGACGAAGGTTCACATGATAGTAACGGGTCCGGGTGAGCCATCTTCATATGATCGCGGGGTCAGAATTCATGGAAGTATAATGTCTCTGATTGAAATGCCCTATCAAAGAGTGAATGTCTTCTTCACCAGCTCTTCTCTGTCAGTCGATGACATTCAGGATTTCTTGAGCAGGTATAACTCCATCTGTCTCTGGCTCTGTCTCTGTCTCTGTCTCTGTCTCTCCTCTCTCTCTCTCTCTCTCTCTTCAAGTTCTTTAACAAGATTTTTTTTCTAAAAAAATGCCTCTTTAATTTTCAGCAAGTATGGAAAGTGTATAGTGGGTTTCTACCTCAGAGGGAGTTGTGCGCGTTTTATGTTGGACGCAGAAAACATGAGGAAATTACAGATTTAGTCCAGTTATTTTATACCTAGTTCAATTTTGGTCCACAATTTTTTTCAAGTTCTGTTTTGGTCCATTAATTGTTTCACTTGTTCAATAAAGGTCCAGATTTGTTTTCTCAAATTTGGTCTGCTTTTTACCCTATCAAATCTCACCCAAATTCAGCAAATATATACTTGTTTTAAAGCTATGCATTTCTTCTTTACAACCATATAAAGATCATTCAAATTGGAGTTCTAAAACTCAAGATAATTGACCCTAAAGTAGGGTACCCAAAACTGCCAATTTTTCAAATTTCACCAAATCTCAATTCTCTTAGATTATAATACTCCAAATTTGTTTTTATGACTAAGAAATGATGAAATATAACTTATACTTCAATTATAATTGAAGAAAACATAACCCAAAAGATTTAAAGTCACAAATCTGGACTTTTATTGAACAAATGAAACAATTAGTGGACCAAAACAGAACTTAAAAAAGATCGTGGACTAAAATTGAACTAGGTATAAAATAAGTGGACCAAATCTGTAATTTCCTCCAGAAAACATTGTCCAAGAACTTCTTGGGGGTGAGAACAACACAGCCCAAATCATAATTAAGACCATCAACTACACTGCCTCAAGAACGTTTGGTAGTGAAAATTGAAGATGATGTAATTTACTTTACCAGATTGGCAGTGTTTGACTAACTGTAATTTCCTTTCATAGATAGATCGAGGTCACTTTAATAGCTTGAGCCATTTGTTGTTTTTTGAACTATTCATTATTTGTTGGTATGACTGCTAGCTGATGAATGAGGATACTGCATGGCCTTAATTTCCTTTTGTAAATAAGAGGTACTTTTGAAAAGAGATCAGTAGTTTAATTTGCATAAAATCAAGCTACATTAATTAATAATCATGCTTACATTAGACGTAATTAAGGTACTGCTCTTTACTTTTCAATATTAATTCCACTTAATTAATATTTGTGTATTCAGTCAGTCAACACTATGGAGGGGGTCCATTTAATTACAGAAGAAAGCTATATTGCACCTACACGTACAACTTTTTTAACATGTACTAGCATGTTTTAGTTTTAAACTTTTACTTTATGACATGAATGTTAATTTGCATCATTTTATTTCCATCTCATGCAATAAATTATTTCATTTGGATCATACATAGATTGTAGACAACTTTTTTTTTTCTTTGAAAGAATCGTAGACATTCTTTAGACTTTAGTAGTAGTATAAGAAATGACATTGACATTTGTGGTAAAAATCCCAATGAGATCATTTTCTTTTGGTCTGAGATCATCATGATTCATATCCATAGGTTAATTAATTAATTATATTTAAAAAGACAAAAAGTAGAGCCACTCAAGCGCAAGTGTACGTGGTCATAGTATACACATTTCATCTTGGTTAGGGAGCCATGCTTGGACACACGAACCCCCTCTTAAAATTACTATATATAAATACATGAACATGAGAACATCTTCAAATCTACTTGCAATGTGTCTTTGAAATGTAAACTGTCTTAGAATGTTTTCAAATCTACTTGCAATGTGTCTTTGAAATGTAAACTGTCTTAGAATGTTTTCAAATCTACTTGCAATGTGTGCTGACTGTGATCACAACTGGGACATTAAGATATAAGACTACATGCAGGCAATCAGGCAATGATAATATCCACGCAGGCATCCCAATGACAAATACTTTACACTCACTTTGTTGTTACCTATAGTATGCATATGGACAATGAGACAAACTAAGCAAAGTAGGGTTGCTTATTGTACAAGCCACATAACCCTAACTAATGTTACAGTTTCCTGCCCAACACTCTTCAGAAGTGGTATCATCACCATATGAGAATCCTAAATAAGTCACCAAGAATAGTCATTGTAGAATTATCATTGAAGGTGATCGAAACAGATTGCAATAGCTTAGTTCAAATTAAATTTCCGTAGTTTATTTGATTGTCATTTGAATCTGCCTCTAAGAGTCTTTCACCATCTACAGTGACAGTGAAATCTTCACTTTGAATAGCAAAGCCTCATTATATTGAAATCTTCTCTTTAGACCCTTTTTTTACCCATTACTTTTATCATTTCAAATTACATGCAAAACCAAATTCAAAGAAAAAAAAAATCTTGATATTGCATATCGCATATGTCAGACAAGACAATTGCGGCAATTGTCTAAGTGACTACAGCAAAGGGAGAGTGGAAAAAAATGTTGTAGTTATTGAGAACTAGGGGCATTGTTGGTAAATTTTGTACAATCAAATGGCCCGATTACTTGATTACTTTTCCGTTTCACCTGAAATTCAAGAACAATGAAAACACATGAGCTCAATGAATAATATATAATGGTGAAAATAAAATTCCATACCGGGTCAACAAAAAATAAGTAAATTACTTATCTATTTGTAAGCCACTAGGACAAATGTTTAAACAAATGCATTTTGTTTTAACCAATAATAATAGGAGAAACCCTTAGCATGTCTCTTTTCTTTTTTGGTTCTGAAATTTGATTCTTGGCCAAACATTGGATGTAGTGCAGGAGATACAAAATGCTCTGGAACAAATATGATGACAAACTAGAACAATAAGAGGGGAAAGTATACAAGCTGATGTTTTAATCATTTAATGGAAAGAGGTCGTGGAAGTGTTTGATAAGAAAGTTAATTCAAAGAATATGATGGTGTTTCTCTCTCTATCTCTGTGTGTGTGGGCCCACATCAGTGTTGAATTCATGTAAAACAGATGTCGCCTTTTCGAATAAAAAGTAAAACATGTATCCACAATGAATAGAATATTGTCTAGGAAGCAAAACCATACCGGAGACCATGGACCTAGTTGCGGTTGAGACTTGTGCGGGGGTGAATTTTGTACAGCACCACTTTTCATGGTTAAAATTTCCTGCAAATAGACTTTGTATTAGAATTATGCCCAACTTTGACCCAGCAGACACAATTAATACTCTAAATTGCAATTCATTGATTTCAAAGGAGTGGGACATTAAGAATTATGTGCATATAAGGATCCAAAACAAATGAAGAAACGAATATTTGAGAATAAGAATTGTAGTAGTCATGCAACACTTTGGTATGTCAAATAACATGTTATAAAATGCTGCTATAGGATAAAAAAGCAGTTTGTGTTATAACTTATAGTGTGCACATGAAAGGCTAGTAGGACAAATGTTACCTCTCCAGCTGCTTCAATTGCAGCTAACCATTCATCCGAGAATGGAACAGCATCTGGTGGAGGTTTTATGACAGGGGCATCTTGCTTCCTATCACTCCCAGGCCTCTTCTTACTGCAGTCAGAGACAGGAGAATTGAAGTTTCTCACAGATTTTCAAAATGGCTTAAAAGATGTGGAACAAAATGACTTAAAGGACACACAGACAATTGTACACACACACACAATATATATATATATAATAATAAGCATGTAAAATTGACCTAGGCTTTTAGGTACATACAGCTCTTTTGTTGCATCCTTAATTTCAGCTTCCTCTGCCAAAGCTTTGCCGCTCAATACATTAACTTCATTATCCTGCAGAATACTTCCACTTGATGATGTCTGATCAGAAATAACAGATGACCATAATTCTTCTCCCAAGGAACTAAATGCCAAATTTGACTCTGAGTTTTCTTCTGTTTCTGCCGATGAATCAGACTCCACAGAAGCAGCTTGATTGCTTAGCCTATTGTCATGCCTGGAATTTGTATAACATCGAAGATTTTCCGGTGATGGATCAATCTTGAAAGAGCTGGTCACTGCAACTTCCATTTGTAAGTAGTCAGCCTTTTCTTCCGAATCAGGTCTGACATCATGCAATTCTGGTGCTACCTCAGTACAAACATGGGAACTCTTTGAGATATCTCTACAAGCATCATGATCTAAAACAAGCTCATGAACAGTTTCCTCAAATTCCTTACAGGAAGCCTTGCTTGCAAATGAAAGGCCCTGAGCCTCTTGACTCTGTTCAACATTGTGTTCATCGACATTGATTTTACCACTCATCACACCGGTGAAATTGATTTTATCACTCATCAAATTAATTTGCTCTATTGAAGTATCTTGCTGGCAATAGCTTATGTTATCTTCGGGCTGTAACGGAGAGACATGGCAGCAACTTTCAACAGATAAATTGCAATCTTTGGTTCCTAAATCTTTGCACTCAATTATGTCTTTTATCACAGAACCACCCTCAACTTGCATTGTCACCTTTAGTTGGGACTTGAAACCTCCACTTTTTGAATAAGTGGCATTAATATTGTGAGTGGTCACTTTACCTGTTATTTGATCTTCATCCATTATGTCCAATTCCAAAGAGCAAGCTTGACCATGAAGTTGAAAGTCATTCCTGAACTCTGTATCAAGGTTGTAATTCTCAACCACTGGCTTGTTGTCTTCAGGTACTAAGGCAATTTTGTCCGCATTCTGGGAATCCACCATTTCCACCTCATTAGACCAGCAATCTGGCATATCGGGTGGAATTAGAGAAATGGCTCTGGAAATTTCTGATTCACTTCTGCAGGCAGTAGTTCCTTCTGGTTCCTTTGACTCAACACATTGATGAGCATTTTTCTGCTGGGATTCTTCAGGAAAAATACTAACTTCATCAATTACACAATCATTTAAGTGCAATCTATCATCCTGGAAAACCTGTTCTCCAAAATAGCAGGGATTTGGAAGGTCTAGATGTTCAGGTTTTTCATTTCCATTTGCAATCATCACCAATTGACAATTATCTGGAGCGGAAGTTCCCAGGTCAACATCATTGATTTCATCAGTTAATTTTCCACCTAAAGCCAGCACTTGTGCATCTTCCACATGTGGATTCCTACTCATAGTGTCAAATGTACTACTATCATTTTTTGCTTGATCTTCAAGTCTAGAGGCAGATGCGGCATCAGACCTTTTGAATTCAGATGCACTACAATTTTGAACTTTCAGACTGACATCTGCAACCTTCACACAACTGTAGCTCTGGATCTCTTCAGAAGCTTGGCGTTCCTTGGTCAAACTACCAGTGTTTTCTGATGGCAATGGATTCTCATTAAAAATTTGATTACCTTCACAGGTCAAAGGCATAAACAGATCAGCTTGTTGCCCATTCTGTTCATTGACATTATGATTGCCACTTGACTGATCATCATGTGATACTAAGATACTCTGCATACTGGATGAACTCACATCTCCAGATTTGGGCTTTAAAAAGACACCACAATTCTGTGGCAAATTATATGGTTTTTCTTCAAGAAGTTGATGGTCAGTTCTATCATTTTTGCCAGAAAAACCTGTAAATTTCACTGCAGAACTAAGATGGGATGTAACATGGGCCTTATCCATATCTTTACTTTTTGGAGTAAGTACAAAGGTGACCTCCATGCTGTTATCATCTTTATCCAATTGTTCACAGGATCTCCTCTGCAATACTACATCTTCCATGTGAGAACTCTTTTCAGTAATATATGGTTCTTCTTGTCCCATAGATTTTCGGTCCTCATGAACAGGAATGCTATTCAACTTTCGCTGATTCTCTGTCATTTTATAAGTATTTGAGTTAGATGATACCTTTGGTTCCAGCTTCTGCATATTTGTTATTTGCGAGACTGATATCCCCTTGTCCTTTGTGGCAGAGTTAACAGTAGACGGAGCGGAGCAACCTGAACTTGAGCATTGGGCATTAATATTTTCCATTATTGTCGCATTTTGCATCTTTAGAAGTGAAGATGGTGGCCTCAATTCATGAATTGGATTTACAGAACCAACTTGCCTCAAATTAGGAATTTTGCATGGTTGAGAACTTGTCTTATAAGAACTAGGCAAAGAAGAATCTTTTGACTGCAAAGAAATTATAAAAAAAAAAATGCAGCATATGAAAATCAGACATATTGAAGTTTGAAAATATCTTATCTCTTTTATGCAGCTATAGAACAGTTATTTGAATTTGATTCAAGTGAAAATACCTGACGAAAGAAACCCAGTGATGGAGATGGCATCCGCAAGCCTGATGGCTTTGATGTTTGGAGTTGATTACGCAGCAAGTTCAAACCAGTATGAGGAAGAGGAACTGCAGTTTTTCTGGAAATGACATCACGGCCATATAATGCATGACCAGAAGAAGGAAGTGCTTGTTTTGAGGTCACCTCTGGAACTGCCGTTTTGCTGGATCTGTCATCACGACCATGTGATGCATGACTGGCGGAAGGAAGAGCTTGTTTTGAGATCACATCTAAGTCATTATTTCCTTCAACACCAGGTGGACTTGGTATTTTGGCTGGCGAACAATTTCCCAAGCTGGCCTGCAAATTATGGAAATTTACATCACACGAAGCATATGCATCCTTATCAACAACAAATCGTTGATGATGTACAAAGAAAATGTCAACCAATTATAACGACTATCACTTCAATAAGCTTTAAGTTCTCACCACATTTCTTCTGGCTTGTCGAACAGAACTTTTAGCAGCTGAAGGTTTGGCAGTAGGACCAACTTTTGCATTGTTTGGCCTAGTTTTGGTGTTGTTCAAATTGACTGCTGTATGAGAGAAGTAATCAACATAATAAACAAACAATATCCATCTGATTCAAATTTGAAATTTTTATTTATTTGTCCTCTAAGAAAGTGGAAATATATTGGACTACTAGGCCCTTTAAAAGTAGGTCATTAAATAAATAGATCTTATTAAGAAATTTGAAAACAACAAATATTTATCGTAATTAAATTTCAAAGTCCCCAGAGTAAATATTATCTAAAACAGAATTACCAGGGCGAGCCATCTGATTTCGCTTTGAATCATTTGCACCAAGCGTCACATTCTTGGAGCCTCTAGAGAGTCCACAGGGAACTGGTTTTGGAACCGGTAATTTAGAAACTTTTAGTTCCTTTGTTGCCGAATTTATTGTATTCACATTTGCAGGCCTTTTCAGCGTTCACATAAGTCAAGGCCAACTCTCCCAAAAATTCTTATGAATAACAAAAGACATACCAAAATTCATATAGAAAACTTAATCAAAAGGATATGAAGAAGAGGCCACAGGTCGAGGGCAACCACTGCGTTTTGAGCCACTTCTATTGATATCACGGGCTGAAAGCACCTTCCGCTTGCCCTGAAAGTTTGAAAAACCCAGAAATTTTATTTCACACAACTTCAATCCAAAAATCTTCAACTTAAACAAAACTTTGCCATCCTAGACATAGATATGAGAACTGACCGCAGAACCTGGGGTTACATTATCTCTAGCTGATGAATCATGCTTTGGTACTGAATTGCCACCAACAATCGTATCTTCATATGAAGTACTTTCCGGCAATGCCTTGAATAATTTTTCTTCAAGCGCCTGCAAATCAGCTGATTCAGTAGTGCAATTTGTCTCTTCGTGGATAACTGACAACAGCCCACCAGAATTTGCATCCCCACTAATCATGGACAACTCTTCGGAATTCAATACACCTGAGAAAAAAACCAAAATGGGAAAAAGAAAAAGAAATTCTCAGCTTTAATTTTCTTTTCTGCTCATAAAATTTGTCAGATTCAAAACAAAACAAAAAAATATAACCTTCATCAGTAAAGAAAGCTCGATCCCAAGCCAGGCTTTTACGCAAATTGTATCCTGCCCCCTTCTTCTTCCTCTTCATTTGCTGCGGCTGGAGGTTGAGTTTTTGGGAATCCTCATTCACCATTATACCCTCTGCAATACAATTCAAAGAGTTTTACCATCATTCACCACGTAATGTAGGTTCTAGTAGAGCACATATACATATAAACTGTCAGTTATGTACAAGAATTGTACAATGCAGAGCACCATTAGAGGTCAATTCGAGCAACTGTATTCAAATTAAAAGAAACAACAAACCCTAGACAGATAGAAACAGAGTGAAGCACAGATTCCTAAAAGAGTAAGAGAAAACCCTAACCTACTGGCTTGGATCTGAGGGCTTGGAGAGGCGAGCAGAAGAAATTGGTGTCGTCGATGGTGGCTTTGTGAGTGTGACTGCTCGAAACATTGCAGTCGTCGTCGTGAATCGATTGGAGTAGCGAGTCGTCCTCTCCTGCGATTTCGATGAGAGGAACATCAGACTCCATCTCTGTCTGTTCTCAGCGTTTCTAGAAAGATCGAATGGGAATAAGGGATTCGAAGAAGAACGTTGTAAGTTTTTGCGGTTGTTCCTTTGGGTCTGCTCTGCAAGGCGTTTGTTTGTTAATTTTTTGAAAGAATTCGAGAGCGGCAAGGATGGATCGGGATAGAGACAAAAAGACAATGATCACGTGACCGAGGAAAATTACGAAAGAGGTCATTGTGGCCAACGGGTTCAACGGCTTTTTGACGGACCATAGGTTTTGACTTTGATGATTGATGTAGGCATAACTGTAAATTTACCTCCACTATTGATCATAGTATATCATTAGCAACTTCGACTAGCTAAATGATATAAAGGTTGACCGGGCTTTAAATCTGACCCAGCCCACAAAAACTTTCCTAAGTTTGTTAAAGCCCAACAGCCCAAAAAAAATTATCAGGGCTGTTTATTGTTTAAAGCTCACAAGCCACAGTGTAACAACTAACATTTAGCACGGGCAATAGTTAATGGTGCTTTTTTTTTTTTTTTCAGAGGTAGTCAATGGTGCTTATGAGCCTTGTACAGATTCCACGCAAGTAATGTTTTCCCACATTTTGCCAATTGGCCCATTGATGCATGACAAAGTCATCAAATTTGGTGGGACCAGAAGAAGATGGGTCCTATGCCCAAGTAACTTATTATGAAAACCTATATACGGAACCAACATGAAGACCATAAACTCCATCATAGATAGGAAGAAAAAATTGTCTTACATAAGAAACACTCTCGAGTACTTACCAAATTAAAACTGATTAGCATAAACAAAGGCCGGTACAAAAAACCCGATAAAGAACAATGAAACTTCCATCAAATTTAAGACTCCCGGAGAAGAGTTTCCATCATATCAAAGATAAAGAACAATGAATGCATGAATATCATGCTAGTCAACTGCAACAAGTTTATTCGAGCTTGGAACTATCTAAATTATTTATCCTTGCAAAATGAATTTCTTTGGAACTGTGATTCATAAACTTATACATCTCACAATTGTAAGCAACTCAGGACCAATTCCTTGCAAAATCCGCACTTAGTGTGCATGTGTGTGTAAAGCTAAATAAACTAAAATCCCGGAAAAGCTACACGGTATGATGATTCCCGGGCTCCTCTTTACAATCAGTGAAATCTAATCCCCCCTCCAATCCCATTTCCCTTTTCGATTGGAAATAAATGAAATACAAATAAAGTAAGTACACCTATGAAGGGAACTAACCATGACTCTGTGGAACCCCTCTTTATACTCCAATACAGGAATATGAGCCAGGACTTTACATTTCTAGGTCAAAATCAAGCATCTTCCTCCTTTGCCACCCAAAATGGTGCTCTATCAATTCCATTTTGAGCTTGAGAACTTCTTTCTTCGTGCTACGTACCTTTGCTTCCACAAACCAAGAAAATGGGTATACTAATCCTCATCCTCAGTTATGGAGGCAAAGGAAAAAGGTTTGAACTTGTAGCCATCACCATGGTAGAATTTATTTTGAAATTCCACCCAATGAAGACGCAGGGCATGAAGAAAAGCACTGAGTGTCTCCATCATGAGTAGTATGAAGGCAGTTGCAAAGGCAAAAACTGCTAACCCAATTAACCGGATAACAATGTTGTCATACCTGTTATAGTTATTTTCAAAAGTAAATTACTGATTGAAAGAAATGGGCAGCATCATAAGTAACAACAATAGTCCATGTGTCGCACTAGTGAATGGCTGGGAAAACTTTAAAAATGTTGTTATTCTGCCAGATAGTTTTAGTGTAAACCGACATTTAAATTTTCAACATCTATAGCAGTTTTTTATTAAAGGCTCAACGCCATAGCGTGCAGACAAAAGGTAATATGCTGAACATGTTGACCGCATCATATTAACACACAAAACCACACTGGCACACTAAAAAGGATATTCAGTAAACCTACAAGAAGGTGAGACTGAATTCAGGCAACTGCTAGGCTAGACCATATCTTATACCATGAGACATTACCCCAGAAGTTAGACATTTATGAACCCCCCCACCCCAAAAAATGAAAAAAAGGAATAATAAATCAATTTGAATCATCAGCTCCACGCTGACACTTCAAATAGAGAAAAGTAGATCCAGATTCTACGAGCCAGATTTTGTTTCATGAACAAAATGAGGGGGAAAAAAGAAACGAGAAAGAGAAGAAAAGTTAGAAGTCAGAAACACATTTATGCCATGATAAAGCATTTAAGGTTGGAACTTACCCCCAGGCAAGGAGGAGGACCTTCTCGTAGAAAACGGTTGACAATTCTGAGTGGGCCAAGCTGTAAGCAGTAACAGATATTAAGAAAAAGGTTACCACTTACCATATTGATTAAGGAAAATGACACAATAAGAAAAAAAATACAGGTACTCTACAAATATGCAAACAAGGTAGGTATACCTCAAAGCCCAAAGTCGAAGATATGATGCTGTATTTGAAACTGCACCCAGAACAAACTCTATGGAGTGTATCATCTGGTGTACAAATACCTCACTGAAATTAAACTCCTCATGATGATGTTGCCTGGCAGAATCAGGTTCCACCTCAAGATCCATCTCTGAGGTACCAAGCATCCCATAGGCACGACCTTGAAACCTCTGAAAATAACATCAGGAAAACATAGGTATCAAATCTTCCCATGCTCCTTATATCTCCCCTCAAATAGATTTTAGTCAAAGACAACTATACCCTACATAAGTCAACTGAGTCCATAACCAGTTGAGGATACTAATTACTAAGTATTCAAATTGTAAAAAATAATTAAAAGGAACAAAAACATCAAAGCAAACTCATTCCTTTGCTGGTTTTCTTAAAACTCCAGAACAACAGATGTTGGGCAAGTTATACCACAGTACCTCCGTATGAAGCTTCTTCAAAATAAAAGGTTTTGGAAAGAGCATCCATGGAACTGCAATTAGAGCCAAAAGCAACAAAATGATCTGCAAAAGAAGAGCCCAGTTAACCATAACATAAATTTAAAACATAAAAAATTGAGTATACAAAGAAACAATAAAGAGGAGTGGAAGACGTGCCTGAAGTGGTCTTTGGCCCCAGAACAACTGATTTTCACCAAGATCATCAGTCGGACTTAAAAACATGTAAATCATTACATGATAGAGGTCTGCCTGAGAGCCAGTGCACCACTTGATGATAACAAGAAGTGAAAGGTATCCAAAAAGACTGTTAAGAAAGATTATCTGCGGCACAAACTGGTATCTAACAACAAGATGCAGAATAAGTCAAACCCTTGTCAACTTCATTTGAAAGTAAATACAACAATGGGAAAAGTGAAAAACATATGAAATGGAGAGACACACCTTATATCAAGCGAGCTGCTGAAAAACCGTGCATCAAAGTAACTTAGTAGAATTCCTAAGTTCATTTGTGCCACACCCAACAGAATAGATAATTTCATTTTGAGAGAATTCAAAAAAGGCAGTTCTGAACGACTTCCACGCCAACTGGGATCCACACCAAATGGGTACGGATCTCGGTACTTGACCAATCCAGCAGTGTGTGCATCACTGCTCAAATACAGACAAAGTTTAATGATACTTGACACTGATAAGTAGTTGGTTTTCTTCTGTGAAACAACAAGATAATAAACCAAACTTTCTTCTTGTGAACCTTTAGACCAAAAACAATTAGTTGAATAATTAAAAGAAATACTGAATTGACATCTCCACTAGAAAGGGGAAAAAAAGAAAGGTATCGGCAACATACAACCAATAAATGCATCAGATAAATATACGTTTGAGCATTAACTGATGCCCAAAAAAAAAAAAGGAAAAGCAGAGAAAAATGCTTTTACTTGAACATTTTAAATAGAGAGAGTACCTGCAACTAGCATCTCTACATTTGTAAGCAGACCCACCAAATATGTGAAAAGGAACAGAGAAGAACTCATTGTAAATCAACCCACAGTAAATTGAAAATATAGACATCAAAAGAAGTATATATCGCCCACCAAACAGCATCTCCATAAAGCTCCCAAGTTTCTGTTAGGAATTAATATGGAATTCATTATTAGAAGTGGACAAAACAAAATTTTCTCTCACATGTTAAAAGCATGTTATGTGGTTGCATTTGACACACCAAAATCACTAATATATTTTGTTAAAAGGAAAATTGAAACATAGAAATCATGTCCCAGATGACAACATTTTCATTAAGTTCTTGTCCATTTAACGGGGTCAGCTGCTCCAATCCTGGTCTGACATTCCTCTCAAACAATAGCTACTAGGGCTAGAAGTAGTTTCGGAAATTCAATTGAATAATAAATGAAAGTTTATCCTCCTTCTTGCTCCAATGTGAATGAATATAATTAATATTGTTGTTACTACAATTATAATTTGGTACTGTCAGACTCATATCTACATTGATTCTTCCCACAAATAAAACATGTGATTTGAAAATCTAGCTCAACAAATTATGTTGCTGCTAGCAAAGCTATTGCCGCAGTGTTGCATATATTATTAACCCACAGAATAAAAATTGCAGCCGCTGTTATATTAAATTTTGTTGAATAGGATAAAACAGCAAAGTGGCAGTTATGAAAAAATTCAGGGTCAGTGGTACTAGTGTTAGCAATAATGGCTACGGGTAGAGTGGTAGATATTTTTGAAAACTTCTGGAGAGAGCAAGAGATATTTTTAATAGTAGCTGATAGAGTCAATGACTATGAAGTGGAAACTGGTATACGATATGGGACATCTTGAAGCAGTTTTTGCTTAACCAAAGCAATACAATTCATATTCACTTTCAATTCCTTCTGATAGTACACTTCCTCTTAAACTTTAATGCTAGATTAGAAAAAGGACGCACCTGACCACTGAGTTTACTTTCACGTGCTATAAGAATTAATGCTCCCAGCAACAAGCATATCCCATGACCCCAGTCTCCAAACATAACCGCAAAAAGAAATGGAAAGGTAATAACAGTGTAAACTGCAGGATTTGCTTCTTGATATCTTGCAACACTGCAAAATTCATTAGACACAGATCAGTTTTATGGCTAGAACATAGTTAAAACATATAGCTTGTCAGCTGAACAACTTATTTTGAATGATGATTCAGTTTAAACCGTTTCACTTACCATTTTCCCTATGTTATGAAAAAAGCTTTCAACAAAATTGCTACTAAAAAAGAGAATTGCTGCCTCATTATGTAATTTGCAACTGACCCTCTCTCTTCTTCTTCTTTTTTCTCTTCAATTTTCTTTGTTTGACAGCAAATAAAAGAAAGAAAATTCTTCAATATTTAGTTATAAACTGAAAATTACTAACTTGCAGCAAAAGAACCCTGTCCTCACGCTCACATCCCATCCCTCAACAAACTCCTAAAACAATCCAAGCTCCACCCTTAAGTAGGTTGGACATACAGCACATGATTTCTGATATTTAGTTTTCTTGTTAACCGAAAAAATAATGATGCTATGTTAGTAAATAACTTGTGCCATCATGCATTGCCTTTCCTTCCTAATGTGTCAACCAGACACCTACCAATATGTTAACAGTGAGCAATCAGAATGTAAATCTTAATCCAGAATGCTCATAATTTCTAATACAAGTTGTAAAAAAATTTACAAGGAAACTTATGCATTAATTTAAAGACAATTTCTTTCAAAGAATAAAGGTTAAGGTGTCATAAGCAGCATTTTTTACTAACCCATATGCATCAACAATTTCCTGAAATGCATTTGTGAAGCAGTTGGTTCTGAAATATGTAGGAGGTGATTCTATTGCATCCATCACGTGAAATATTATACCCACTTGTGAATTGCTATCAAATGTTGCACGCTGCAGTGCCTCCTGAATCTGTTGAATCATAAAAATACTTTGTTAAAAATAACACAAGTTTGCAAAAGTTATCTACAATAAAAAAGTGCTGAAGTAACAAAAGACCCCTAATAAAAATAGAAAATAATATAAAGGGCCCTCATGAAGCAAATTACCTTAGTTTTTGCAAATATTGGACACCAGCCCTCTCCAACAAGACATTTTTTTGTAACATCAAAGTTTAACATGTTCAGCGTATCGTATACAGCTTTCTCCCTTCTTACCTGGGAAAGGGTAGAAAACATGACATAGTTGTCAGTATCAAGATAAAGCAAAACCACTCTCATTTGCGCAAACTGTTAGTTATAAATTCTATGTCGCTCAGGCAAATGCAATAACAATTACAAGAGACAAACAGCAGCAATATTTTACCATGTTCATCCATTTTGCTAGGTGAAACCCTACAGAAGTAAGGGCCTTATTTCTGTGACGGATCCCTGCATCCAAGGTTGCTTCCAATTCAGCAAGTCGTGACGAAACCTGCAACCCAAAACCTGAACTTTCAGCAAATAAAATAAAGTATTTTTTGTTACTTTAATCAAGACATGCAAATATAAGTGATAACGCGAATAGAAAAAAATTAAAAGGGAGTAGTTGAATTTAATTGAAGCTAATGATGCTAAGAAGCACATGTTAATATCTACCCATCAGATTTAAACAAACATTGAAGCAGGATAAAGTTTTATGGGAAAGTTTAAAAAAACAAAAACAAAAAGATTCTCTCTTTAAGCTTCAAAACTTCTTTCCAATTTAAGGACAAATTAACTACCAGCGTCCTCAACTGAATAGTGAATACTTACTTCTCTAGTTATTTGTCTCTGCTTAGTTATATCTTCAGGAACAGGATAGCAATTTGCACCAAAGGCCTCACAAATTTTCAAAATCTTTGTTTTTGCCTGCATCCCTGAGAAAAACACTACAAACACTGATTTTTCAACCTGCAAAACTTTGAGGAATTAGTAAAGAAGCGCATAGGCATTCTCATTTTTCAAATAGAAAAATGAAACCACACCAAAAAACTGAGGCAGAAGAAAACCATTTCAGTAGATAAAGGATCCATGATCTGCTCATCTGCTGTTGCCTGGTTGAAAAGCATATTGCCCCTTGTAGCACGAAACAACATCCTCTCAAACCTGAGAGCTTTGGATTTACAAATAATTCCGCTAATAAAACTCAAACCAGATTGGTCTGATGGTCCAGGTCTAATATCCTGTAAAATGCATAATCAATTATGAATGAAATCATAGAAAAAGGTTTTCACCAAAAAGTGCATCAAAGTTAGTAAGGCGCAATCAAAAAGTACCTGCTCAAGTAATGATGTTGTATCACCATAGTCATTATTTGAGTAGACATTCTCAACTAATTCTCTCTCCTCTGAAACCGCATGGCTATTACTTGAAACAAGAAAGCCACTTGCCTGAAAGTTGCCCACATAAAGATATATAAGAAGGCTCAAGAAAAAAGCATTTGAAACTAGAATTAGGGAGTAATGGTTTAGATTTATTCTTTTCTAAAAAGGATGAATTCTATATATAAGAGATACATGAAAGCAATAGACAAAAATTGATAAAGAAATTATAGATATCAATAAATTAGCATAAACCTGCATTTATTACTAAGACAATAAAAAATGGAGTTGCAGATAACCTGGCCACAGGCCAAGTTTCAGTCACACATGTGTACACATGAAAATATATTAAAAAGGAGCAGCAGATAGAAGGCTTCTAATACATTACCAATAATGGAGAGAAAAAGATAAAGGCCAATTACCTTTTGCAATACCATCTTGAACTCCAGGAGCTCATTATATGAATGCTGAAGTCTCTCACTATTAGAGTTCATTTCAATTAGCTCATGTTCGTGCTCAGCAAGTTGTATCTGGAGTTGAGATATATACAACATCCAATTCAACTTATCAGTGTACAGAAAAAAGTTTCCCTACATGAGGGCACAATTGGTTGGTGCGAGAGAGAGAGAATAAATGCAGAGCAGTAATATAGAAATAGACCTCTAATTCCTCTAACTCGATGTCTGGTTGCAAAACAGGATGTAGAGATGAAAGTAGACCGGCTTTACTGATTTGATCTCTGAAAAAACGCAGCTTTCTTGACATCTCTGCACATCGCTTTACCTACGGAAATACTCACAAAGATAAAACAACTAAAATACCAAAAAAACAAGGATTGAAACATTGAAATATTGAATTAGAAAAATATTCCACCATTATTTGAGAAAGATAGATGCTGCAGTCCAAAAATACAGATTGCAGTTGTAGTTCTAATCGGATCCGAGTAGATACCTGATTAACAAATGTTCGCTGGAAAGGACTTTTATCAGCATTTAACTGCAAAAAGTAGAAAAGCATCCGACCATGAGTATATCTGAATACAAATTAAAAATACTACCACATCTTATTCCCTTCAAGAGACCAACAAAGGAAGAACCATAAGTTTCCAATGCTTTCTTAACATGTATCGTATACAATATAAAGTCCAGGTCTTTCTTCAATATTAATACAGAGCATTGCAGAAAAACGGAACTACATCTTGTGATGAAACACTTCACTATATACACTATGAAGTTCTTTGGTGCCGACACGGGAAAGTATGAATCCCCAGCACTCAAGCTAATCAAGAGTACTATTTCATAAACTAAACTAGAAAATTTTTGGTATTGTTTAGTAGTTAGGAAGCGTCACTTTACCTATAACTTAACACATTGTACTGAATATCGCTCAATCTATTCGATATACTTTATCTATATCGTTAGGATTGCAGGGGAAATTTTTTCTTCTTAATATGAAGCAGAATAGACCTCTTTGCAAACCCTTCCTAACTGAGAATTTAACTAGCATAACCATATCTAAAATATTCTCAGGAAAAATAAAAGATCCAAGTGCACTGAGTACATGTACTCCTAAATTTATAATGTCAACGAGCCGAACAATAATAAAATGGCATGCTAAATCTAAATCCACAATCGTGCCCCAAAAATTGAAATTCTACAATTCCTTTTCTAGAAAGTGAGACATTTTGCTAGAAAAAAATAAAATAAATCATAACTTCTTGAAGCAAATTCCTCAATTACTGACTCCGGTATCCACTCAACTACTTAAAACACGCATTCATCCAAGCTAATGCAAAATTCTGATTCATCCTAAACCAATACCACGCGTTTCAATCAAATTCTCACTTCTGGTCACTATAGACAGAGAGATGCCAAATCTAACATAATTCCTAATCGATAGAGACCGAGTCGGTCAGATCTGATGAGTTGGAAAACTTACGTCTCGGAATTGGAGGAGGCCGAGTTCGCCGAGATAAGAAACGGCGCGGTGAGCAGACTCGACGGGGATGATGAGCTGGACGAAGGTCATCTTCTCGGAGCGCATCAGATCCATGGGCGGCAAGTTGTCGATAAACTTCTCCATTTTCTCGGCAACCAAACGGCAACAGCTTTTGCTTGCCTTTGGATCTGAGACTCTCTTTTCAGATCTGAAACTGCTCGATCTCTCTCTCTATATGCGTTTGTATGGGAGTGTGTGTTTGTGTGTTTTAGTGCGTTATTCCGAAGTTCTCATTTTCGGGGTTTTGCTTTTCATTTTGTGTTGCCAACTGCCATTAGGATCGGAGAATTCGCATCATTTTCAATGCACGATGCGAAGTTGGGCTTTATTATTATAAGCGCTTTGCGTTTTAAGGATGGTGGAGCCGCGGTCGTTAACTTAAACTACGGTCCTATAGTCTGCCATACTTTTATGAGTTTTATGATTTTTATCCCACCGAACTTTCCTAGTTGACAATTTATTAGATCTCATCTCATGAATATACTGCTTATTACTTGCAACACAATAAATATAAAAAATTAAGGATGTTATAGTAATCCACTTAATTCATTCTTATCTAACATGTTTCACTTTTTTTACGTTTATCTCATTTTCTCTCTCTTTTTTTCTATTTTCTACATATCTCATCTTGGTATCATCTGTATGTAGTTCATCTAGTTCATTTTGATTCAATTTATTTTATTTTTATTTTTTGTGGTTTATCAGATCATTAATTTCATCAAAACCAAGGCCAAGCTTCTGCAGAAGCCAAAAATGTTGCAGAGCTTCCAAACCTTGCACATTTAGATCAGCATATATAGCCAACAATAATGTCATTAATTATAGGACTGCAAACTATCAAGTTATAATATATCTTTATTCATCAGATGTACTGCCACACTTTTGCAAACATGTCCAATTTCACATTTGATAGATAAACATGATTTATCGTGTGAAACTCAGGTTATATGTTTGACATTAATTCGATATGTATATTGTGGGACCATGATTTACCCTATGATACTGCATAGTACATAAGCAAGAACAAAGAGGAAAGGACAATAATGCCCCTCACCAATCGAATATGGCCATTAGCTAAAGGGCCAATACAGATATGAATCAAGGGTATGGACCACCGTGGTATGGATTAAGGGCCCAACTTCGAGACAAAGCTCTAAATATGAGCCCATATATAGATTACAGGTTGTCCAGTTTACAATGCTTGGCTCACAAGGATTCTCAAATTCATCCTAGCAGCCATCAGCATCATCAAAATTGTTGATGATCTCCCTCACATTCTATTGGTTGAAATCCTTTGTCAACTCCCTCTCAGCCATTTTCTTTTTGTGTTATCAGATCATTGATATATGTCTCTAGTTTTGGCCCTCTGCTATACACTTCCCTTCTTTTTTTCCCCTTCTTCTTGGCCTTAATTGTTTAGAAAATCAAGGTGAAGTTGAGGAGTTAGTAGCTAGTTAATTAAGTGAAGTTAAGGAAACCTTATGGCTCTAGTAGTGTCCACCGAGACAAAAAAAGCACTCAGTCCCTCTACAAAAACTTTTTATTTTATTTATGTGGCCCTTTAATATTTTTTGTTAAGCATACAAGTATGTGTAAGGTTGGTTAGGTTTGATTTTGAACAGTTTGTCTTAGATGCTATATATCTATATTTTCTTTCTTTAGTTTTTGATGAAATGAAGCTTGCAATGTGTTGAATGTAGTATAGCTTTTGTTAATTTGTTGGAGTTCTCATTGTGATAAATTGCTTTTCATGTTATTTGAGGTTTTACTTTTTAGTAGTACTGTTTATGCAAACCTCTCAAAAGGGATAATGATCATTAGTTTGATAAGAAATATATTTAGTTTTGATTCAGTCGCTCGATCTGAAGTACTAAATTATGAGATCAATATTCGCATTGAAGTCTTTTCTAGTGAAAAGTGATTCATTTGTTTTCTGTTATGGTAAGGAGATCTGTTTGAAGTTATGGCAGGAAATTGGGTCCAAGTGTGCAAGCGTTGGTGGCCCACACCACTTCCTAGACTAGCACAGCATGCCCATGGTGGCGGAACTAGCTATATATAGTAAGTATATATATAAATTAAACTACACTTTTATTAAGTTGGTGTTGGATTATATATCTACTTGATGCAATTAAGTATCTTAAGCTAGCAGTAGTGCATTTGTATTTGCATATGTATTATTACTGTTGTTGATACTTAATATTTTATTATTTTTTTGGTCAGCTGTTTTCTTCGATTTAATTATGGTGGATCGTAATGGAGGCTTGAGCAAGTCCAACTTTTGTCTATCAAGTTGGTTTGGACAATTGCAGTAATAGTTTTGGGTTTCATTTTTTCTGGTGCAGTTGGTTGTTGATCTGTTTTGGCTTTGGCTTTGCTTGTTTGTTTCAGAATGCTATGCAGCACTTCTATTCATACTGAGCCTTTTTTGGGTGTGTTGTGTTAGAAAATCAAAGTGGAGTTAGTAGCTACTTAAGTGAAGTGTGATGTAGAGACAAAAAGAGCACTCAGTCCCTCTAAAAAGTCTAAATAGCTAGCTTTTTGATGAGATGTAGCTTGTAAATAACCCCTCCAAGTGCCCTTAATTTGATCATTGCACAAGTTAGCTCTAAGTGCACCAGATGACTATTTCATCAAAACCAGGGCCAGACTTGTGCAGAAACAATATATATAGGACTGCAGAGCTTCAAAACCTTCTTCATTTCGAGAGTATAATAGGCTATAGCCAACAATATTGCATTAATTATTCAGCAAGAAACAAATATGGAGGTCAAATCCAAACAACGTAGACTGCCTCTTAACTTACACCTGCTTACCAAGATTTTTTGAAAAGTTACTTCTATGAATGACTTTTGAAAGTTGAAATAATATAAAGGCCAATGTTTGATAGCAATGAGTTACAAAATTGAATTCTGAATTTCTAAACAAACAAAGTTTATTGCCAAAAAGAAAAACAAAATAAGTTTGAAAACTTAATTTTTGTTTTTCAAAGAATAAAATGCCACGTAGTCAAAATTCAGAAACTTTGACTATGAGTTGTCATACCGCTTTAACATATTTGAGATTAATCTGGTGCGTGAAAACTAGTTCAGGACATTTTTTGTAACAAAAAAAAAAAGATTCACACAAGTTTCTTTTCTCGTTCGAATATCTGATCGAAAAATTGTATGTTCGACGGCAATACCATATAGTATCTTGATTTGTGTTACGAATTCCTCAAAATGATTACACTTAGACCCTGTTTGGGATTGCGGTGAAGGATCCAAAAGCTGCTGTGGATGACAATTCTCAATCACCTACAGCAGTTTTGGTGTTTGGTAAAAAAATAAAAAACTGCTTTCTCCCACAATTCTCAACTTCTCACAGCAAAAACAGAAAGCAGGTTTCTAGGTGCTTTTGAAAACTGCAGTGAATCACAACAACAATAAATATTTTATTTTACCCATACTACCCTTATTGATTTCTACAATTTATATTTGTTAATTTTAAATTAAAAAATATGTTCATTGTTAGTTATATTTTATATTGTGATAATTAATTATGATATTTTATTTGTACGATTAAAATTATAATATACTTAAAAAAATAATAGGAATACTTATTTAATAATGTTGTTCTTAAAAAAAATTAATGCTAACAAAAATTTGGAGCCACAAATTTTAAAAATAAGTAAAATACACTTTTAGCATCATGTCCATTTTAGTAATTATACACAGTCACAACACTTTTACATTAACATTTACCAAACACTTTGATATTATTTTTTGCACTCACAGCACTTTTGAAAACATAGTTTATCAAACACTCAACTGCTTTACTTTACAGCTGACTTTACTTCACAGTTGTTTTTTCTCACAGCAATACCAAACTGGCCCTTAAACAAACACTAATGTCTAAACCCTAATCTTTAAACTTTTAACTTTTTAACGCATGGTAATAATTGCACCCAAGTCCTCAGTGTTATAATTTGAGTTGTAATAATTTTTCCATAGCTTCCTCCTATAAATAGGCAAATAGCAATAGTTTGGTTGTCCCTACAAGGTTTGAAAGCGCCAGAGCTTCGTCTTCCCAATCTTAAGCGAACGCTCTTAATCGCTCTGTAAGTGGTTCCCTTATCCCGTTTTATTCTTTTACGAATTGCTTGCTCTGTTCTTTGCATCAAAATTGGCATCACAACCTGAATTATAATTTATTTAGATAATTTAGAAACAAGCATGACCCATTAGATTTCTGTTGGTTTGTTTGAAATCAGGGAATAACATGTTTAACCCAAGCTGCTAGTAAGGTGGGAAAATCTAATGGGTCGTGCTTGGTTTGGTTTGGATTTTATTTGGTCGTCGAACTTTTCAGTGACAGTTGTACTTAAATGGAATGAGAACCTGAGATGGGATTTGTTTTGGGTGAACTTGGTCTCATGGGGTGGTGGGCTCTGTTTGGATTATTCATTGTTTCTCATTAAAATATTATAACCTTACAGAATTGTCAGGCACACTCACAGAAACAACTTTCTATTCTGTATGTTATACTCTAGATTTTCACCTTGTTCCACTCCAGAGAGCCAAAGAACTGTATAGTAAACACTGGAATTGTGCTGGGTTTTAGATTTGATGGAATGAATTGCAGACTGCTTGGGTGTATTGTTGTTTTTCTGCTAAGCTGGTTTGTTTATGAATAGAGAATCTTAGTGAAAAAGGAACATGTGAGAATATTGATGCTAAACATTAGTTGCAAAATCCAGGATAGGTGATTGGGTTCTTTTACTTAAGAAAGAATGCTTTTGTTTATGTTAATCCAATCTGAGAAGGACCAGAATTTGGGACTGTTGTGCCACCATTTGGCACGGAGGATAGTCCTAGATTTTCCTTTTGTGTTTGTAAGTGTATATTGGTTTGTTTGATACCATTCTTACCCAAAGGGCAATGAATTTGAACACTGGCTGTTTTGGTTGTGGGTTGAAAGCATCTTGTGCAGGAAGCTGCATTTGGGAAAATAATTAGAATTTAGAAGTGTGTTATTTTGTCCTTGTCTTCATAAATTAGAGGTTTTTAAATTGGAAGATTGAGTATTCCTGTGTATAATGACGCCAAGGATAGTTGCTATGATGTTAAAGTTGATTAGGGCTAAATTTAGAGCTGGCACAGAATGGTGGTGGTGTGAGCAACTGTCTGACTATTAATTACATTATTATTACTTCAATGGCCTATTCTTGTGATTTCTTACATTAATTCAATATTATGTTTCCTAAGTGTAGAATCCTTGCTGTCTAAATGATGGTGGTGTAACTCGGGTTTTTGAAGTTTGTTTGATCAGGAATAATAATCATAATCTACCAAATGGGGAAAACCAATCCTGATGAAAAGATTCTCAGCTACAATGATGTTGTACTCAGACGATCAGACTTGGATATCCTCAGTGGCCGGCATTTTCTCAATGATCGAATCATCGAGTTCTACTTCAGTTATCTTTCATCAGGCCAGTTATCGAAGGAGATCATACTCATTCCACCATCGATTGCATTCTGGATAATGAATTGCCCAGTTGGTGACAGCCTAAAAGAGTTCCTAGAACCTCTTCACTTGCCTGATAAAAAACTGGTAATCTTTCCTGTCAATGACAATGATGATGTGAGTGAAGCTGAAGGTGGGTCTCATTGGAGCCTACTTGCATTTGAGAGAAATGCTAATGTGTTTGTTCATCATGATAGCAATCAAGGGATGAATAAAAGGCACGCCAAACAACTTTATAATGCTGTTTCCAAATTTATGAGTGTCTCCAGTTCAACAGCTGTTCCCACTTATCAAGAGTGTACTGATTCACCACAACAAATGAATGGTTATGACTGCGGCGTGTATGTATTGGCCATTGCAAGGGTTATATGCAGCTGGTATGGAAGTCAAGACAAAGATGGAGATAATATGTGGTTCTCTGCATTGAAGGAGCAGGTCACCCCATCTTCTGTTGCTGGAATGCGAAACGAGATCCTGGAGCTGATCAGAGGTCTCATGCCCATGTAGTGAGGTTCACCTACAAAGTACGATTAGGTGAAAGGGATGAGAGAGAAACTCATGGTTGGGAGATCTTTAGACCCAAAAGGTTAACTTTCATTGACTCTGGAACTTGACATATAGATATAGTTTGGTCTTCTTGCTACAGTCATATTTGTAGAAATCTTATAGGACATGTCCTCTTCCTCCAAATATGTATTGGCAAGTAGAAGCATGTGATGGCTTTCTCGAGCTTCTGAAACCCATATTGGCAATCCAAGTGTTGGTTTACAAGTTGTGCTGCTCCTACTTTGTAATACTTGTCCTATGAAGGTTTTCCTAAAACTTTTGTGATATGAAATACATGAATCTATACTTTTTGTTGTGCATTTTCGTTTATAAGAATTATGCATTTATTTCAGCTTCCATAATCTGCAGCAAAGGTCCAAAGGAACAACAGTGGCTGCATAATCTAGCAGAAATAACGAGTCATTTGTTACTTTAAATGTTAATATAATTAGATAAGTAATTCATCCATTCCACAGCATAAAACAGATCCATGGCTAACCAGACATGTTACATTGCGTGAAATTTTGCAGCACAACGCTCGTCATGAAATACCCTCACATATTCTGTTGAATTAGTGGTATTGGACTTTGATGCATTTGCACTTAAATCAATGTGCCCTGATCCATTGAATCTCTACCACGACTGGTGGGTTCACCATCCCACACCGAACAACCGGGGTAGTGGCCGACGACCTCGATGGTCCAGTGAGGAAGGGAGAGAGAAAAAATTTGGTATGATTTGGACACACACGACTCATCCAGAGGCTAGCAAAGTCGCTGACACCACTTTCTTTTTTCAGTTTTAAATAAGGTTAGGTTGATTTGATGAGATTTGGTTAATGAGTTTTATCATATTCTGAACGGCCAATCAGAAAAGAAATTATAGTAATAACCCAATAATGACCCGTTACCCGTCACCCAAACGGGTCATTGGTATCGAGGATTCCCAATCGAGAAGAACTTGCCTGCACCCCAATGACACCAGCTGGCATCCCCATCCCACCCTCTCTCTCTCTATCTCTCTCCTCTCTCTCTTTCTCTCTCTCTTTCTTTCTCTCTTTTTTTTTTTTTTCTCTTTTGTGATACCACCTGTTACCACCTGTCCCCTATCACGGTAAGTTATTTTCTTCCCAATCTAGATGTCAAACAGTAAAGCCACCAGCCACGCAAAGATTAAATTGCCATCACACAAATAGAAGAATTGCAAATAAAACAATTGGAACATGGTTTATTACAAAAGTGGTCGTAATAGTAAAAGTAAAACCTCAATAAGTAAAAATTACATGCGGCTCTCCTATCACATTTATATAGTAATCTTTTTCAACTTGGTAAACAAGGAATAAAGAAACTGGGAAGAAAATGACAATGACAAGAATGCTGGGGTGGTGATTGAATTTTCAAAAATAGGGGGGAAGCTTACGCAAATAGAAACCTCCAGAAATTCCTCAACTCAAGTGGTTCTATTAACTAAAGAGAAAACTAACAACCAACTTCTATTAACAAGATAATTACCCACTTTCTGTACTTGCAGGGACGCAAAACATCAACGACTGAAGTGAGCTTTATAAATTTATAATAACCTGTGCGGTGATTTTGGCAATTTTTCTTAGACTTCGAGCATAATGGAAGACAAAAACTGCACAAGGCAATCATCCATTTCAAAGACATTTTCATAAGCCCTGTATCTGCAAGACCAATGGTATCAGAAATGAAAAGCTCAGAAGAAGACTATTGAACATTTGAACCATCAATGAAAATTTTTTCACCCTAATACATGCTTATACATTTCACTATCACGATTCACGGAACTCTTAACATAGGTTATATATACTTTTTTGTTTTAATAATAATATGATAAAAAAATATAGAGGGGTCAAGAAATATCATGCGAGATAAAAATTGAGGTTTAGGAAAGTTACAGGAACCTTCCTTTTATTTTCAAACATTACATTAGCCTCTCTTGTCATGGTAGATTTTAAAATAGTGATAATAACATTTTTCGGAGAGTTGATGCATATGATGATCAATTTTTTAAACTTAGTTACACAACTACGGGATTTAAAAACTATGACGAAAATGGCAAGACAAAATTATTCAAAAAATTTCTAGATTATACTTAGCCAGGGGTGGTTGGTGGACTTTCTCAAAAAAAGTGGGAGGTTTTCTGTATTTCACTAAATCTCACAAGAGGTCTGTGTAATTTACTCTTATTTATATTTAAATCTTTAAGATATATGGCCTTTTTTTCCCGGTGAGTAGATCCTCATCCAACCACTTCATAAAAGAGTACTGAAATGGGAGCATATTTTTAATAATTGTAGGTCCCACCTCGAAATGATCAATATGAAAAAAGAAGGTCAAAACTGTGTAGTTTTGATATTTCTTTAAAAGAACATGTGTCACTTTGTGGTGCAACTAAAGCTTGAGGGGACCAACTTTATATATAATATATATGATGGCATTAAGAATAATAAAGCATTCCCCTGTCAAAACCTTACACAAACTGAAGCAAACCAAACACGTTCCTGTTGATATTCATTCTGAAGTTTGATTCTTACCACATTTGTAGGTCATTCATATCATGCTTGTATCCATTGGGTAACTCCCTAGCACCCGCAAGAATGTAGCAAACTCCTGCCAAGGAAATGTCCAATTCTTTATCACTGATATTAAGATTTATTTCCTTAGAAAAAAGAGAAAAGAAAAGGACAAACCTTGAGATGCCTAAGGGCATTCTGTGCATTCTGATCAGCCATTGATGCTTCAAAATCCACATAAAAAAGATAGTCAAAGTATCTGTAAGAGAATACAAGACATGACATGATCAGGAAAAGAAAGATAACTACACAACTCTTTAATGGATGCAGAACAATTACAAAAGTTGGTGCCAAATATATGAGAGTATTATATATTTCATTAATATGGAAATAAAAATCAGTTGAGATGTTTACTGTATTTACTTTGGAAATCCGCCATTATTATCATCAGATGCTCGCAGGGGCTGCTTCCGCAAGGGACGGCTTTCAATCTGGTCAAAGAAACAAATTAAGCTATGAACAGATACCTGCAAACGCAACTATAGGAAGACATACAAAAAACCAGGGCCTACCTTTGTAAGATTGATTTGACGCAAAGCAAAAACAGCAAGTGCCTTAAAAAGGACTCCAGGGCCTTCCTCTAGTGAGAAAACTATACTTGTCTATAAATTCAAAAACCGCATGGTTAACAAAAAAATGCACTTTATAAAAAAAAAAAAAAAAAGAGGGGTCTTTCTACAGTAAAATGGACTACAATGCATTCAACAATTCAACAGCCAAAAGTTGTGAATCCTGCAAGGGTTTAACCTTGAATGGCCTATCTGTGCCAGGAATAATTGGTTCTCTTGCAAGTATCAGAAATCGAGTAACATTATCGCAGTCATCCTGAAAAAACCAAGCATATAAGTGACCAAAAGAGTGAAATATAACTCATGAACGCACCAATGTTCATGGAGACAAACCTGAATATCTTGTGCAAGTATCTGCAGACCATATATCCCTGCAGAGGCTGAGCTGGCAACTGCTCCTGCATCTTTTAGTTTGTGGAAAGCAACATGCTACAATTTATAGAATTCACAGTCAGTTACAACAATATAAAATCTATATTTCAAATTTTCAATTAGGTGAAATTAATCAATTATATTAATTAATCTAAAGATTGTAGTTTTTAAATGTGGCCTCATAACACAATTTATCTTGCAACCTACTATGACCATATAGGACCAGAAGGTCGCCTGAGGTGAGAGAAATGAAAGTTGTCCCACTTAAAATAGGCAGGCCCACTGTGGTGGCAGTAACGGAAGTGGTTCGACTTAAAATAGGCAACAAAATATAACTTAAGAAACAGAAAGGAAAAACTCTGAACACAAACACCAGAACTTCTTGGAGTAGAAAATCAGCTGCCTGAATTCCTGATCAAGGGCTTACCTTTGCTGCACCAGCAGTATCATCCACTGCTTCTCTGACCAATCCCCACTTTGTTAATGTGTGCTCACACTGAGCAAGAGCCTGAAATATGACTAGTTATGGGGAGAAATCATGATAAAAACCATATGCAAAGAGAATCTAGGAACACCGCTTAATATACCTGTGGATGACTAAGAACCCTTTTCAGGTCCTCAACTTCAACACCAGGGTTAGCTAGTAAGCAATGCCGAACTGCAAGTTTCACTTCCCCTACTATATGCAACCTGTGCCGGAGTAAAAGGTCATAATTTCTGTGGATGCTTCCACCTAATGAATTCTCAATTGGTAAAACTGCTCTGTCCACAAGCCATCGTTCAACAGCCTGCAATGAGTTGAACCAAATAAAACCCTTATAGTTATCCCAAATCTAAGAACATGGTTTCTGTTATTAGACAGTTTAGATATTTTTCTATTAGTGATTAAACCAATAACCATACTCCTTGTAAGATCAAAAAAGAGAAAAACACACAAGTAACAACAACACAGAAAGGGGAGGAATACAATTGGCTCTAAGACACATGATTGCTATTTAAGTTATCAAAGCTACTGTTATCAACACCCAAGCATTTAAGGGAACAAAAATTAAAGCAAACAACATTGCAGTAAGAGTAGGATGACGAGATTCTTCTCCCTAGCCTAAAGGTTACAGATAACATAAGAGCCTAGAAGTAGGTTCACTCCAATTTCTTAATTCCAAAATTCCAACAATATAGAGCATGCAATGAGTAGACTATTTCCCTAAAATTATTTTGAAAACTATTTTCGTAAAAGCTCCTTCCATACTTTAACATATTAAGACAAATTTCTCCATCATTTTGATTATGCATGAGATCCCAAGTCCCAACGCTTGAATTGTATAGAAGACTTCTAAGTCCTCCAAATTATCAGCATAAGAAGTTCCTTTAATTTAAAGAGAAGGAGAAACAAATTTGCAAAATTCTGTACTTTCATATCAAATTATCAGTTGCTAAAAGAAGAATCAAAATACAGATGCAGAGGTCATTATTCATTAAATGATATTGTATACATAAATGGTATATAATGCTACCAAAAAAAAAGTTAATACAACTAAACCTAACAAAGAGGAAAATGATGATAATGAAAAAATAGTCAGTACTCACTTCAAAAGCAGTATCAAACTGTTCACAAGGCACCGCTTCACAATTTGGATACGCCTTCTCCGCAGCTGACTCACTGTAAGCACCACGAACCCCCTGAAATTCAACATTCAGCCATCTATAAATAATTGAATCAATCCCCTTCTCAAATCAGTACATAAATATCAATCCCAAAATTAAATTAGATAGCCCAAAAAAGTACATTATCCAAATTAATTACAAATTTACACACCCAAAAATTATCCCATGAGAACTTACGGAAATTTTACACACATTACGCATTAACCAAAAAGTAATATTTACACTTAGAACATAAACAATATATACATACGTATATGCATACATATAAAACATATAATTAAATAAGCACACACACAATGTATTTCTAATTTATTCAGCTACCTGATATGCAACACGAAGACGAAATCCTTCAGAGACCGAATTGGAGACATGGGTCGAAGATAAAGGTCCTGAAGCAACAAACGAAATCGAAAATGACATCCAGTTTCCATAAAATTACAGAACAAAGACACTGAAAGCAAGAGCAAGTAAGGAAGTGGATGGTACTTGGAAGAGTGTGCAAATCTTTGGATACGACGTCGTATGGGAAGTCCTCCAAGGCGCTGTCCAATTCGAGCGCACCCCCAACCAGGTGGCTGAGACCGTTGCCGTGGCCGTTGTTCCTGTTGTCGGCCCCGCGATGAGAGGCCGCGACCAGGACTCTACGACGGCGTTTCGAACAGAGTCCGACCTTCAAAGTTGTCGTTTTGGGTAAGTGACCGGACGGCGAGGGATTAGATGATGTGACGTGTGGTGAGCGAGGGGCTATTGCGGAGCGTGCAACGGAAAACGCCGCCATGGCGCGTGGAGTGAAGGTCAAGACGGCACCGGAGAAGACGAAGAAGAAAAGATTAATGGCGGGGCCGTTTCAAATGTTTGTTAAAAAAATGGCCGAGATGGAGAGAATTTCCGAGATCTGTTTTTAACTGTAGGGATCGGCGGATTTGCCTGCGCAGCCACGATCACTAATCCTTTGTCTTTTAAGTAATAAATACATCTGACCCAAAATAAAAATGTCAAATTACATTTTGTTCACTGTAGCTTTCATAATTTAACTTTTGTCCTGTATTTTCAATTTTATCAATTTTGATCCTGAATTTTCATAACAGTTGCAATTAAGTTTAAAGTGTTAACCCCGTTTATTTTGAAGATGAAAATCTCACATAGCACACGTTAACTTCGTCTATTCAAGATGAAGATGTCCAAAATACTCATACACGAGCTAAAATACGTGCGTGCCACATTGGATTTTGTCTTCAAAATAGACGGTGTTAATGATTTAAATTGGATTGTAATTGTTATGAAAATACATGATCAAAATTGCTAAAATTTAAACCACCGAGCAAAAGGGACAAATGATTGAAACTACAAAAGATCAAACTTGTCGTTTGGCAAAAAAAAAAAGAAGTAATAAATACTAAATCAGAGCATTTCATGCCACTTGAATTCGAGCCCCAAGTTTATTGAAAAATTTGAAAAACTAACCTATTTTGATTTCTATTAAAAAATTTTAACTCTTTTTAAAAATTTTAGAATTCTGGCAGTATTTAAGAATGTTTGAACACTTCTCGATGTAAGGTCAACCACTACTTGATGGTCAAATTTATTTAAAAAAAAGTTTAAATTTTTTAATTGACTTCAATTTGGGTTAATTTTTCAAATTTTTCGAGTTTATTGGAGCCTAGCTCAGCAATGTTACAAAGACGTTTATAAGCAAGTTGGGCTAGGGTTTGCCCATTTTGAGCTTGAATGATGCCTGTATAGGGCCTGTTTGAGGCCTGGGCTATGCTTATAAGTAAGCTAGGCCCAAGTTTGTTTTGGGCTTCTGTAAATGTCTGACCTACCTCTCTAGGTCTGTGTCTGTCAGACTGTCACATGGGTTTTTTTTTTTTTTGGCATCACATGGTTCAGTCAAAAGAGATAGAGAGAGAATATTTGATTAATCTTGAGCAGGACACCACTTGGGCATGCTTGCAAGTTGCAACAGTTTAATTAGCATAAAAACTCAAACGGACAAGGCATATTTACTAGTCAAATCGTTCAATTAATTAAACTAATGAAATCTTCAATATTCTCCAATGGGAATGTTAAACAACCCCCCTCAAACGTGTTTTTGGTTTTCTTCCTTTTTTTTTTTTGTGGAGGAATTTTGGTTTTCTTCCTTTAAATGGTCGTTTCAAATACCAAAACCTATAATAAAATTCAGATCATGCTTTATCCACCCTCACTTTTCTATTTTTCTATTTGTAAATGCATAGGAAAATTTATTAATTTCAACAAAACGAGGGAATAAGTATATATCCACGTCACTTTTTATTTTAGTATATTAATTTTCTTTGACATGCATGCTTAAGTCTTCACCTTATTCTTATGAAGTCGTATAAAGAATTATATTCAATCACCGGCAAATCTCTTTAAACTTTAAGGATCATTCCAATAATAAAAAATGAATAAAAAATAAATATGTTGAGAGACTTGGACAAGACCAATTAAATTGCATTGATATTTTCGTATACGATATCACGCGAGAGTAGAGTGCGGCTACGTACTTCTTGAGTTCTTGAGAATTAAGGAGCTTTAGAGTTGTATCTATTGGTTTCTCATTAAAAATTATTAGAAGACAAGAATAGATTATAAGTAATTATTAACTGTCTAATACTTTAGTATTATATCTCTCTACCTTTACTTTGTATCTTATAAGCAATAATGCTAGGGTATTATAAGATATTCCAAATTTGAATTTCTTAATGAATAGACATTAAACCGGAAAAGACATTATTTAGTAACCTTCCAAGAGTTTAATTAGAAGTTATTGAAACATTAAGAGACTTTTAAATGAAATATGTTAAATTTTTCATAGAATATTTCATTGAGTACTTAAAGAAGAAACTCATATTATGATGATGTTCTTTTCAAAACTTATATATGTTTACTCTTTCGTTTTTATGTGAAAGAGGGAATGGACCTTCTGTCTGTAGCAGCAACATGCATACATCACTACGATTGAGTTACATCATATCATACATGCAGGGTATACGTTACCACGCTTTGTAAGTTATAACTTGGAGTTGGAGTGTAGCATTTGCCATTCCCAGAGTCCGACAAAACCCAATCCGTTACCAAACTCTCATCTCATTCAGCCCATGATGACGTCTACGTGTTCCAATCTCGTGCCCCGCGTGACCCTCGCATCATTATTCCCACGTGTCAAATAACCAACCGCATCTCTCTCTCTCTCTCTCTCTCTCTCTAGTCCATAGTCTCGATTATAATGATAAAAAAATTGGGGAGAATTATCCTTTGCTTGAGGAGGGAGGAGAAGTGTGGGGGCCCACGGAGAAAGCCCACTAAGGCGGCCCAAGATGGATTTGACAGATGAGAGGGATTGGCAGTAGAGTAGGGACTGTGGGTGTGGTGTTGTTGTTTGGTACTTTCCTCGTAAACTGAAATATTCGTCTGGTAGCCGCATTGTTGGTGCCACGTGTTGGGGTCAGAGGGGCCGGGGCATCATCCGCTGGATCCCACTCTACGCCGACCAAATCAGCCATAGTTGTCCCTACTTGTTTCTTTGCTTCTCAGCTCCATTCGGCTAGTCGGCTCTACACTCCCGCTTCTGGATAGACTGGACTCTCCAAACATACCCTACTTTGTTCGCACTTCTCCACTTCGATTCAAACCCTGCGTTGTTCGTAAAACTAATTAAACCCAAAACCTTTATTAAACTCAAAGCTCCTGGGAATAATCCAGGTGGTAAATGAGAGAGTAGGAATAAAAATTATGATTAATATATAATAGGTTGTGGGTTTGATTCATCCAATATTAGGACTTAAAAAAACAAACAGAATTATAATACATGTCTTTCATTTTGTTTTAATGATTAAAGTTTAGCCACGTACCTAAAGATTTTAAAGAAACCACAACATGTCATTTCTTTTAGACATTTTAAAAATAATATAATAATGTATTTGAATGAAAAAAATAAATTTAGAATTTCGACAAAACTCTATTGTTTGGTTTTGTAAACAATAGAAATAGTAACTTGAACTCTAAATTTCATTTAAATAAGAGTTATTCTCAAAATTTGAAGATAGAGAGATCTTGAGGAAATTAAATAACTCAAACCACCATGGTTGCGTCTGCTTTCGTCATTGCCACCATCACCAATTTGCATCATCAACACTTGAAATTTACAAATCACATGGTTTTGAAATTTTCATGAGTAAAAAAAGAAAACTTATCTACATCATATCATGTACAGGATGTGGTACGATTAACCACTCAAATTAATGATGCCATGCATGAAATTCATTTTATTTTTTTCATATTTTATTATAAAATATGGACAAAAAGCTTATGTGGTTCAAAGTTGGCTCTGAATGACTGCTATCATAACCTTCACCCAAAAAATATGACCTCCTCATTTTCATCTCCTGATACTTGTCACCATATTTTTGGCCAAATTTTGATTCATTTATCACAAATCACTAGCTAAGACGACATTCTCTGCCTTCATATGTTGTTAAAAGCCCCAGCAATAAAAAATTCTGATGACCAAGAAAAAAACACAATATAAAACTAGACTCATATCAAAGATGTTGATGTTCACACAAAAATCTTATGTGTGAATGTGTGATGTTAACAACCCAACCCCCAAAGTCCAAAGAGATTCTATTTCATTCTATAAGAGTGAGAATGCATGCCATATATGCCAGATTCTTTTCTTCACAGAAGATGCATACTCATATTTTATCATATATGTCCGGCACAGTTTCCTATCCCACTTTACTTTTCTTTTTTCAATTTTTGCACCCCTTCAGTATTTTCTTTGACTGGTCCATTTGACCAGTCAACTCACTTGACTGATCAATGCCCATGGCCCTCCCTCACAATGTTCACTTGTACCCAAAGTGCGCTGCTGCAATTGTTGTGGATTGTGATCATCATCAAACTTTCCCATTTCTTGATTCATCCATCAGTGAATTTAATTAGTTGAACCATATCAACATTGCATACTACATCAGGGATGGAGTACACTTAAGAGTATCACATTTTCACGTGTATTACCTACGTCATATATGAAACTGAAAATTGAAAATGACATAGTTTAAAATATATACACATAATTAAAATATAAAAAATTCAGCATGAAACCCCTATTTTCTTTAATATTATTCTAGGTGAAAATGATTTACAATGTAATCTATGAAGATTAATTGTAGCATTGCTCTTTATTGATAAAATAATGTTGATCATTCTTCTTTCTTGAAATGGTTTAAGGAGACTGTAGGCCAAATTTTTCATAGGATCCAAAGGATATCTTGGTGGTCTCAATCATTGTTTGTTTATTATTTCCTGGTCTCTGACAGATGATAACATGCAGGCATGAAAATTTAGGTTGGTACATTGTGTTTCCCGCTGTCTACTCCAAGAATCTTGGTCCATATATGGTAAAATTCAACACATGTAAAGATGGCTACATATGAGCCGTTGGATCTTCATTTGATTGGCTGATCGATCGATCCATCGATCGATCATAAGTGGGTTGCATGTGGATAACAAAAAATCTCTGCTTTATATATTTTGGACTGATCTCAATGATCGATAATGATGTTCTTAATTAATTAATTTGTTTATTAAATAAGCTAATGAGTGTGCTAATTTCGTTAATTAAAGAATGATGGGTCTAGACTCTATAGATAAACTTTAATGATAGAGCAAGAAAGCTGCTGTTTCAAACTGCTAAGTGACAACAAAGGCAGTGTGAATGATTACTACTAGCTAGACCCTGAAATAGAGATGGGATATTGGAAAAAACGACAAAACTGATTTCATTTTCTACGTGACATGCATCCAAACATGCCGTAGTCATGTTGATTTTGATATATGTGAAAAGAATCCTCAATTCATGCAAACAAAGTAGGGTGTCGTACTAGTTAATCCAATCAGATTTTATTGTCTTAATTAGAATGCATACGCGAGTGAGTAAAAGAATAGAGAATTTATGATCTATTTTGTTCGATCTTGGTATTATATATGATCAATTGGATTTCTATGCATTACTTTCAAGAAAATAGGTCACTCTTTACTTGGAGAAAGGAAAGAAAGATTGTACTTTACTATGAGCATCTTGTTGTTAGTGGGAGATTAATCTAATTGAACAAACTAGTACACAACACAAGGGATATGTTGCAAAGATCACGAACTTTCCTCAAGAAAAGCAATTTGTAATTAAATACATAATTTAAGTTTTGCAATAGCAAAAAGATATGATTTGGTTGAAGCATTAAGTTGATATTGGCTCAATATTGCACTTTTTGCGGCTTAACTAAATGTAAGCCAACAAGAATATACGATACAACAAAAATATTATTTTGCAACAAAAAAAAAATGTTGTTAGATTGTTAATTGAAACATAGTTGTGAAACTAAATTGCTTGGTTTAGAATTAGACAAATTGGAGAAGTAGTACGTTTTGGTACATAAAATAGGTGAGCACATGCGAACCGGTCGTAAAGACAAGTAGAGTTGGTACAAAATAATGGGCGGTGTTTGATTATGGTGGTATGCTTTGAGGTTTGATTAGGACAAGTCAAAAAATGTTCTCATAGATGGACCACTAGCTAAGCTAAATAGCAAGCAGCAAGCAAAGAATGCAAATTAAAGCTTCTGATAGTGGGCTGGCTAAGGCAGTAAGCAGACTAAGCTGCTATGCTAGCGATATGTCTATCAACAAAAGAAAAAGAACAAAGAAAAATCAAGATCCTCTGTCACAATCACCATTGTCCCCTGCCTGTCCCAACCATCATTACCCAGTCCACATCATCGATCAGACCCTCAACAACGACACATACAAGAGATTACATGACACAAAATTATACAATACAATACAGTTTCTTCATGTCTTGCAGTTTTATTTTTCATTGACGAGTTCAGTTTTATCTTAATTATTAGGTATAAGAACTTTTATAATACGGTTATAATGTCATACATTTCCCATCCAATTATGTAAAGCTTTACCTTATAAAAATGGTGTGTGTGAAAATGTTCTTTACGCGTGCGGGTAAATTTTTCATTCTCTAATATGTGTATTGCATGAGGTACGTAATTGTATTGTAAATGTTCTCTTCCATCACGTTTAAAAAGCTCTAACCATTAACAACCGAGGAATTTTAAGTTTTAAAATAAAAAAGTAAATCCATTAATTAAAATGTAAGAATTATAAGTGTATTCCTATTTGTGTGGGTAAAATTTGTAATTGAACATTTGAAGTAATCAAACACTTCCTGGCCAAAAAAAAAAAAAAAACTAATCAAACACTTGTAGGATGGACATGGACCCCACTCAGAAGAAGCCAAAACCACCTACCAGTACCTTCTAGTCCTCCTGCTTAGACCAAATCTCTGTTTTCTTTGTTTTGAATGGTTTTAATTTTGGTTTTTGGAACACGAGGATTGTGCTGCGCTGTGGCATATGCTACAGAGAGAAACTGAGAAAAGGGTTTTGATCAGGCGAGGAATTGGGGGTGAGCGCTGGGCGGTGGGGTGCGTAGAGTAGAGTAGACTAGTAGAGCAGTAGTGGTGGGGCCCACAAATAGTTGCATCCACGCGAGAGTGGGACCCACAAGAGGAAGAAGAATATGGGGACTCGTTAGGAGGAGGTGGCTGCCTGGCTGGGCCTCTCTCGCTCTCATTATATATGAAACCGTTGCTGCACAAGAGATTTCAGAAGGTGGGCACTACAAAACATTTCTTAATACTTTCTCTGCGTGCAAGCTAGCTAGCTACCTCATAATCCATAATCTCGTACGGGCACCCCCATCATTACCATCTCTGTTCCTCTCTCTCTCTCTCTTGGCCTTACTTTGCTTTATATATTACAAGGGGTGGTTTGGGCTCTATCAATATCCTCACTTTGCATGTGAAGTGTGAACACTGCCTAAACCCAATCTCTCTCTCTCTCTCTCTCTCTCTCTCTCTCTCTCTCTCTCTCTCTCTCTCTCTCTCTCTCTCTCTCTTTGTGTGGGGTACTCAAACATTTCCTTCAGATTGAGGAGGGTTTGATTGCATGAATGGATCCTTCAAGTGAGCAACACCAGGTAGGAGATGATGATGAGAAGTAATAGCTTGTTACCTGTTAGTTTGTGTTTGGTTCCCAATAATAACATGCTCTTCTTTCTTGATTTCTTAATTTCCTTCACTTTACTTTGCTCTTTTAATTATCTTTACCATTTCTACATATACTTCCTAATTATGGGTTGCTAACTGTTTCTGTGTTTTAATTGGGTTCAATTCTCCAAGAAGAAGTATTGACTTGCAGTGCTTAAAACGTTCCATAAGAAAGAATTGATCTTTTGAGTCTTGTTTTACATTATTCTTCAATGATGTTTCTTCTTCTTTTGTCCTCAAGTACGTGATGGGTACAAAACGTTTTCTTATTGTATGAAACATACACGGTTAATTTGTTTCTGATTTTCGCGGTTAATCGATGATCAAAAGAAGATTTTTTTGTTTGGTTGTGGGGTTTAATATATTAATTTTCCACCAACACATATATTAATCCCTGTCTTCTCTAATTTACTCCTTTTTCTTGTGTCAAGAAACCTGAAAAACCAAGCAAACATGAAATTATATATTAGTCAGTTATTAATTAGAAAGATGTTTAACAGTCTGGTATCTCAAATTATATATTAAGGGAATTTTATTCATCAATATCATATTGATATATGCCTGCCTGTATATATGTGATTGTAACATACTGTAACTTGAAAGCAAAGATTAGAATATTTCTGGTACTAATATTCCTTCATTTTCTGACATGTGGATAAGCAAATCTAGAGTCCTCTGATTTTGTCTTCTAATATTAATTTCATTTAAAATCTTTTTGATTCACTTCAGGAAATGCCAGCTGCCCATTCACTGGACATGCTGGTCTGCTCAAAATCACAGCAAGATCAGAGAAAGCCAAGGCCACAACCTGAGCAGGCTCTCAAGTGCCCAAGATGTGACTCCACAAACACCAAGTTCTGCTACTACAACAACTACAGCCTCTCTCAGCCAAGGTACTTCTGCAAGGCATGCAGGAGGTACTGGACCAAAGGGGGTACACTGAGGAATGTTCCAGTGGGTGGAGGGTGCAGGAAGAACAAGAGGTCCTCCTCATCATCATCTGCATCATCCAAGAGATCACAAGACCAACCACTCACACCCAATTCCAATTCCAACAACAACCCACTACTCCCATCCCTGGCATATGACTCCAATGACCTCACTCTTGCATTTGCTAGGCTCCAACAAAGGCAGTCATGTGGACAGTTGGGATTTGATGATCACCATGACCACCACCTTTCTATTTTGGGAAACCCCACCAGCAACCACAGTGACATTCTTGGAAACACTTCAGCTGCTGCCGCAGCACCTGGGTTGTTTGATGCACTCAGGACTGGGTTTCTTGAGACCCACAACAACAATTTCCAGAACTTGTATTATGGGTTTGGAAATGGGAACAACAACAACAATTTGGGAGATCAGGTGGAAGATGGTGGTGCGGTTGGTGGAGATCCAATGGGGCTGCACAACCCATATGATCATCAAGAAATGACGAATGCAACAACAACAGCAGTGACAGTCACAACAATGAAGCAAGAATTGTGCAATGCCAGAGACCAAAGTGAGACTAACAGAGTCTTGTGGGGATTTCCATGGCAGCTCAACGGAGATGTAAACATGGGTAGTGGTGAGTGTGATGCAGGAAGAGAGAGCTGGAATGGACTTGCTTCATCATGGCATGGGCTTCTCCATAGCCCACTAGTTTAATTAGTAGACCTTGAAGTCTTTAATGTCACACCCTCCCCCCCAAGAAACAAATTAAGAAAAGCATAGGGTTTTAATTTCTTCACTTAATTGTCAGACTCAAGTGTCAGTTTTAGTCCTCTTTTTAAGTTTTGTATCAAGAATATGTCATATGATTCACTTGAATCATCCCCATTCTCATTTCTCTCTTTATTTATTTATTTTTGGTTCCTTTTATTGGTTGATAAACTAATGAAAAACCCAGATTTGCTTGATAACCAAGTCAAGAAACTTGCAGAGGTTGCCAAAGAATCATTCATTCATTTCCATACAAAAGAAAAAGAGTTAGAGAGAGAGAGAGTGAGAGTGATGTTTCATGATTTGTGCAGTTGTCTGAACTCTCTGACTGTTTTAAAAGGAAGTTGTTGCAGGCTTTGGATTTTCGAATGTGGTGGTGTTTTCAACATATTCTGCTATGATTACTTCTTATTTTCAGGTAGATTCTTAGTATATATTTTAATTAATTTGGATTATTAAATTAAACAGGAATTAATAATTGTATTGTAAAGGGGGTTTGGTTTGGTTGATAGGGTTCTCTTCTCCCTAAGCACAAAAATTTCAGTGAAGCATGACTGCATGAGCACCAATTTTGTGGTGGATTTTCTTGTTTTCTTTCTCTCAGCAGACCAAATCCAAGTTAGGAGATTTGGGCGTGAGAGAATAGTCAGAATTCAGCAGCATATCTGTTTGAAATTTCCAAAGGCAGCTGCTGTGTTTCTGGGTTTATTTTATTGATTTCAGTTAATTAATTACTTAATTAATTTAGGAAATTCACAGACTACATCAGAATTTGAGTGGGAAAAAGATTTTTAGTGGCGTTAACGTTACGGTGTGGACACGTTAAACACGCTGACCGTTACATATAACGGACATTTTTTTGTAAATATAAAATATAAATTTGTATATCGTTCAAACATCTACACTGGAAGGTCTCTTTCAATAGTTCAATTGTAAGATAGAAGACGGGAAGCATAGAATTCCAACTTCAATATTATATGATATGGTATTTTTGGACGGACGACATATCATGTCCTAGCCTGCTGAAAATGACAGTGCTAGTTAATGAAAAGGGTCGTCATTCATGAAACATGCCAAAAAATTTTGTCCGCATTGCTTTTATTTATTATATGAGGCTATACCGACTATTATTATTGGTAGATCAGGATAACGCAGTCTCCTTGCTTTCGTAAGGACGAAACTTTCTTTTTTCTTCTTTTTTTATATGAAATTTCAACTCAAAATCTATGCAGGTTTTTTGTTTTCGTTGAAGAAATCTATGCATGTTTGTATTCAAACCCAAAAACATTATTTGTATTATTCTTATAAAGAAAAATTTACATGTAGCTCGCGTATATACTTATTTATTTATAATATGTTTTCACATGTTAGTTATGTGATAATTAATTGTGAGAGATTGAATGTACACACCTATTACATGCAAGTTAAACAAACTATTACATACAAGTAAGCTATAACATATTTACATTGGATTTATTTTAAATGAATTATTGATTTTAAAATTGTGTTAAGTCCAATCATTAATTGAGTTGTCCCTCACTTCTTCAGTTGTTCCTTATGTTCAGTCCCTTAAGTGGGTTCAGATTGCTATGTAAACAAGACCAGCCCTGAGAGTGGGCGGGCCAGACCCAGCATAATATATTGCCTCTTTCAGGAATTTTAGCCGACTAGTCTAATGTAAAAAAAGGACTCTTTTATAGTGTTTCAATCAATTTGACTTATGGCACACAACAACAATCAATTTAGGCTTGTTTTCTAAAATGGATCTCTACTCGCAAGGAAAAAAATAGTAGCCTCTTATATTTTAGTTTTGTCCAGGCCTCCTAATTCCTAGTACTGGCCCTATATGCAAATATATATGTGTATAAATATTGAATGCCTATTATGGCACAACAATTCGCAATTCTCTGTTGATGAGGAGGAAGAGCTAAACTAATGTCTAAGATCACCGGCCTTGTTGTTAAGCAATTCTCTGTTGAAGACCAGCTTGAATACACTAAGGCCATTCTCTATGTTCCAAAAAGGGGTCCATTTGGCTCTCATGGTTTACACTCAACGTCTCTTGCGTCAAGCTCCAAAAGAACATGATCATAAGGTGTGAAAATGTGACAGATATGGAACGACTGGTGGAGAGAGAGATCCTATGGTGATGGGTTGTCTATGGAAAGTGCCTCTGTTTTGGAATTTTTAATAGGTTTCCGGGGAGCATTGAGGTGACGTTGTTGTTGAGATGGGGCAGGTGTTGGGCAAAAGAGATAGGACATGAACATGGTTAGTACCTGCTTATTTAAAGAAATTGATATTGCAGAAGAAGAGATGGATCAGCAACTAACAAATCAACTGCTCCAACAATAATAAATCGACTAGGTTCAACAAACAAAACGTGTTTCAAGCAATAAGAGAGTATGAAATTTTGAATTACTATTAGGAGGAAATTCATTGGAGGGCAAAATGATTAACATTGAAGAGTCAAAACATATGATGGAAGGAAACGAAGAATCATATTTAGACACAAAGAAATTTCCATAAACTAAAACATAAGCATCTGATTATAGTGTGCAAAGGGGGCAGGAGAAAGGGAAAAAAGAGGGGCATAAAATGTAGACAAAATCGTCTCTAAATCAAAATGTTTTAGTAGCACAACAGATAAAGCATTTTATATGAAACTCAAGATCTTGGCTTCTCCTTTTTCTCTTTGAAGAGGGCCAAGAGTGACACGCCTGAAACCTTCACAACCTTGAATCGAACTCCAGGAATATCACCAACAGCATGCCCTTTACGACCAAATCCAGCAATCAGCACCTCATCCTGCAGGTGACCACAATAATCAGTTCAACCAAAACATACAACTAAAACAAAAGCCTAATTATGGAAATACTTTCTCCACTATACTCACATTCTCTTCAATATAGTTCAAGCAACCATCGTTTGGTACAAAGGCAGCAATCTTCTTTCCATTCTTAATAAGCTGGACTCTAGCACATTTTCTAATGGCAGAGTTGGGCTGCTTAGCCTCAATACCACTGTACAATTTAACAGCTAAAATTTGTTAGAACTATTGTTTTAAGAATTATAACTTCAAAGACTGGTTAAAAAAATTAGAAAAGGCATCTAAGTGATTTTCCCCACATTTTCTCAAGGACGATCCCCTTTGCATGGGAAGATCCAGCAAATGGTTTCTTCCACTCGTTTCCAAGATGCGACTTCTTGTAAGACTTGTCAGCCCACCTTTGCCTTCTACGGTGGTTCTTCAGCTTGCGAGCAGCTCCCATTCCACGTGTCTTCCTGTAAAAGTTGATAGCAGGGTTAAGCCAATTATTTCTAGCAGGATGTAGAATCTACGATGACACAAAGATTGACTGTAATAAACTTGTATAAATATAATCAACAGAGCACTTCACACAACTTATGTATACTGTGTGATTCATTCCATTGCATCTAATAACTAATACATGGCAATTTCCAGGCACCAAATCTATCCAATCAAATACATGGGTTTCCATAAGTTCTTTTATTTTGTTAAGTCAGGTTGCAGTCAGTCACGTTTATTTGAGTAATACATTCTGAGTAACATCTACTATAAGGCTCAGCCTGTTTCAACTTTCAACAGAAAAGTTTACTTCAGTGAAGTAGATTTTAGGAAAAATAATGTCTGAAACTATTTTCTTGATTATATTTGGTTATGGACACAAATACACAAGCGGGTAAAAAAAATTTATTCATCTTCTTAAGAAAACATTTCCTGAGTATAAAAACTCGGGATATGAAAACTTTTACTTTTAAAATCGATATGATACAAATTTCCGAACTAGGAAAACTTATCGCAGGACTATTTTCCATCAAAACAAACGGAGCCTTAGGAACTCTAGCAATCAAAACCATCCAGAAAATAACGAGCTCCCAATGCATTAATTAAAATTCGTTCGTAGCAAAGCAAAATATTTAAAGCAACATAACCATATCCACGAATATATCCACTCGGTACTCGGATCCAAACATAAGGGTATTAAACAAAAGATTGAAAAAAAATGGTAGAAAATTTTCCCAGATTCCACTTCACTATAGCAGAGAATTGAAATAATTTCCAGCTGCAAAGGAATTTTTCTTCACCATAAAATGATTTTATCAAACTAGTTTTGCTGAGATTTAAGTAGATTTTATACAAGAAATTCTATCCAGCAAATGTTTTCAGACTAAACAAACAGAGAGTGAAGATTGAATTGAATGGGAAGTAGGTAGTGGAAACTCACCCCATGGTGACCGGACGAGAAGAAGAGACTCAACGACAGCAAACAGAGAGACAGCTTCGGAGCCGCAAGAGCAAGAGGTCACCAGCAATGAGAAACCCTAGTAGGGCTTATACGCTTAAATATAGGTCTTTTTTTGGGCTTGGAAAACAAAAACTAGGAAAACACAAGATGATGGGCCGTTGTATGGGCTTATCCTTAATGGCTCCAAATAGGCCCACTAGAATATATCCACCCATGCCCACTATTTGTGAATGTGGAGGTTGCCCCATTCTATTTCGCTATGTTACCTCATAAAGTCATAAGCCCTTATATGCAATTTCAGCTAAATTCATAAACATGAGCTTTTATAAATAGAAAAAAAATCACACACACACACGCATGAGTGATTTGAAAAGGCATAAGATGCTATAAAACATATTTCTAAATATTTTTAAGGTCACAATATCATGTAATTGACCAATTGACCCTAATTCCTATATGATAGAGTTCAGAAAAAAAGTGAGTTATAAGGTATTTTTCATTTATATAAGTGAGAGCATCTCCGCTGATGTGCCATGACCAAAACATCATTCTATTTTCTCCAATGGTGTGCAACTGTGTAATATAATGGGTAAAAAATTTGAAAATGCGAATTTGTTGTAGTAAATATGATAGATTTTGGAACTGCCAATTTTGGTTCATATTTTTTCATCTATTGGTATAATATTGTTTGTATCCTGGTGGCATTAGAAGTTCTTTTTTGCTTCTCTTATTTGATTAATGTAGGTTTTACTAGTATTTCGCAAAATTGGTGAAAAAATTTGGCCAAATTAGAAGAGCTTAAATTTCTATGAAATCCATATGATTAGAATATTGTCCTATTTGGTAGCCTTGGTGGATTATCATACTCTGCCACATCAAGCTAAAATATAAATTGTAAATTATAAGGAGGAAACTTCCAATCAATAATTAACAGAAAAGGAACTAAGTCAAACAACAGCTCAATAAGAACGGGAAGTAACAGCATGGCTAACCCAGATACTTCAGTTCAATACGTAGAACTGTCTTACATAACAGTAGCATTGTCCTTAACTAATACATACATATACGGCGGGGAAGCTCAATATCCGCAAAAAGCAGGAAAATTCATCACAAGACATTGGGGCAAAAGGGAAATGAACCAGAATAATCCCTGTATTGCAGCTCTACTACACTAGTAATACTAATAGGAGCTTTAGAAGAATACCAACTTTTAAACAAACTGACTATGCTGCTGTACCCCAAACCATGCATCTGTCAGAAGAAAAATAGAAAGGTTGTTATAAGAAAAGAACAACAACAATAGTTGCATGATGAAAACCATAAAGTTGATGTCACCAAACTAAGAATTCAACTTTCAACCTCCCCGGGGGCATTTCTATTTCTGTGGCTTTTTCCAAAAGACCCCAATCTTCTTTAGCATGTTCCCATTTTTCTTCTTCAGCAAATCATCATCAATATCTTCAGAGTAAGGTGAGCCGGTCTTCCCTATTACATGATTATAGCTGCTGTCCAATGATCCAGTTCTCTCCATGAGCTTGCCATTATTCCCTGCTGAAAGCATGGCTGCAGCTGCTTCAGCAGCCTTCCTCCACTGGTCGGACTGCACCTTTAGCCTTCTCAGTTCTGCCTCCATTTCTGCATTGGCTGCCTGTGCTGCCTCCAGCTGTTCAGCCACCCTTGCAACCCTCTTGTTGCTCTTATCTGCCTCCTCCATCACAATCCCAAGCTTCATGAGAGCCTCTTGTTCTGCGCACTTTGCTGCCTCTACTTCTGCCACTACATCATCGTTCACTTTGCTCTTGTCCACTTCACTCGTGTTGATTTCCAATCTCATCATGTCATTCTCTTCTAAGATACTCTGCAATTCTGTTTCCTTATCCATCAAATGAGCCTTCATATCTGCAACATGTTCTTTTAGTTCTTTCAATTCCTTTTCAAGTTCATATTCTCTCTGGCATGACAGGCTTTTCTCAAGCTTTGAATTCAGCCCCTCGTTTTCCTCTGAAATGCCTTGTAATTCAGTTTCCTTATCCATCAGGTTGGCCTTCAACTCTTCAACAGCAGCTTTGGTTTTCTTTAGTTCTGCCTCCAGTTTGCCCTCTTTCTGACTAGATGCAGATCTTATCTGCTCCACCAATTCATGGGCACTACTTATCTGCACTGTGCTCCGAATTTGTTCTTCATGGTATTTGGTCTCTGCAGTTTCAAGAGTAGATCTTAGCTGCTTTACTTCAGACTTCAAGGTGTAAAGCTCTGCCTCAATCTGGTTGGAATCCACGGCCTCTTGCTTTTCTCCAAATTCCTGCTCAAGATCACCGTCACCAGCATGATTTTGAGAAAGGTTGCTGCTTCCATTAATCAGGTCGGCCTTGAGTTTGCTAACCAGTTCTTCAAGTAAATTTACACGTGCCTTTGACTGATCTAACTCTGAAGAAATGGAGTCGTAAGCTTCCATGGCTTTCATGCCATCTACCCTGAGTGCCTCCACTGCTCCTCTCGCAGATTCCAGCTGCAGTAGGGTTTCACTAACCAGTGCTTGTGCTTGAGCTTCTGATTCCTTAGAGTCCTTTAATTGGTCTTTCATGTTCTCCACAAGAGAAAGAGTTTCCGCCAAGTTTCCTTTCAAGCTTCGGAGCTCTGCATTTGCCAATTGTGCATGCTTTGTCTGATCAGCTTCAGATACAGCTACCATTTCAAGTTGTACCTTAAGCCTCTGAATCTCATCAATGGCAGATGCCAAGGCAGCTGAGTCAACTGAGTGCTGCTTCTGCGCAGCCTCAAGCTCGGACTCCCATGCTTGATCCCTTTCTTGTGAAATCTTTTGGAGCTTGATAACACGAGCCTCCTCGGAAACAGAAAGCTCTGGAAGCTGCTTCTGGGATTCTTCAAGCTTTGAAGACAAGGCCAATAACTGCTTCTTGGACTCCTCAGCATCTTGCTGAGCTTGCTTCTTGCATGATTCAGAAGACTGCAGCTGGTTTTTCGCTTTTTTCAGATCCTCCTGAAGTTGAGAAATCTGAGATTCCAATTCAGATATTCTACTTGGCCGCTTCGCCTGGGTAAAGAAAAAAGATGAAGTCTTAGAATTTTCTCTACATCATGTAAGAAGCATACAAAGCATGTGATGCGAACATTTTACTTAGAAAATCCACAGCTGTGACACATGAGGTAATAGGTACTCAAGTAAGGAGGATGTGTGGGCCACAAGATAAAGGAAGACCTTTTCTAATGATGATGAACTGTGAAACTAAAATCATGAAGACATAATGTAAAAATAAGAATAAATGAAGAAATGTATGAAGTGTAAAATGGTATGGTAATGTGCCTACATTAAGACAGAAAAATTTCTCTCCTTGAGAACTAAGAAGCTTCTCTACCCACCTAGTACCAATACTGAATGTTTCTTTTGTATCACCAGAGTTGTATATTCATGCATGACTCAAAAGATGAAACAATCAAACACAATTTATCCAGCTTCCATACTTCTAAAAAGGAAAGAAAAAAGTTATAAAAGAAAACTGTGATGCTAAGAAATTTGTTATGCACATCAAGTAACTTTACCAAAAAATAATCCACCCAGAAAGCAACCTAGATAAGATTTTGCATTCACATTCCAAACAATTTTTCTGCCAATTAAAGCATTTATGAAACCTCTAGCACAAATAAAGCATGAATCCGAGGAGCTCGTTCAAAGGTACCTCAGACAATGGACTTCTGGGGGACCGCCGCTCAGTGACTTTTGGGCTTCTGTCTTTAGATAATCTTCTAGCCTGGCTTGAAGTAGATGCAGAATCAGTGTCCAATGCAGTTGGCCTGAGTTGGCGTACAACTCGAGGGGAGACCCTTTGAGGCACTTCAGAGGAGCCACTTCTGAGAGAAAATTAGCAAAATGACAATCAGCTTCAACAATAACAGGCTTCTAGGAATTAAAAGGAAATAAAAAAACCAATTCTTAGCTTCAGCAGCAGTGAACTTGTGTTTTAAGTAATGAGAAACACAGGTGATGCATGCTGCAATATATGATCCTAGACTATCGATAAATTTAACTTACATTCTAGAGTGTCTAGCAGATAAATGGACTATCCCATTGTGCAGTCCTTGTGACATGTTTAGAATTTAGGAACAATTCTCCACCAATACACACACACACACAAAGACCCAGAAATTACGAAGTTTTTTTTTTTTTTTTTTTAAAAGAAACATTATAAAATTTTGTTACAAGATTTCTTTGAACTACCAGGAAAAATTTATACTACAATAACCTCATTGATTACAAAGAAATGTGACGTCACAATATAATTTCTATCTTTTGTAAGCTAAGAAAGTTTTAGATAATGATACTGATACATGTAATGATAATATTCCCTTCCCATGCTGAAAAAAAAAAAGAAGATAACTTATAATCAAATTGCACATCTAATAAGCCCCATCTAATGTGGCCATGAGATTATGCAACAAAAGTCGCTTAATTGGTCCAGGGAGGAGCCCTTTATGCTCCTTTGATAGCTCCAGTGGGTCCTGCAGGCTGCAAAATAGCTGCCAAGAGGCCCCAGCATAACCTCAAAGGCAGGAGACAACAAGTTGCAAGTTCTTTATTTTGATGCTGATAGATAGATATTGCTAATAAGACCCCTACAGCAGAATTGGTCCACAATTGTTACTCAGGAGTGGAAGTTTAACAAATATATTGGTATATAGAATACATGATACAAGTATGGCTTTCCACAGAAATAGGACAAACCCAAAACCAGATGTAAAGAGTTGAGTTTATAAGAAAAGAAAAAACAAAGAGAGGCTGCTATGATCAGGTTCAGCAGTAAAAATTCAATATATGCCAGGAGGCTAACAACAACATCAATTTCTTGCAGCACTATTGGACCTTAATGCATCCTTTAGTATTATCAATTGCATTAGATCATGCATAGCAGTAGAGGAAGGTACACAACATCATAAATAAGGTTACCTTTTGCCTCAAAAAATAAAGCAACCCCTCATTTGATCAAGCAACACATCAACAGGCCTCTTTATAGGAGGAGAAGAAAACAGTCATAAAAAAGCAATAGAAGTTACCTTGCTTTTGGGGTCTGCATAATTTAGGTGCCTTTTCTAGCAACAACGTTGAGCTGGAACTGATTTATGCTTCACTACTTGAATGCCCTCCGACCCACAAGACCTGCAAACAGTTCAGATAAAATCACAAGCTGGGACAAGGGAATCCAATGTTTTAATGTTAATGCACAAGAAATAAATGGGTTTCATGAAGGACATGTGCTCCTTGTCATCACATAGGAAAGTCATTATGGCAAAGATGCCCAACTATAAATTTAGAACAACTATTTTTTTCCAAACAAAAATAAAATAAAAGAAAACAGAATATCTCAAAAACCAATTAAATGCAAGGCACCATAGTTGCACAGTTCTGACCATGCTCAAGACCCATCATTGTAATCGGCATTGGAGCCACAGCTAGCCAACCGAAATTACATAAATACCCCTTATCACATGGAACATGGGTAATTTATTGCGTTTTCAAAAGAGCGCAGTTTCATATTGGAGAGAAAAAGTTCCCTCCTCCAGTTCTGCCGTGAAATAAAGACACTGATTTGAAATTGTAGAACACAAAATGGTTTTCTCAAACTGCTTAAAGGCTTGTGATGGTGTAGGCGAGTTGAATCAACCACTAATCAGCTTGTTTTTTGGCTTTTATCGAAAACATTATTTTCTCGGAACTGTATTGTTATTTTCCCGCGAAACAAACAGAAACAGATCTCAACCCAACCAAAAAAAAAATGAAGGAAAAAAGCAATAAAACATGGAATCAGAATATGGTTAAAAAAAAAAAAAAAAGGCAATTACTGTAGCTACAGAAAAATTAAAACAACGGTCTCTTTGGAAAAATATAAAATAAAGTAGATTCAACAGCACTTTTTGAGATTCGATTTGTTTTTGAAGTCTGCAAAAGACAAAAAGCCTGCAGTGTTGAAGCTCTTCAGCAAGAAACATTGTATCACTTAGAAGAGGAGCTTCTTTTTATATTCAGATTTCATACAAAAAGAAGTCGAAAAGAAACATCATTACGCTCTGAGACTGTCAAACGAAGTTCTAAAAATCCAGTAAAACATGAAGATAAACAGCAACCAAACAAACCCAGTTTGGTTGCCTAGAAAATGTGGGGAAAGAAAAAGAAACGGAAACCCATTTGAGACTGAAAAAAAAAAGTTTTTAAATCCAGTCAAAGACAGTTTGGCTGCTAAGAACATGTGGGGAAAGAAAATAAACGGGAAACCCATTTGGGCTCAGCTTGGGTTGAGCTAGTTTTTCATCAGGTGGAAAGTCATAACTGGACATCAGCAACGAAATGCTGAAAAATGCATGGGATTGCGATTTTTCTCTCAGTTTTCCCACATTTTCGCAGCAGATAAGCAGTTGAGATTATTTGGGAAAGTTCGCAAAATAAAATGAAATAAAATAAAAATAAGGAAATAATGCACTGTCTACCTTACTTGGTGAACTTGGGAGAGACAATGCACTACTGCAAAAACCAAATGAGGGTATCTTCTTCTTCTTCTTCTTCTTCTTCTTCTTCTTCTTCTAATCTTAATCTTTTGTTGTTGCAGTTTCCGAGGCTCGGATTGCTTTGTTTTGTTTGTTCGGACTTTTGCAGTGGACTCTGTGACAGTGTGTTGTGTGTCTGAGGAGCGAAGAGGTGGGTTTACGAAACGCAGACCAACAGAGGAGTACAGAATTGTCGTTTAATGGGCAAAAAAGATAAAACTAAATTTAATTGCAGTTTTACGTCCGAATTCGATATATTATGTTCTAAAAAGTTGGGGCAGGTGAAGAAGAAAATGAGGAAAATGTATAAAATTAGACATTATGTTAAAAATTATTTTTAATTGAAATCTTTAAAAATTAAAAAGTTCATTCAGATCCAAACATAATCTAAAGTGCCGCGAGATTTTTGATTTGCAAAGAAAGGTTTTTTAAATAAATTGTGAAAATTGAATATTATGCTTGGAGTTAGAATTTTTTCTTCCAACCAACAACAAAAGTACTAATGATCTTTGTAACAAAAAAAACTAAAGTTCTAATTACCTTATTGTTTGTTTTATATTTATGTTTAGACAGTTTTTTAACATAAGAAAATATTACACTCGAGGTTTTGAATTCGAATATTTCTATTTGAACATCGTAGAATTTAAAATATATATATATTTTTTTTAAGTTTTGTCTTTTTTTTTTGAAGTAAGTTTGTCGTTTTGGTCTCTCTAAAACACACTCCCTCCAATGTTAAGTCCATTGAGGCACTGAGAAGTGAGAAGCTTTTGGGAATTACTTCTTTGTTGACAATTACATAAGCATTGGAATTATGGGTAAGTTCATCCTATTAAGGTAATCATTCTGGTCACAAATCATTTCCTTACAAGTTACAGCTATTGGAATGGATTTGGCAAATACTGATTTAGGAACTCACATGCATTCGTCTGGATCTAATATTAGACAATTGTGATGGTTATTCAAAGAGAGAGGAATTGCTAAATTCTATCTAATGGTCAGAATTGCTCGAATGAAAAATTGTTGGCTCTAATGCAAAAGGTTAGATTGATTGTGAACGGGGATAAATGGGTTTGATCTCTTCGGCAGCTAGCTGAACATACATTAGTAGCTCATTATGTATTGCAAGAATGGAGCACTAAAGTTGGTTGGGTTGAAGCCTTGCTAGTCTTGGGCTTTATTGTTTGTTGTTGGGTTTTGGTTGGGTTCCTTTGAGCCTTGTGCAAATTGTGTTTTCAAAATGGGGGCTTATTCACCTGGTTTTGTTACTCGGGCTTTGCGCCTTTTTGTTTTTAGAGCAAATTATAATTTAGTATTTTAAATTTATATATTATTTTAATTTAGTATTCAAATTTTAAAAATTTGTAAAAAAGTACTTTAATTTTCATTTTATGTTAAAAATAATACCTGTATTAATTTTTATCTCAAATAAATTATTATCTGCTGACGTGATAGAGATATATTTTTTTTTTTTTAATTTTAAAAATTATAATATTTTTAAAAATTTTTAAATAAAAAAATTTCTTAAAATAAAAACTTTTCCCCCTTCTCTTTCCCCAGTCATGCCCCACGCCCCACGCAGAACCACCCTAGCCCCAACCCCAGCCCCTCTCTTTCCCTCCCAGCCGGCCCCCAGCCATCCCCTCCCCTCCCCTTTCCGACCATCGATCTTGTCCTTCCCCGCGCTGGAAACTCCCCCACATTTTATCATCCATTTCTCTTTCTCTCTTTGCAACTCTCTTTTTCTCTTTATTGGTGTGGTACCTCTGTACCTCCGAACCCAAGGGGTGCTGACAACCTCCAGATTGGAGGCCAGCGAAACCGCCGATCATTGGCCAGAGCTCCTTGGGAAGATCCGACTAGGTGACCACTGCATGACCTTCCCTCTCTCCATCTTGTTGCTATTAACGTTCTCTGGTGGCCCCATCAATAAAGCCCTATGTTATGCTTTCTTGCTTTCTTGTTGGATTTTCAATCCAACCATTGAATTATATAAAACTTTTTATTTGAATTTCTGCTTCAATTTGATAATTTGAGAAGATAACATTTCGAATTGTTTGGGAAGATAAACATGGGTTCCTTGATTATATTGATATTACTAACTTTTGTTTGGGAGGCTAGTGAAACCAGTACGTACAGAGAAAAAGAGTTGCAGAGAGAGAAAGAGAAGGAGAGAGTGGGAGAAGTAGAAGTTTGCAGACGGGGGGAGCTGCCCCGTGGCCGGAGATGGGGAGGTGGGGTAGGGGTGGGATTGTCAGGGTTGGTGGGTGGGGAGGGTAGAGGGTGAGGTCTGAATCGAACCTCCTGCCCATTTCCCACTAATTTCTTTTTTAATTTTTGAAAGTTTTAATTTTTTTAAGAAATTTTTTATTTAAAAGTTTTTAAAAATATTATTATTTTTTAAATCTGAAGAAAAAGATGAAAATACCTCTGTCACGTCAGCAGATAACGGCTTATTTGACAGAAAAACTAACGGAGATACTATTTTGATACAAAACAAAAGTTGAGATATTATTTTGCAAATTTTCAAAATTGAGGTACTTTTTTGCAAGTTTTCAAAGTTTAGATATTAAGTTGAAACAACATGTAAAATTGAGGTACTAAATTGTAATTTACTCTTGTTTTATTTAATTCTTTAATAAAATTGAATTTCCAAAAAGGATGAAAGAAGAAAATAAATAAGCAACAAAATGGTATTTTAATAGATTCTTGAGTAAATTACTCTAAATTATATTATACAGTCCTTAATAATAAATAAACTCATTCAAAAAGTTTCTATGATAAATAGGTGTACTTTATACAAATAAAGCCCATGTTATATTTGCTTTTTTGTTTTTTGTGCCGAGCGCTCGGTGTGTTTTTTTTTTTTTAATTAGGCAAATTGTCACTTTGTGCCACTGTCACACAGTGACAATTATAAAATTCAAATAGTTATTATTGCACAGTGACAATTAGTAACAGTATAACACATGTATTTTATGCAATTCAAATAGTTATTGTCTGACAATTGCAATTGTCGAGTGTTTTGTGAATAGTACTGATTGCTCAGCTTATTAAAGTGGATTAGCCTATCAGTGAGTGTTTGCAGGTGGACCAGCTGATTAGAGGTGTCAAACGGGTCGGGCCGGCCCGAGCACGACACGGCACGGCACGATTAAAATAGGCACGGCACGGCACGGCAAGATTAAATGGGCCGGGCTGGGCCGAAGTTTTTAGCCCATCGGGCACGGCACGGCACGAGCACGACACGGGCCAAGCACGGCACGAGCACGGGCACGAAATGGGCCCGAATTAGGCACGACTATTTTAACATTATTTTTTCTATTTTTAAAGAACTTTTCAACAAAAATATTCAATTTTCATGAAAAATAATGTTAATATTTAATTATAAATAAGAAAAAATATCATAAGATTAGTTTTATCACCATAAAAAATAAAAATAAAAATAGGTCCGTGGGCTGGCCCGTTTAAGGCACGGCACGAGCACGAATGGCCCGCGGGCCATGGGCCGTGCTGGGCTTAGATCTTAACTATATGGGCCGGCCCGAGCACGGCACGAAAGCACGATGGACTCAACTTAAACGGGTCGGGCCGGGCCGGGCCGGCCCGTTTGACACCTCTACAGCTGATGATGGGCTTTTTTCGTTTTGAACTTTAAAAAAAAAAAAAACCATAGGAAATTAAACCATAGACATCTTATTTTATTATCTACTCACTCTTACGGGTTAGGTTAACTTCAAATATTACTTTTATAAGATTTTTAAAACTCAACCGTTAAAATAAAAATAAAAAAGGAAACATAATCTTCTAATTTTAAACAAATTTAATAATAGAATTAAAATTTAAGGTTATTACTGAAAGATAATTTTAATAATAAATTTAAGAGTATGATAATTTTATCTCCTTCTTCAGCACGTATGTGATGTGTTTGACCCCCATTGTACATTTGTACAACCAAAAGATAAGTTTGACCACAAAAAGTGTGAAGAACTTGCTTACCGACTACTACTTTATAATTTCTAGGCAGCTTCGCTTTTGCATATTCCAAAGGTTTTCAAGTGGGGACGGACCGCCATTACCTATTCCAACCTGAATACTCTAATTCATTTATTTCATTTGGCATCAACTTGTTCTTGCTGTGTACGTTATGTGCACAAAACTTAGGTTGCTTGTCATCATCACTCTGACTCCAACTTCTTTCTGCTCAAAATACTGCCTTACTTGCTGTGTAAATTGTGTCGTTTTTCAAGCCAGTATGATCCGGTTGAGTTTTGTTTTGGTCGTCACTATAGAAGTGCAACATGTATTTAATCATATGACCACTTAATTTTAAGGTTTAAAACAATAATAGTCACAATAGAAAAATAAGTATACAGGTATTAAGTGAGAGAGCTCTTGCTTTAGATGAAGTAAAAGAGACAGTATCTTGAGAGATTTTTTTATGGGATTTGCCGACATCCTCTTAAGGTGAGATCTATAAACACATATGTGGCTCATAGAACATGCTCCATTGAAGAATTAGTGTGTTACACTGTTACCTTACACACAATGTGTCTCTAATTTTTTTCTAAGGCATGGTCATCAATTTATACAGTGTTACATGGGTACCTGAATAAAAATATCCAATTATCCATGGACTCAAGCCCAATCTAGTCCCTCCACGAATTCCGGGCTCACATGGACCGACAAATACTTGGTTCCAGAATCTGTAACTTAAAATATCTTGGGTTATATTAATATATCATTATTATATCAATTTAGATTATAAAGTTAAAAGTCTATGTATTCTGTAATTTCTGTCTTTTGAAATTCTTCTTTTGGCCTTTTGGCCTTTTGGCCGAATAAACTATCAAAGTCATTGTCTACAGAGAACCCCATTAAGTATGCATTTCAAATCCATATCTTCACACAATCACCATAGCCACCTACAAGGCTACAAGTAAAGAAAGAATCTGCACTGTCCACATAGTCAAACAGTAGTTCCTATACTAAGCAAAACTAAATGCACCACCTTCACAAGTTTCTTCAATTGGCCAAATTACCCTTTGGTCCTTATAATAGTTTATTCGAGCTTCCACTTTTATTTTTTCAAATTTATCCTTATAGTTACCAAACGGTCCAAACACTTGAACAATTGGTCTAAACTGCCAAATACATTGATTGTGCACGTCAATTTTAGTACACGTGTCTATCATGTGTGAAGAGTATTTTAGTTTTTTATTGTTTTCAATGCTTTCAAGTTTCAACTTATTTTGGGTTTTTTTAAAAATGAAATTTCAAACGAAAATGAAAAACCCAATAAATTAGGCAAAAAAAAAAGTGTAATCTAGCCTTTAAAAATTTGAAGTCTTTTCAATGTTTTTCCTTTTTTGTCCCTGAGGGCAAAAGACCATCTTCCCGCAAGCAGCAAAGACAAAATTTAAACATATGGGTACTTCGGTAACTTTGCAGGATGTCAGATACAAAATTACAAATGAATACATGTCTGCAATGCAGGGCGAGTAAAATATCCTATTTCTCTTACTCACCCCAAAAAAAGGCAATCCAAACCCTCAAATTCCCTATAAAAGAGCACTTGCATCTCACACTTAAACAACCCCTTTATCACCTCCCAACTTTAAGTTTCAAAAAAGCAGCAGCAGAAGCAGAAGCAGAAGAAAGAAAACAAAAACTTCAAAAGTTTCCAAAGCCAAAAGAGAAACCCAAAAACGGAGAAAGCAGAGAAAACAGAGTAATCATCAAGATGAGGGCAAGCAACCACATGATAGGAGCCTTGAACTTCATCACCTTCCTGCTGTCAATCCCAATCCTTGGAGGTGGGATATGGCTGAGCAGCAGAGCCAACAACACAGACTGCCTCAAGTTCCTCCAATGGCCTCTCATAGTCTTAGGGGTCTCAATCATGGTGGTGTCTCTGGCAGGCTTTGCTGGGGCTTGCTACAGAAACACTTTCCTCATGTGGGTCTACCTCTTTGTTATGTTCTTCATCATTGCAGCTCTGATTGGGTTCATCATCTTTGCCTATGTGGTCACAGACAAAGGGTCTGGGAGGCCTGTCATAAACAGGGCTTATGTGGAATACTATCTGCAGGACTACTCTGGTTGGCTGGAGGATAGGGTAGCAGATAATAGCTACTGGAGGAAGATTAGCTCCTGTGTCAGGGGCTCCAAGGTTTGTGGCAAGATGGGGAGGACTGTCAATGGTGTGCCTGAGACTGCCGACATGTTTTACAACAGAAAGCTCAACCCTATTGAGGTATGTGTGTGATTGTTTATTTTGTTTCTTGTTTTTTTTTTTTCTATATATTCTTGCTAGCTAGCTAGCCAATATTTTGTTTACAGCATGAACATTTTTTGAACAAAAAGAACTATTAAGTATTCAAAAAACTATAGGATTTTAGAACACTTCATAGGCTTCATAGCAACATAGTCATATCACAACCTTTTCTTTGTTACATTGGAAGCAATCCAACTTTAACCTATCATAATATTAACCCATTTTATTCCACTATAATCTGCTTGAAGAGAACTGTTTTTTTGTTTTTTTTCCCTCTTTAGCTTACAATTCAGATTCATGTTTATTAGCATAAAAAATTAAAAATTTCAGATATGTACCATCACTCAAACCAAACTTATCAGATAAACTCGAATGTTTTTGTGACTTAAGCTTTTTTAACCTCTTTCTTTGGGTAAATAGGGAACTGGGTTTTTGGAGTTGGGGTTGAAGAAGATTAATTAGTGGTTTAGTGGTAGATCTGGTTTATGATTTAGATCTTTGGTAGGGAGGTAATGGCACGTGGGCAGCCAATCGGACAACCATGGGGTTGAGGTTGAGTTGAGCACTTGAGCCTTCAATTATATTATAATAAATATATATAGCCGGTAATATGTGGTTCTTGCACTCCACCAATGGAAAATTGCCTTGTTAGCCTTCCTTATTTTTTTCTTCATGATGAGGGAGGACCCACCATTACCAACAATACAAAGCATTACTCCCACAGAGTCCCACTTGTACAGTTGTACACTGTCGTTTTCATATATATGTGATTTTGTGCAACACATTTTGTATCTCTATTCTTTTTTTTTATTTTTAAATCCCCTTTTCTCAATCAATTAAATTTTTAAAATATCATTTTAATATACAAAATTTTCATTACCCATTATTGAAATAAATTTTTTCGACATCATGTATGGACCCCCCACAAGGGGCGGTGACCTTACTCGAGAAATAACACAGTCCAATAATTATGTCTCATCCATGTGGTGGATAGAATAGCGTTAAATTTTGGGAAGTGATGTTTACAAGACACCACTGAAAAGTCTTAAACCCCCACACACAACATGAAGAGAGAAGCCCACAAGCCGGGCTTATAGTTTCAGACTTTCAGCAGTAGACTTCCATGTTTACGACAAGAGTTCGGCCAATGTTTATCCCTTTTTTTTTTTTCAAGTCTTTCTCGCTTATTCTGAATCGAATCTTAATATATTATAATCCTAATTTATTTTTCCACTCTCTTCATTCTTTGGGCTAACCCGAAAACTTATCCACCTTAATTTCAATGTGACACTGTGTATCTCAGATTATCAAGATATTTACAACATGAAAAAAAAATGTAGGTAGTTGGTGTCCCTCTTTACAGAAGGACAGGATCCTCAAAATCTTTAAGAAAGAATGTTCTCTTTAGGAGAGTAGGGATAGCCTTTTGTGCTTTATCCTAACAGAATTTCTTTTAGGTGGGATATCCTTTTCTCACTTTTGTCTGGTTGCTAGGTTAGGGATAGAAAATAATGGTACATCTTTAAACAAACTTGGAATCACCTATGTTTTCCGGCCCTCCTTCCCTACATCTTTTCTGGGTTTCACTTTCTTTGGGTGTTTTTTAGTTCACAAGTCTACATCATTGGTGTAGAAAGAACACACAAAGTCCAAATTATTGGTGTAGAGAATACAATGTTCCAGATACTGATGCATGTTGCCAGACCATGCTATGTTCCATACTTTCTTCACATGCTTGACCATCCATTTAAAAATCACTTGAGAAAAAATAAATAATTTTTGTATGAATAAATAAATATCACTTTGAAGTAGTTTTAACTTTTAACTCATTATATGTCATTTCCCCAAAAGTCCAGGCTCTACTAATTGAAGTAAATTAGTAGGCCAAAACTACACCACACCACAATCATAATGGTGTGGTTATAATTGAAGATTTAATTTCACACGACAATATTTATAATATAAGATAATAAAATATCTATAAAAAAAAAAAAGGGGGGGGATAGGAAGCCTGTATTAAGTTGGTGATGATCAGCCTTGAGAAGAAAAGTATCTCTAATTTTATAGATTGATAGATGTAACAAGAAGGGGGTGTAATTAATGAATAAGTTAAAATAAGTGACCTTGATTTTGGTTTCTCAACTTTCAACTTTCAAGCTTCGGTCAGCATCTTTTTCTGGCACAAGGCAGTTGTAGTCACTAGTCATTGTTATCCCTTCTTTTCTTTTTCTTTTTTTTTTCTTTTTTTTTTTAAATCATTCTTGTCCCTTTGTTGCTTAAAAAGCTTGGGATCCTTGGGTACTATTTATGTCAAAGCATTTATATCAGGAAGCAGGTTACTGTAGTTTTGTATGCAATGACAGGACCGAGTGAAAGGGGGGCTTAACTTGCCCACAAAGCGGCAATATCACCGACCCATGCAATTGGTAGTTGGTCTATGTCCAAAAACCAAGTGATACAAACACAACTAGTTGTACCATACTTCTGATCAATCTCTCACAGAGATAAGATCCCCATAAAACCCACTTGCACTTGCATTCTTCTATATATGTGAGATCTACCTAATATAAGTGAGTAAATATGGTAATATGTTACACAACTCAAGTGTTGCTTAATGAATAGACTACTTAACTGTGACACTATATATGTAACACTACTTAAGTGTGTGTGTGTGTGTAATTGTATTTATATAATGATTGAAATACCAATTTTCTTTTTCCATTTTATCTATAGTCTGGCTGCTGCAAGCCCCCTACAGACTGTGGCTATACCTATGTGAATGAGACCGGTTGGGACACAGGAGGAGGCTTGGTGGGAACCAATCCTGACTGCACAATGTGGAGCAATGATCAACAGCAACTGTGCTATTCCTGTAACTCTTGCAAAGCTGGTGTGCTGGCCAGCATTAGGAAGAGCTGGAGGAAGGTCTCTGTGGTCAACATTGTTGTACTAATCATCCTAGTAATCTTCTATGTGATTGGCTGTGCAGCATTCAGAAACAATCGTCGGATTGACAATGATGAACCCTATGGGGAGGCTCGGATGACAAAGTCACAACCTAGTGCTTTCCAACTTTAACTGCAGTGGTAGAGAATCTGATACCTTGAAAAGTTTGTGAAAAATGTGTTTTAAAGGTTTCGGAATTGCACTCATAGGGCTTATCTGTCTTAGACAAGTGAACATCATGAATTTGGCTTGATTTTTGATAAGTTGGCTGTATATGTGAATTATCAGTACTTTTTATTTTCTCTATCTTAATCATTTACTTGAGAGACTTGTCATTCAATATGAAGACAAATAGAGTAATTATGCATCACTCACGTTACTCTTTGTATTGTTTGTTTGTAAATTGCACGACTGCCATTGAAAAAGCAGAAAATCAACTCCAGATCCATTTCCCCGGATATTAAGCACCACCACCATTTGACCTGCAACATGCACATGGAAATTGATTATCTTTCAGTGTACTTCATGCTTATTCAAGCAATTTTCACCTAGACTTTGCTGAGGATCATTATCTTAACATTTTATCTGCATATGGTTGCACATTCTTCGCTTCACAATATGATCATAAAAAGGCTACAATCCTTGGCCAAAAAAATAAAAATAAAAATAAAAAGGCTACAATCAACTTGGTCCTAGGAAGATGTGCATAACAAGGTCCATAATTCAGTAAGGTAAGGAAATCAGGAAATGCAATATGAAAAGTTGAAAACTGTAAAATGAGAAATAAGATTCTGCACTATCTCTGACCTGGTTCCATTTTCAACTACTTGGTTCTACATCAACTGTTGTATCATCCCCACGGCATTGTTCTGGACTCCATCTTGAAATTGTGCACTCTTCAACTGTGTATCTTTCCAAACATAATGAAGAGGCAGCATCATGACCATTTTTACTAATACTAAGAACTAGCAATGTCTTCACAACACCTCCACAAAGCCTTGTGGTGCAATGAATATCAGACCACACTCTCAATCGCCGGTTTGCATCACCATCACCTTCTGATAACACAAGCACAGCAAATTCAGAATGGACCAAAGCCGGATGGTGGCGGTAGGCAACAAAGTCCACACCATATTTGGTTCCGGGCATCACAACCCAATTTTTCATTCGAAGATGAGAATAAGCCTTGTAAAATTCAGGAAACATTGCTTTTTTGGATTTCATGCACTGCCAAAGCTCTTGATCACCCTTTGGGGATTTATCTTCACCCACTATCTTAAGGCATTTCAGAGAAGAGTATAGGAAAAATGCCTCTTCCGTACCCAACTGAAACCACTGCTTATCCTTGTCAGTGTTAATGATGGGTTCACCAAAGCCGGCACGACTGAGGAGATGAGCTTGTTCTGGTTCTGCTGCAAGAAGTACACTGCACCCACACAAGAATCCTTGAGCATCTGATTGGATTAGAGAAGACTGAAGCTGCGATACTATCCTTGACATGGGATCTGCAAGAGCTTTAGCTTGTGCACCCTTTCCTTTCCATCTAGGCCCCATTTAATTCTACAGTAAGATCAAACAGCTAGAAGATATAAACAACTTCGCCCCTCTTTATTTTCCTCGAGTACATATGTTTGAGGAAAACTTGAAGCACATTGAATGCACCCAAGAATCAACTTATGTTACTTATCACCCCAATTCAACCTATTTCTTCTGTCAGTATTGGGATGCTATATTCTTAATTGAACTCATGCTAAATACTTGCCAAATTCTTTGTATTAAAGAAAAAAAAAAACAAAGATTGAGAGACTGAGAAAGAACCAGAGTACCTCTTAGGGATTGCTGTTGGTTGGCTTAGTTGGGGTTGAGTTGAAGCTCTGTAAATTCGAATTTCGGTCAAAATCGCCGATATTTCGTTTTCCCGGCAAGGAGAAACAAAAACGCCAAACTTGCCAGTCCGCCAATTTCTCGGTGAAAACTGCCGAAATTATCAAGCTTTAATTGTTTAATTGGAGGACATTTCATCCCAAATTCGGGGAAATATCGATTTTTCCCGGAAGAGAGTTTGATAGGGTAAAAACCCCCCAATACACTCAATTAACGATTAACTAACGATTACGACCTAAAAAAACAAAAAGTCGAAGTTTGAAATTATCGTTGATTTTGGTTTTGCTTCAACAAATGGAAATCAACAAAAAAACAAGTAAGATTTTCACTGTAGATTTACTTGAAAGTTAAAAGTAGAGAGCTGCTATTCTCACAGCTTTTTTTTTTTTTTGCACACCTCCAATCACTTAATTAGTAAATTTATCCTAAAACCTCAATATAAAAAGACCCTAAAAAACAACTCATTTCACACTCATCTCTCTTCTCTTTTCTGTCCTCCTCTATCTCCAATTTTCTCTCCGGCGACAACAACCCTGGCCCTCCCAGCCCAGCCACGCGCCCAACCTAGTCCAACCCCACGTTGACCCTCCCAGTCCAGCCCTGCGCCGACCCTCCCCTCCTCTCTCTGGCTTTTCTCTCGGCGACAACAACCTCGGCCCTCCCAGCCCAGCCCTGACTTTTCTCTCCGGTGACGACAACCTCGGCCCTCCCAGCCAAGCCTTGCCGCTCGCCTAACCCGGCCCTCCCAGCCCAGCCCCGCCCCGCGCCCTGCCCAACCAAGCCACGCGCCGACCCTCCCTTTCTCTCTCCATTGCCAAACGGCCTATGACAGGGACTGTGGCAGCATTGGTGTTGTGGTTGGGTGTCGGAGCTCGTTTGTGTTTGCGACTTTTCTTGGCGGGGTGGCTGGGTTGATAAGCTAGAGAGAGAAAGGGAGGGAGGAGAGAGATGTGGTGGTGGTGCGGGGTGGGAGGTGGGGTCGGGGGTGGGGTATGTTTGCTAGGATGTTGGGTGGCTGGGATGTGTTTGATGGATTGGGAGGTGTGCAATGAGAAATTTGGTGAGATGATTAATTTTGAGTATTTTGATAATGAGAGGAGTGTGTTAAAGAGAAATTTTAAATTTTAAAAAAGTGAAAGAGATGTGTAGAAGAAAATGGTGTACAAAAAGAAAAAAAAAAAAAGTGTGCAAATAATAGCACTCTAAAAGTATCGATTGTGCGTAGCTTCCTCTCAATTTTTTGTTCTATACTTCTATTCATAATTTTCTCTGTCGCCTCAAAATTCAAATTTGAACTATTTGATTTTAAGGGTTTAGGGTTTAGGTAGTGATAAGCCCATTATTCCAGCCCATAATCAAGTTGGTGGTGAAAGGCCCAATTAGATAAGTGGGTATCCCAACAAATTTCTGAATAAATTATCCAAAACACTACAAATGGCTATATGTTTCCAAATATGGTACTTATTTTTTTTGGCCATGACAAATATGGTACTTATTAAATGTACAAAAAAATATGTACCTCTGGTAACTTATAACCTACGGCATCAATGAGAATTAGTGTTACTGATTTGGTCGGGCTGTATCACAAATCCATGAACTAGTCCTGACCGGCCTAACGAAGTTCTGTGTGAAATTGCACCAGAAGAGGGCAATGGTTCAACATTAGGAGGTATCGGAGTTTCAGGTGACTGGCCAGATATGCAAAGGGCACCAGAATCATCTTGCTCCCAGTAAACTTCTACCATAATCCCTCTTGGATTTTCTGCTGATTCTGTTCCTGGAATCCCCACGAACCTAGCTCCGACCGGTATCTGCAAAATCATTGCGGCGCAAATGAGAAGAGTAAAACAAGAAAACATAAATTTACTTTCGATTTTATATTTGTTTCGATGTATCTTGCTACAGATTAAAATGAAAAAGAGGAAGAAATTGTGCTTACCTGGACTGAGGCTCCGGATGTTAAAGTGAGAGTAACCAACCTCCCCTCAGCTGTGGCAGTTTCTAGCTCTGCCTGCCTTGCGATATTCAAGAAAACTTCTTCAAGAGTTGCAAGACCAAGTTGGATGTCTGATATCCCAAATTCAGTTTCTCTATCTTGAAGCTCCGCAAAAAATTTCTGTGGAAGGTTATTAAATCCAAAGGAATAAGGACAGTAGAACATTACAAACTTCGTAAGGGTCCTAAGGGAGACTTCATTTGTTAAGAACAGTATTATGCTCTAGAAATCAGCCTTGAATCAATGAATCATGCTATCAGACAAGGATCAAGCTAACAAATTATTAGTCAATCTAACAGCCTGTGAACGGCCTATATCACCAACAAGAACCATTGTAATACTATGAAACGCAAAAGCAAGGTAGAAAGTGAAATGATTACCGTCAAAAGCCCCTCTCTATCATGAGGAATGACAAAAGTCAGAAAGGCTTTGTTCTCTTCTTTTGGTAAAACATCCAAATGCTGTCAAAACTTTTCCCAAGTTAGAAATTAACCTTTCCATACGTAAAACAGTTGAAAATTATAATCAAAAGTAACATACATCTTTAAAGAACTGCTTAACAGCCTCATGGTGAGGCGTAGCAACTGCATCCCTATTTGGAGGGCTTCGTCCATTGGTGCTCCCAGTGAAGCTCACATTAGCAATGAAACCTGTCCCAAACCGTGACTTCAACCTGATTGAAGTTCCAATGCAACGGAGCCTACCCTTTGCCATTATTCCTATCCGGTCACTTAAAATGTCAGCTTCTTCCATTGAGTGAGTGGTTAGGACAATTGCACGCCCTTTTTTTGCATCCTCTATGATGTCCCATACATGCCTTCTTGTTATTGGATCCATACCAGTTGTCTACAGATAATAACTAAATTACATAAACAGAGCAAGTAGATGAACTTATAAAGGAAAAATTCTAATTTCCATACCGGTTCATCTAAGATGACTAACTTTGGATCACCAATAAGAGCTATTGCAAAACTCAGGCGACGTTTCATCCCTCCACTGTAACTCCCAGCTCTCATTTTGGCTGCCTCAGTGAGTCTTACCTCTGCCAATGACTTCTCGGAAACCTGCATGTGAGAAGGAGCATTCATCTTATACAGAACCAAACAGTAATGAAAGATTGTGATACTCAGAGTTAAAACATTTGCAAAGAAGAAAGCATGCGAAATACCCTATTAAAGTTAGTGTAGCACATACCAATTTTATTGAAGCTGGGGGTAGGCCCTTAATACTACTGAACAGGTGGAGATGGTCTTGCCCAGACAATGCATCCCAAAGAATATCAAACTATGAACAGAGCAATATACAGACAAGTTAAGACTAATTTTTTTATGAGTTAACATAACACAGTGAAAACTATCTAACTTGTATAGTCTTGAAAACTTGGAGTCTACCACATGTACACGCATATACATACATGCTCATATTCGTATGTGTGTGTGTGTAGAAAGGGGGAGCAGGTCACCTGTGGACAAACTCCTATCATCTTTCGAATTTTTGCCATGCCAACTGAGCTTCGGACTGAATATCCGTATATCAATGCTGTTAGCAAGACAGTTAACAATTTAAATTCATCCCAGTAACATTCTGATAACTCAAAAATAATGATACTATTACCATCTCCGGCAGTCACTGGTGTGATGCCAGTTAAGCAATTCATTGCTGTGGTTTTCCCAGCTCCATTGGGTCCAAGTAAACAAAATAACTGATCCTTGGAAAAGTTCACCCATAAATCCTGAAGGTATTCAAAATAAACCAATTGTTACTATATTATTAATTAAAAAAAAAAACTGAAACAGTGAAACAGATAACTGTGTCGGCATCATATTCACAAGCGTTATAATGACAACTGACAAAAATCTAGAAACAGGGTAGTAAACTTGATCATGAAATATCTATAAATTTAGCTCAGAGGGACATTCCTCTAAGAAGCAAACTGATGGATGACCCTTCACATTACCAGAGGATCACATAGTCTAGCAGTCAACCTAAGTGAGACTACCATCTCCACTAGAACATTCTCACAAATAAAATTCATGACATAACTAGGTAAGAAACAAAGGAAGATACGTTGAATAAATAAAATAATTAAATTATCTCACAAGAGCTCTTATGCTTGAACCACGAAACTATTAGTCCTACATAACAGAGAGGTAAGCCCTTCTAATCTCTCAACTTTCTCTGAAACTTTTAGGCATAAATGGTTCTTTACCTTGAGAGCATGGTAAGGTGAAGTCGTCTTGCAGCTACAGCAACCAAGTTTTGTGGTCCCAGGGTATGTCTTTACAAGGCCACGTACCTGAACAGCAATGTTTTGATCAACTATGCCTTCCCTAGTTTGTTGTTTTACAATGTTCTCCTCTTCAAGGACATCTTCATCATCTGGAGTAAGTCGCTCCTGTGGTGGAGCTGAACCTATGCAACTACAAATGCCACCCTCTATGAAAAGAGAGGGAAACTATATCAAGCCAAAATTACCATCCAACAAGGAAAACTCAAGCACAAACTGGATTCCAATGATATTTACCTTCCACTTTGTTTCCACCTTTCCCTGTCCAGTATCCAGGCATTAAAAAGTAAAACACTGATTTTCTCACACCAGATACGTTTGGGATGATGTTATCGAAGTAAATAGCCAATACAAACCAGAGGAAGAATGTGGCCACCAACCACATATAAATGTCCTTCTATCAAAGTTTAAATGCCAATATTAATAATTACAAACTAATCAAACAAACTTATAAACTATTGTTGATGTTTTGAGTTCGAGGACCAACGTGTATACGTACAATTGTTATAACACATTCATCATCATTCGGTGCACACTTTGCTATTTTACTCCAGCTAATCCCAATATCTTGAGCAGTAGATGTTGCATTAGCGAGTAACTGTAGAGCTTTTGCAAGAAGATTAGGTGGGAAAAATGACCAGAGGATTCGATAGGTCCTAGAGATGCCATCAGCATAGGGAAAACCAAATGCTGTAACAAGCTGCAATGACAAAATGGTTTCTGTTATTACCATTGAACCAAAAAACACTAATATATTAATCTTGAACTGAGGAATCTTGCCTGGGTCATAAAACCAACAATAAATATGGAGAAACCCACAGTTGTTGATGAAGATGACTTGCTTATGAAGGCTGACAGCATAAAGGCGAAACCAATCTGGCATTAAATGTTAGAGGATGGATTAGATGTTATTAAGATACAAAGAGGCTTGCTTAAGAACAGAATTCAGAAACAATAAGCATCGATTAAAACAAGTAATTGCAAGAAACAGTCTTACCATATTGAGTTGGAAGAGAAAGAAGACAAGGAATAAGACCGGAAAACTGTTGTTTAGGAAAAAATCAAACTGAAACATCATTCCAAAGAGAACGATGAAAAGTGATGAAATAAGTGTAATAATTCCCTCCCATGTGAGCCATGAGAACCAGTACGCAGTGTCATAAAGACCCATCATTGCCATTGCCTGCTGGGCAAAACAAATAAAACACTAAATAACTAATTGATTATGAAAATGGTTATGGGACAGCACTGCTAGCAATACTTAAGCCCATTTAACTGGACAGAATCATATATTAACTTAAAGTTTCGTAAAGCCATCACCTGTCGAAGCTTTAGTTCTTTCTCTGTGATCAAAGAAGTCATTTGAAAGACAAACCCAAACATGGCAGTTGCAAGAAAAAAGCTTGGTCCAACTGTATCCAAAGCAGAGAAAATCTCCAGTGCAGGGTGCGCAAATTCCTTGAGCGCAACAACCCAGCTAAAATTTGGAACTGAACAAGGATGATATGAGTGTTAAGGTCAAGGTGATTATCATGCAAGTAGAACTTTCTGCAAGAACTCAGGACTATAAGAAACAAAACCTAATACCTCCAATCAGAGACCTAGCAATTTCACGCTCAGCAGCAATCTGAAGAGGAATTTGAAATTTGAATGTGGGATCTTCAAAATGCCCTCGTTTTGCAACAGGAGTAGAATTAGTCTGTATGCCATAGCTAATAAAAGTGGCGTTTCTTTCCGCAAAATGCAAAGCTCCTGGGCAATACATAGGCTTGCTATACAGCCATGCATTCACTTCGGCTGTTGTTCTAAATGATTTGACCTGCACAAACATATGGCAATGAAAATCCAAATTTTTATATGCTGACTTTCTCACACCAAATCTTACAAGGGAAATTACGTATTAACACTATCATGTGAATCATATCAAACAGGATTTATTTAGGTAACAGACAATGAAAAAGAACAACACATAATTAAACCAAGAAGCATAAGACAATGAAATTTAACATTTCAAATTTGTTTTTCCCCTTTTTATACCCTCAGCTTGGTAACAACTAACAACCAAATCCAAAAATTTCTAATCTCATATTTTTATATTATTTTGAGTACTTTCTTGGTATCAAATAAAACCTGAGGAAACAAAGGTTCCACCGTTCCACTCATTACATAAACTATAAACACATATTTCACAAAAAAAAAAAAAACCAATAAGACTATATAGTCTATATACTACTTTTCGCTCATCTCAAAAATTTCTACTTTCTGCTCATTTTCTATTTTTTTTTCTGATATATCAAACAAATTATATGCCTTTCTTCTAAATTCTCAACAAGACCAAATTATAAGTTCCGCCACACGACTGACGTGAGTCACGTGACTTAGTAAATATGAACACTTTTTATCATTTTCACAAGCAAAAGTGTAAAACAAATAAAACAGCGCAAAAGCAAAAGCAAAACAGCCGCAAACACCTTTCTCCATTTTCTCGCCAACCAAACATATTACACAACAACACGAATTACACAATAATCCGAGTTCCTCCGTACCTTGTCCGACGGAATTGGCCTGCCAGGATTATTAGCCATGATAGCACCGGCAATGCTCCGAATCCTAGCGCTTCCATTTCCGCTCCAGACGAAATCAAAGCAGGGCTTTTTGATGTAGTACTTGTCTTCGCAGGGCGGGATCGGCGGCGAAACCAGAGGTTGAGGATCGGTGACGCTTTTGTAGGACGTGGACGACGCGAAGCGAGCCTCGATGGCCTTCTGGATGCAGAAGATGAGGAAGATGAAGAAGAAGGACGAGAAGAGCTGCAGGAAGGTGGCCCTCTTGTTTCGCCATGAAAGCAAGAGGTTCTTCTTGAACAACGCCTTGAATTGCTGGTACAGCAGTGGAAAACCGCTCTGTAAATTCATGATTTCTCCGGTTCTTTTTGTTGGATTTGAATTTGGTTGGTTTTGTACTCGGTGAGATGGACTGAGTGTACTGTTTCCCACCAAGGAGCGGTTTTGTACGTTCAGCTTCGGCAGGTGGCAGGAAATTACGGAGTTGCCACTGGGAATAGCTTGTGTTAGAACTTTTTTTTTTTGGCCAAAAGCTTGTGTTAGAACTTAGAACTTAGAAGGGGGGCAAATGGGCAATGCTCAGGGAACAAAGGGATTTGCTCCGAAATTTTCTGAGAATTGCTTGGTAAAAGGTTTTATAGAAATGTTGTTGGTGAGATTCTGTATTGCTTTGACTAATTCTAAATTTTGTTTTTAAGATTGAATTGTGTTTTTTTACGTTAATGAGGGGTCATTACCCTCTTGTGCAATCAAATGCTTATGTGAGAAAACAAATTATAAATATTATTGGAAAATGTTCTTTCATTTTGTTAAGCAAATATAACATCAACTCTAATTTTATAATTTTTTTCTTATTAAAAGATTGTATTTTTGAATTACAAAAATGAGGTATTCTGAATTGAAATTTTTTTTTTTCGTTTAATTAAGGAAATACAACATGAAAGTATGAAACAACACAATCATTTGATAAGCATCTTTAAAGAACAAATGTAGCAAGTAAACACCTACTACCAATTGTTTATTATCACGATGACAAATCACATGGTTTGCTTAATTAATGGTGCGTTTAGTCAAAACATACGTTAACACTTAACACCATTTGAACTATTTTAAGAAAGTAGCCTTATTGGCCAAAAAAGAAAGTAGCCTTATCCACCATTGGCTAAAAAGGAAAAGGAATTTTCGTTTGGTGCCACGTCACTTTCAGTAGCCGGAGCCAAAGGAAAGAAATCCACAGTCGAAGGGTAGTCTGGTCAATTTAGTCTACAACTTGGAAGGGTAGAATTGTCATTCTAAAAATACAGTCATAAAGGTTCATGATTCATTGATTCCGATATGAATTATTATGGCAGCCATTCAAAATTGCAGAAAATATTACTTGCTAGGAAATTGAGAAATTAAAAGATGCGTTCGGTTACTTGTGCTGTAAGGAAAGAGGATACCATTAAAATTTTAGTTAGCTCTATTCAACCGTCGTGAGAAATTGTCATTAAACGCATTATTGATTGTTGATTATTTTCAGATTTAGGTTTAGACTTTAGAGTGATTAATTCCTTATTTTAGTGAATTTTAGAGTTTCATGAATAGTCAAAATAAGACCCTAATATGATATTACATAGGTTAGGTATATTATAATTTTATAGGAGATAATTTTACCATAATTCTATGTTCTTACAATAAATAATATTTGACCAGGTTTCCGTCCGATCTGATTTCTATTTTATTGATTGAGTTGTGCTAATGTTGATGTATATCTGTATTGCATTCAAAAGCACCCTTTCAATCCATTATAAATTGAGTGCTGCTATTTGCACACCCTAAATTTCTCTTTGCACACCCTTTCTTGAAAAAAAAAAAAAAAACTCAAGGGAAAAGACCATTTGGCCCTTCCCTCACCCGCACACCCCCATCCATTTTTCTTTTTGCACACCCTCCCTAAACAGAAAAAAAAAACACACACACACACCCAAAACTCACACACCCCATCCCCATCTCCCCCCCCCCCCGTACACACCCCCTCCCCACCTCTCCACCATGCTGCACCACCCTCCCCGCGCGCAGCACCACCACCGTGCGCCCACCACCCTGCTGCACCACCCTCCCCGCGCCCACCACCATGCTGCACTACCCTCCCCGCGCGCAGCACCACCACCTTGCGCCCACCACCCTGCTGCACCACCCTCCCCGCGCGCAGCACCACCACCGTGCGCCCACCACCCTGCTGCACCACTCTCCCCGCGCCCAACCCAGCCCCAACCACCCCAGCCCTCCAGCCACCGCGCGCAGCGCTCTCTCTCTCTCTCTCTCTCTCTCTCTCTCTCTCTCTCTCTCCTTCCCTCTCTCCTCTCACCCAGCAGACAGCCAAACAAATTAAAATAAAAAATAAAAATGCAGCGGGTTCGGCGGACCAATGCCGAACCCGGTGGTTTCGTTCGACAGGTACCCACCACCCTTCTTATTGTCAGAAAGCTTTGAAAACTTGTGAAATGCTTATGATCTGTACATTTTGATTAGAATTTCAAGTTCTTAATTAATTACTGCCTACACGCTTTTGAAGGCTTTTGCAGCCACATTAAGGCAACCACTTTTCCAGGAAATGACTGATATATATAACTAAAGGATATATATCTTCTTCTGGACACTTTCATTTCATGGAGTATCAAGTATGTACTTTAGTGTAATTGACTCAAAACATCAAAAGGCCCAAAACAACAGAAACTGTATCAGAATATACCTTGGGCTAAACATGCCCAAAGAGTCATCGACCAGGTCCAAAAGGCTTACACAGAAAGGAGGGGGAAGCAAACTAACTAGCTTCTTGCTTCACCATTATCCACCATTATTTTCCTATATACTAAAAAAAAAAAAATTGTATTTGTTTTTAATTTATTAGGTTATAAAATTATTTTATAGAGCAGTTAACTGCATTTTTTAAAGATTTCCGATACTGATTGCTCGACGCTTTATTTTCAAAAGTGCCAGTGATCGGTGCCACTTCTTTTGCCGATCCCAAAAATATGTTTAATTGGAGAGTTTTCGCTAATAGGAGTGTGCATCGGATCACTCTCTTGAAATCAAAATAACAAGTCTCTCGAATCTCTCTCTTTCTTTGACAACCTCTAGCATATGAGTCCTATTTTTTTTTTTAATCTTACCAACAATAAATACGCACCTGTCATTTCATTATTGGGTTGTCTTTGACTCTTTGCCAATATAACAGCATGACATGGCAAGACTCAAGAGTGTTAATTGCCACCCAAGATTTTCTCCACAAAACTCTACATCATATCTTTACTTACCTACTTTTATTAGTTTGAGCGAAAAAAAAAATTTGTTATTGGACTAATTAATTAATAGAGGAGCGCCTCAAACTCCTAGTCCTAGGGTCACGTCTACCATATAGTGCTAGCTCAACCCTTGATGGGTCTTATATCCTAATTAAAATTGTACCACCCTTGTGAGCTTTCCCACTAAGACCGGGAATAGAGTGCCAATTCAAATACAAACCCTTTCCTTAACGTACGTAGTTTTACTCTCCTTTATAAATAACAAGCCTCCCCAAAACCCTAATCCCCAACACACAAAAAAGCTAGCTAGGGATCTCCAAGAAGATCTAGATCAAGTAAGATAAGATGGAACAAGTAGTAGTTCATGATCATGATGACAAGGGTGACAAAGAAATATATGAAAGACTTGACCATCAAAACCAAGAAGAATGTAGAATATGTGGTAAGAGATTCCACAGTGCGAAAGCTTTGGGAGGTCACTTGAGAGTTCACTATGAAGAAGTCAAGAACAGCAGGAATAGCAATAGCAATAAAAAAATCTCATGCTATGTTTGCAAGAAGAGCTACCCATCATTGAAATCTTTGTACGGCCACATGAGTATGCACCGCGAAAGAGACTGGAGGGGCATTAGGCCTCCTCCTCCTCCAGCTCCTGTGCGGAACCAAAACACAAATTCTGATCATGTCCAAGTCAATTGTTGTTCCGACGACAACGACTTAAAGTCGGATATTGAGGTAGCAAAATTCTTAGTAAGGTTGGCAAATGGTACTGACAGGAGAGGCAGGAAGAGGAGTGCTCTAATTGCTAATAACCAAACTGCAGAGACTAGCAGTAGTACTATTACTAGTCTTGCATACAAAGTCAACCACCCTTCATCCAAGAAGCTGAAATTGTTTGATGGTAGGACTAATAAAACCATGGAGGAAATTAGTACAAGTAGTACTGGCAAAGCAGACCAGACTTGGAAGACCATGAAGCCAACGATTTTGAAAATAGGAACCACAAAACCCATGAGAGACAATTTGGCTTTAGTACTTGACCAAACTCATGATCATCACAAGCTGCAGCTTCAAAGAAAACCCCAAAAATTTGTCAGTGTGAACATGAATCATCATGAATCTGGGTTCAGTACTAAACATGGCCCAAAGGGTAAATTATTGTACCGTGGAATTAATAATGGTAGCTACAGAAGTAGTACCCAAGTTGACAGAGCAGATGAAGAAGAAGCTCGAGTGGGCCATTGCATCAAACAGTTCGAGTGCAATATTTGCCACAAGAAGTTCCCAAGCGGGCAGGCTCTTGGCGGCCACAAGAGGTTTCACAGCTATAAAAAAGGAGCAGTGGAGGCTCCAGAAGCTCGTGAAGTTGTAGCATCGCCATTAATGGCGGCATTGCCCGAAGAAGCAAGTGATGATGGAGCTCGTGAAGTATTAGACTTCGATCTCAACGAGCTTCCTTTCGAATCATCGGAGGATGAAGGAATGAGTGGGTAGACTATTAAGTATTAGAGCTGCTGCTTAATTTGTTTTCTTGTTCATTAATTAGTTAGGTTTTAGGGAAAGCTCAATTTTTTGTCAATTGCTAGGTTCGACATAATTTGATTCTTTCATAAATTCATGTAATTTGTTTTTCTCAAGGAAAATATTGAGTAGTTCAAATTTTAATTGTAAATTTGTTCAACCAAATTACAATGTGAATGAGTGAATCCGTAAAATTGAGTATGTTTTTTATTCATTTAAGTTTGAGTTTATTTTGAACTTTTTTATTTTAATAAACAAGATATTAGTATGTATAGTGATAAATTACTTAGTGAACAAAAAGTACATTTGTTCTCTATCGAATAGAGATATGAATATTCAACTAATTGAACTAATACAATCGTGGATAGTCGACACGACTACTCACCGACTTTCAATTTTAAGAAATTTTTTTTCCAAATGAGGATATCATTTTGGATAGGGGTGGTATCGGTACGGTTATTGAACCGATCTGCCATTACTGAAGACCGTCTAACTGTGGTTTGAATAGGAGGTTGCAGTGCTGAAGCCGTTCCATCGGAGGTCGGTTACCGACCTTTCGGTATCGGTACGGTCGCGGTTGGGCTCAGTTGTTAGTGTGCCTACCGATACAATTTATTATGGGCTTAATTTTTGGTGTGGAGAGAGCAAGACAGAGAGATGGTGAGATGGTGAGTTCGTGGTGGTGGTGGAGTTCGGAGTCTGAGATGGTGGTGGTAGGGATCGCAAAGGAAATGGTGACTGGTGGTTGGGAACTTAGTATCGCAGAGAGAGAGAGACTGAGAGTCTGAGAGAAATGAAATGAATCAAAAAGGAGGTCTGGCTAATCCCTGCGATGGGATCCAATATATATATATATATATGTCGGTTTTTATCGGAATACCGAAAGCTGGGTTTCAAGAACTGTTCTGATACCGTATACCTTCGACAGTTCGATTATAGCACCGAAACTGAATTTTGTGTAAATAGTCGGAATGAGTCGGTGCGAATCGGATCAGTTGTCGGTCTGAATTTGTTTTTCAGTCAAAAATGCCGGCCCTAGTTTTGGGTACTAAAACAAAACCATAAATGTGGTGCCTTCCAAGCCTCACTACAATTTTTCTGTTTCTAGAAGTGACTCAAAAAAGATTTGTCAACAAAATTATGAATGTGCCAATGTACTACTAAACCTTAATTTGTGACACTTTATTTCACCAGAAAATACTTGTAACACTGATAAGAGTTTGTTGATTGAGTGATGATCAGTATAGAGGGTGCCAATCCAAACCCATTTAAGCATTTCGTTAACTAAGCCGATTATAACTTCCCCTTAAAAATAACAAAGCCTCTCCAAAACCCTCTAATAATCCCAACACAAAACAGAAATGAATGAACTCGACCCAGCTGCGCGCCTCTCAGTCATACTCTTCAGCCAAATATGCTGTTCTGCACAAAATGGCCGGGTTGACATGCCTGTAAAGTTCTGACCAATTGGTTGCCATGCATGCCTTAAAAAACAAAACATTTTTTTATTCTTATCTGAACAAAACAAAAGATTAGAGGTGCTAGGTGCCCCATTTTCTGATTATGTTAATTAATTTCATAATTTGATCGAAGGCACTAGCAAAAATAAATTATAAATAAATAAATCCCAAGGAACCAATGTGACAATAAGTCGATCTTTGTATAATTTGTTGGAAAAAGAAAGAAACGAAGCAAACGGAAATTTAACAAAAAAGAGATTTGAGGAATGTTTTGCAGTGAAGTTCCTAAATCTTAGGCCGAGGCAAGAACGGGGATTACTCATGTGACAGTCACCATCTTCATGAATACTGATCATGATAGATCCATGCAGTGTATATGTTCAAAGTACGTAGGAGACTTTCTTACAAAAGATAAAAAGTTGATCGAGCATATATTATCTTACAAAAGAATTCGATATGCTTTTCACCATCAATGAAAGCTTCAATAACATGCTTCATATATGGGCTCATCACAACAACCAACCTTCAAGACCGTCTCTCATGAATCTCATATATGATACTTATGGTCATAGCAACTTTAATTCGCGGACTACACAAACAGTCAAACACTATGAATTGCCAAACAAATATGCATTCTAAACTAATGTAGGGCCTATGCAGAATCGATCTCCAAGTTACAGACTTACAGAACAGCTTCAACTTTCTCCATGATTCACTCTTCCTACCTTCTTATCGGTAGCTGCACGTACAAATTACATCAACCATGCTATAACTCATAAATTGTAAACCTTGCAGCCTTGCCAGAAGCCTGTGAAAAAAATAATAAAGATTATGTTGGTTACATTACAGGGCAGTTTACAGGTTTTGTTTGTTACATATTACTTGGACACAAGTGTATATGCAATTTTTGTTTTGTTTACTTTTATTGCATGCACAGAAAGTAAATTTCAATGCTGCACTAACAGAAAGTAAAAACTTCAGATTATGATTTCCTACTATTGAGGTTAAGAACACCAGAAGGGAAAACATAAAATAAGACACATCCAATGTGAAAATAAGAATAGACTAATCCATGATAATCAAGATGTCCCGTGATAACCAAGATGATCCAAATTGATCAAAGAAATATACATAAAGTCTATTAATCCAAATTAAAGCACTAGTTGCAGAGTTTACCATCATAAAGCAATTACTCCATCTCCATAAAGTTAATCAATTAGATTAAAGATAAAACCTTCTTGAACGCTTAATAACATTGAATTAGAAACAAAAACTACAACAACAAAAGAAGTAAGTTAAGAGCCTCAAAATGCTTAATTTTCTTCCCGGTCTCACTGACAAATTAAAGAGTTGTTCATATGTCCACAGCTTCAATTCTTACCTCCTACTGCTCCTCTGGCTTGTTGTACTTGGCTCAAAGCCATTGTTACCTCTCCTCTCTTCCACACCATTTTCACCATCAACAACACTACTCTTACACCCACTACCATCACTATTCTGATTTTCACCCCTCTTAACCAAAACAAGAGCCAAGTGAAGCTTTCCCTTATTAGCCCTGAATGACCAAACTTGGATTACATCACTATTTACGAGACCGTTTCTCCGAGCAACCTCACCCCATTGAGTTCTCAACACATACATTTTACTGCTCTTCTTGCCCTGAGCCTTGTCCATGTTCCACTGCCTCAAGCATATTGGTCCTTGTTCAAGACTTGGCCCTATCAATGGAACAGTCAAGGTTGCTCCACTCTCAAGCATCTCTATCTCATCATCTTCCAAGAAATTCGATTGGATTTAGTTTACAGGCATTGACATCCGGTTACCTGACTGACTTAGGTCTGTACGTTGGGAACAATTACTTCTCTATGACCAACCCCACCTTAGTCCCACCCAAGCTGTCAATTTTATTTTTTTTTTTGGAATTCTTCAGGCAAGGCTTGAGTGGGTGAGTAAGGACTACCAGTTGGTACTATTTTCTTCATTAATGGGCCAACTGGGTATGCCTCAGCCGCCTCAAACTCTGGCTGCCTCCAAATTTGGTTCTTTCTTGGATGTACCCATCTGGTTCTTGACGTTACTCGTCTGCTTCATCAGTTTCTCTTGCTTGAATTTCTTGAAAGCAACACTAGAAACCTCAACCAAAATATCAAAATGGGACAACTCAAGATCAAATTCTTTGCCCTCAAAAGTCCTTTATACTTAACAGAGACATCTTGTCTTCTTCTTATACTTCTTCTAAGTGCTCTACAAATTCAGAGACTGTAAAATTTAAGGCATGGAACCGACAAAATATATATATTCTGATACCAAAAGTGGCACAGAACTTAGAAAACCGGGTTTTAGAAGTATTGTCTGTCTAAAGACTCTAAACTAATTGACTTAAAAGGGTTTTAGAAGGATTAGGAAACTAACCAACTAAAAGCTTGAAGAAAAAGAAAATTAAAGCTTGATCTTCAAGTAAGGGTTTTACCGTTTTAGTAGTATTATAATTAGATACAGTGGTAAATGTATACCTGAAAACACGGTACAGTAAGGAACCAGATTTTTACACCTATACCAAGATCAGAAAATGATCAATTCGCGGAACATGAAACATATATAGCAGCATATGCAAGACCACATATAAAATCACTAGTAGTAAGCTAGTGTTTAGATATCAATTATTGTACATGTATTATAATATATTGGATTGACCACTACTTGTGACTACCTAGCTAGTTGATTGCAATTTCTTTGTTTCCAAACTGCTGCAATATTACTGTACGTATGTCAAATTAAGTGAAAATCATGTTATTGATTTAGGAAATCATTTTCTTGATAGGAAAGTCTTTGCCCTCTTCGGACGGGTTTAAGCCCTCTGAATTCCGAGACCAATTTGGTTTAGTTGAAACTCTTGTATATATTGGCTCCAAAAAAAGAAAAGAAAAGAAAACAAGGTATACTAAGCATAGTGAAAATTAATCAATATTGAAAGAGACCTGGCTAGCTAGCTAGCTAGTATTTGTTTTTATCTTTCTCTCTTCCTAGCTCGATCTCTCTCTATCATTATCATATTTATGCATCTATTAACGATGTCATATATATTTGAAATGACTGGTGCCATAGTCGTCTTCATTTTTTTTGTTCGTAATTGCATGTTATAACAATACCAGGAAGCAGAATGGTCCAAGTCCAACAGGTGATCAAACTCGCGATCTGGAAGCACAAACAGATAGCAGGCAGCAGAATGATCGAACCCACGTTCTCCAACCACAAACAAATCCGCCGCCGCCGCCGCCACAGCAGCAGCAGCAGCAGCAACATTGTCTGGACGCCAAGTCAAGGTTCTTCACGTATACAAGTAACCAAACAAATAATGATCAGACTGGGTGTGCAATTTGCCTGGACGATTTTGAGGGTGGTGACGTGTGTAGGATGCTTGACAACTGTAAGCATACGTATCACAAAGAATGCATTGATCGTTGGCTAACCAAGGATGACCATTGTCCGCTTTGTCGTGGTCTTGTTTTGGGTCTGCCTATCACACTTCAGAATCCAATCTAGTGATCACTATTCTCGTCAATTCTTAATTAAGGGTTTTGTGCTTTCTTAATTTTGCTACATTGTTGTAATTACTTTAATTACTTGTATATTTCTTTTCCTGGGCAAGAATGATCGATGTTGGTCATTGGATACAGAGGCAACCCTTCATCCAAGAACATGAAATTTGATGGTATTAGTACTAATTAATAAAACCATGGACGCAAGTAAAAGTACTGGGGGTGCCATTTTGGTACCTTTGGTAGGCATGGACAGTGAAGAAAGAGCAGAGCTAGAGTTGGATAGGGATTAGGGAAGATGATGATCATCATATGGCAATGCTGACAGAAGTAGTTGTGTACCAAAACAGCTCATGAGGCTGGGACTAAATGGAATATGAAAGTGAAACCAAAGTTGAAGGTTAATATCAAAAGAGGTACAAAACCCATAGAAGAAATGGCTTTTCCTGACCAAACCCACAAGCAGATTCCAACAACTCACGGCTATAATACTCGTAACAGGTCAGGTGGTATCAGTAAATATGAAGCTAAGTTAAGTTCTAAATATGCTGAAAAGGGAAAATACCACGCTAAAAATGCCTACCAGGACCCAAGTAATTGACAGAGAAGATCAAGAGGGTGAAGAAGAAGCAAGCGATTATGAAGAAGAAGAAGAAGCAAGTGATGATGATGGATCGGAGGATCAAGGCATCAGTGGATAGAGTTGCTTCATATGCTTGCAGCTTGTTCATTAGTTAGATTTTAGGCAAGCTCAGTTACTGGCTTCAACTTAATTTGATTCTTTGATAGTTCATACAATTTGTTTTTCCCGGAGAGGGAAATTGTTTGTGATTCGTTCAAATTTTTGTATAAAAAGTAAAAGAAGTCGAAAATGGTGCATTTGTTCGACCAAATTATAATCTGAATTCGAAAGTTTGGGTACTATTTTAGATGTTACAGAATTACAGGTACCTATCTATTTGGAGTAGCAATTTATGTTTTTGTGTGGTGCTTATGTCAAATGCCAATTCAAGCAGAAATTTTCAGCACATGATTCTTTCTAAAGGTAACAAAAAAATAAATAAAAATACTATAACACAGTTAGAAAATTTCCAATCTGGGTACTTCTTTCTATGATAATTTATCTGGGTATTATTGTACATGTTAGTGCGCTATACACTCTTCTGCTAAGTTTATGCCGCCAAATATATCAGCAGGAAAATCTTTTGTACCCCTTGCACATGAACTGTGTAGGACGCCATCTAATAGAAAAAAGGTGGGATCCACTGTTATGTGGTGGACGTCACGTGATTGTTATTAGAGCCCGGTGCATGTGTAGAAAATTTCAGCCAGAATTTGCTCCATGTCAATGAAAAGCCCATATTGTGCGGATTTAAGTTGAGAGTTGAGACCTCTTCCCACAAATAATGTCTTCACTTCCAGGTGATATTATCTCGTCAAAATCTTCCATGTTCTTCACCAAAGTTGGCCTCCCAAGTTTCTGTGCCTTTTAACATGGAATAGCAGAATAGCAGTCATTAAGAACTGATACATCATTGGTTTGGAAGCAAGTCAACAGATAATAGAAATTAACTTGACAACAATGTTCACTTTTAAGTCAAAACTACAGTTTGCAATTGCCACAGGTACTCTGTTCACTTTTTCACTGACAACACTAGGAACGCTGGAAAATTAACCAGACTGTCATACAAGAACCCACACTTGAAACAAGTCGATCCAGCTAAATTGCATTCTGAGATGAATTTGGATGACCAGAAACAATTGAGTTAGAAGAACTCAAAGGAAAAAATAGATGCAACTATAGTATAAAATCTACAGGTTGATATAAAAAGAGCAAAGTACACATTGGGAAACTGAATGGAATAAAGGGGAACAAATTGGAAATTACAAGGTTGACATTATTCAAATTGAAACTAGAAGGACCAGATTGAAATTTTTAGTAAATTACAGGGGATAAAAAGTATACATTGGCTTATAAAAATGTAAAATTTTATCACCAACACAGATAAAGCATAAGATTTAAATTTGAATTCTTGAAACATATTTCCAGCTATACAATTTGACATTGATCACAATTCTTGTATGGAATTTTTATTTGTGAGTTGGATAGTTAACGAAATGTAAAAGACATGCCTTATGAGTGATAACTTTACTGATCATTTCAAACTTCTACCAATGAGTTGTCAAATTTAGAGCCTCCATACCTCATTTAATGAGTTGCTTTGTTGTTCAAGTTCACGTATTTGTTGCATTGTCATTCCAAACCATTCATCTATCCAAGCAAAACAGTTCTGATGACTTTCTAGGAAAAGAGCCCTTTCACCCTATAAAAAGTATAACAGGAGGTACATTCCATAAAGATTTGATGATACAAATAGATATTTTGAAGATATTTACACACATGATCCAAGACTGATGGGCACCAATGTAAACTAGTGAGTTTTAGACGGTCTAATTAATAAAAAAATTGATTGGCGATTTATGAATATAACTTTTCAATTATCTATGTCATGTGTAGAAGTGATGCTGGTATTTGCCTAACTATGGCATGCATCATTCCATTATGAAAGATATTTGTGATTACCAAAAAAACCTGTGTTGAAAATAATAATTGAACATGTTATTCAAGAGACCCTACCAATAGCAAAGCTTGTTCGAGTCTATAGCCAAAACCCCAATATGGTGCATCTATGGTGACCAATTTGTAGGCTGTCATAACTGGATCCGACCTATCCTGAAAATTTTAGAAAAATAATTAATAGATTAAAAGGTAGATTTGGATGAGGAATTAAGCGACACTGCAGATCAGAGAGTGCAACTCAAATTTTTTGTAACATTTTTTATACATATAAAAATGCAATGTCCAAGCATATGTAAGAGTAAGGTTTCCACTTGCATAGCAATTTTTATCTTCTTCTTTTTTCGGCCAAACACTTGTACAGCATATTTAAATAATGCAGGTGCCTTCATATGAGAGAGAGAGAGAGAGAGAGAGAGAGAGAGAGAGAGAGAGAGAGAGAGAGAGAGAGAGAGAGAGAGAGAGAGAGAGAGCAGATATTACATACATACTTGATAACAAGGTTAATTATTGAAAGCAATATAATCCAACTCATGACTCAAGAGTAACTGGCACACCATAAATTCAACATGATTAAATTACTGGTGGGAAGATACCAACCTGCCATCCCTCTAAAAGTGGACCACGACCAGTTTTCGCTGATATAAAGTTGGAGAAGTCCGTGTCACTACTGCCAACTATATAACTCCAGTAATCCCTTGCAGATGAAGCAATATCAACAATTTCCACATCCCTGGCTGCTAGTTGCTCTTTGCTTAGACCATGTATCTAGTTTGTAGTTACAAAATGGCAAAGAGGAGCATTAACTTACAAATTTCTAGCTACAAAAAGAGTTCTAAGTGAGACTTAATCAAAGCAACAGAAACTTCTCTAGAAACTTACATTTTCTGACTGTCCATTGTCAGCCCTATGAACAGTTTCAATTGTCAGCTGAAACTTGGTAAAGTATGGGCACTGCAAAAATGCAAAACAAGTAAGCTGCTTCTGGAATAAAAAATATATATATACAGAATACTAATTATTTTTAGAGATGGACAAGAATTTTGTTACCTTGATTACTGTGCGATTAAGCATCCATTTGCAGACAACCAAAAACCATGTTAAAACAAGTTTCACATCTATTTAATAAGCAAGATACACAAAAAATGGCATTGTGAACACATGGCAAACCTGTTTTGCATCTTGGGTATGCATTCCAGGCTTCCTCTTGCATGATGAGAGCATTTGCAGGTGCAAATGTGGTAAGCCAAGTAGGAGCTTTGCTGAAATAAGAAAAATGCATAAATAAGATAATGTAACCTTGAAATTCAGAAAATTCATGACTGCATGAAACAGTATTAAAAATCGATGATCCACTTCAACAAAAATAAAGAGGAAGAAAACAGTAAGGCCGTAGGAACTTGAGGTGAAATGAAGACCCAAACTAATGTTCTGAGCCATTTTTTAATTGAAGAAAGAAAAAAAATAACATCAATAACAATTTAATGATAACTGTATAGAGTCACCAAAAATCACAATTACTAGAAACCTGCAAATGCAATGCACCAAGAATTATGATTCACACAGAACTCCTCAATCCTCACCCAAAGAAATCTTTAGTTCACTAACAAAAATGGGTTTTAAAAGTAGAGGTACACCTCTCACATGCCAATTCAGCACCAACTTAAATCATAAACTCGACTACATTATCATGTAAATTGATTTACCTTTGTAGACGATAAATTTTAGAAGTGTATTGACCCTTTCCAAATACATCATCTTCAAAGGATTTATTCTCTAAAATTTCCACCCCTTCAGTGCTGTTCGTGTTCTGTTGCTGCATCTTCATGACCATGTACATCTGCGCTACTTGATACTGCAATTCAAACATGTGGTTTAACAAGCACCCCATAATTCTTAATTTCTTATGTAAGTGAAAACGAACCTTGTAATAACTAATAACTAAGCATTTGAGTAGGAACAAATCATCAACTTCTTGACTACATTTACCTCTTCCAACGACATAGGCATTACAATCCGACTTCTCGCAAGACCCCCATTGAAAAGTCAAGAATTAAGGAAAACTCAGAAGAAAAAGAAACTAATTTCTTCTATCACAAGAATTGTAAGAACAAACTCACTATAGCTTTTATTTATAATTCATAAATACCACAATGTGCATCTTACTGATAAATAAGCATGAAAAAACCCTCATTGATTAATAATTGAGTGTGTGTGCGCAAAGAGAGAGATCAGAGTAATATTCTCTTATCAAACACTCTAGTATGTCACACTGTCAACCAATATATATATATATATATATATATATTCTATATTTCACCTAATGCCATACTATAAAAATTTGACAGCAAACTATAAAAGTTAGCGTTCAGTTTGGTTAGGGAAAAATGTAGAAGAATAATAGAAAATTTGAAATATGAATCCTTTAATGTTTCATCATAGTGGCACAAAAAACATAAGACCCCCACAATTAACAACACAAATTGAAACTGTCTTTTTATCCTTTGTTCTCTTAATGCTTCAATCCCACAAGACAAGCATAAAGGCCAATAACTGTAGAATGTAGACTTGCATTGAAAGAGCAGGATAGTTGACTAGAATAAGATCAAACAACCATTAATCTACGTTCACCAAAGTAACCCATAATTTGCTCAATTTGCCTAAATCCAATACCTGCCCACTTCAACTAAGCCTACACTAAAACAACACAAATCAAAATTCAAACTTTTACTTTTCATTATCCACCTCATTTCCTTAGCAACCACACAAAAGAGCAACCCAGAATTTCAAAACCCAGAATTCAGAAACCATAATTAAATTAAAAAAATAAATAAAAGGATACAATTCCTTCATCAGAACCATTTCTAGTGGCTTAGCTTCGAAAATTCCACTGAAATTGTGATGGGTAGCTTCAAGCCTTCAAATGTGACACAAAACAGACAGAACCCAGAGAGCACAACGAGGATGGACTAACGAGGATGATGATGATGAGCAGGCTAAGAATTAAAGAAATATGCCAGCCATGTGCAAAAAAAACATTAAAGTAGATGTCTTATTTGTTGGCCTTGTAATAAGGCACGTCACAACCTACAGCGCATTTTAGCGCGGGTCGGTACAGACAGACGGAGTCAATGAACGTGAAGGGTCGGAGAGTCTACAAGTCAATGAGAACTTCGTTTTTGACTTTTTCACGTTTTGGACCAACTAGAACGAACCAGCGAGGGGACTCTCTCTCTCTCTCTCTCTCTCTCTCTCACACGCGTTTTCAACCAAACGGTGTCGTTGCATCCTCCAGGTCGGCTCAACTTCGATTTTTGTTTTTCTTTTTGTTTTCTGGAAACAAAGTAAATTATGGAGAGATGGTGACCAATAGAGGAACGGCAGCGGCAACAAGGTTGCATACATTTCTTCTTCTTTCGTTTTCAGGAAATAGTTACTGAAATAATTAATAGACGAGCACCAAAAACTCCTTAATAGTTTTTTTTTTTAACTTCTTAGTGCTATCTCAAGATAGGGTACTAATCATATACCCTAACTAAAATTGTGACACTCTTAGGCCTTGTTTGTTTGACCGAAATTCTAGAATAGGAATAGTAATTGCACTCACATTCTTGTCTATCCCGGAATATGAATTTTCAATTCATATTCCAACGTTTGGAACAAAAACATAATCAAAGTTAGGACAAGACTTGTTATGTCCATTTAGTGTTTGGTAATATTTCTTATTATATTTTATAATTTGTAATTGACACATCAATATAATAAAAAATATATGTGCCATAATTATGTGTCAATATTTCCTATTTCTCAATGTTTGGTAATCTTTCCTATTATATTTTCTAATTTTTCAATATAGCCAAATAATAAAAGAACATATATGGTAATTTTTACATTCTAAATTAACTATGGAATAAAAAACCACCTCCCTCATGGAATTAGTTTACAATCAAGTAAAGTCAATTCCTTAGTTTTGTTTCCTTTACAGTCAACCAAACATCAAGTCTTTCTGTAATAGAATCTAATTCTCATTCTAAGCTTTGAATTACGGCCAAACAAAAATAGCCTTGGTGATGTTCTATCTCATTCATAAAAGTAAGATCCTTATGATACAAACTTAGTTAAATAAGATGATTCATATAGTTTTATTTCTATCCTAATTAATAACCCCACTTTTCCGAACAATAATGCTTCCATACACAACCGATTAAGATTCCAAATGAAGGCCCAATCTCAATCAGTCAATGAGTCAAAGCCCGATTCATCAGAACCAACAGAATAGGCGAAGGGGGGGGCTATTCACACCACCCTATTTTGCTGAGTTCACCACCCCCCTAAATTTTGCCCATTTTTGCCCATTTTGCCCTGCATGCCCATTCTCCAGAATTTGGCCAGCCACCTCTCCCCACCGCCGGCGCGACCCCACCCCTCCCCACCGCATCTCCCCTCCTCTCCTCCTCCCCCACCCAGCCACCACTCCCCCACCCATCCCCTCCCATCCCCAGCCCGCCCCCACCCAGCCAGCCCCTCCCCAGCCCACCCGCACCCCCTCACCCCAAGCCCCGCCGCCGTCGCACCCATCCCCAGCCCGCCCACACCCCCTCACCCCAAGCCCAGCCCCCGTCGCACCCCTCAGCCCCAGCCCCCATCGCACCCATCCCCCACCCCCGATCTGGAGGTCTATGGGGTCGCGCCGGCCACCCATGGTGGTTCGGTGAGGGAGGGAGGCAGACAGAGGGGAGAGAGAGAAGATGGCAGAGAGAGGGAAGAGAGAGAAAGAAGGGAGATCGGGCCAAGGGAGGGCTGGGTGGGTCGTGCCGGCGGCGGGAAGGGCTGGGTGGCTCGCGCCGGCGGCGGGGAGGGCTGGGAGTGGTGGTCGGCCAAAATTGGAGGGGTGAGCTTTTTTTTTATGCAGGGGCAAAATGGACAAAAATGGGTAAAAATTTAAGGGGGTGGTCAACTCAGCACATCTGGGTGGTGTGAATAGCGCCCCCCCCCCCCCCCCCCCCCCCCCCATAGGCGAATTTAACAGACAATAGACCAATAGTAGTTCATGTTGTGGATAAGCTGCCCTCCTTTGTTGGATCGCTAGGCCTGGTATGGAGGTTAATTGGGTGCACATTGTTGGATTAGGCCTCCTGTCCCTGTGGGTCATCTCATCATTTTTTGGGCTTCGGCCCAATAGCAAAAAAGCCCATTAGGAGATCCTGACCATTTATTTATTAATTAACTAACTTTGATGCACATGAAGTCATGAAGTAAGACAGGAATCTTTGATGCATCCAATACGAAACATGTTTGATTGTTTGCATATTATGTTAATAATGTTATTATGGTTTTGGCCTAACGCCTTTGTAATATATATGTTGCTGTTGATTGTTGGAAACGAATAATTGAAGGCATGTTCAACATGTGCTAGGCATGAAACCTTGGAACAAATATTAATATATGATATTAATGCATAACTCAGCAGAGAAACTTGATTGAGTTCTTGGATAAAAAAAATAAAAAAACTTGATTGACTTCAGCGAGCCCAGCCGACTTTGCATGAATTAAATTAAATTGTGTAATTAATTTTGGCGACTTATTACAGATCATTGACTTTTGTATAATTAAATCTATAGAAAGTCTGTATAATTAGTTATTTACTTTACCAAATGAAACTTAATTAGGATATTAAGATATTTATAACGGTAGGTGGTGTTATTAATTATAGATGTTAGAAAAGAAAAAGAAAAATAAATTTAGATGACTGTACATCGTACTCTAAGTAAAGAAAAAGAAAAAAAAAAAGAAATCGAGGTGATGAAATATAAATAATAATAGTAATAATTATAGGTGTTATATCATATATGCAACATGAGTGACAATGATGGCACGTTCTAACAAATCCATCATAATAATTAATTTTTTTTTCCTAATAATTAATATAGTCATACATTTGTACATGATTTGTCATATAAAAGTTAGATGACGTGAGGGTTCATCATGGCAGCGTACACACGCCGGCTGGTTTCACTCAGTATAGAATGTACGTGGTCCAACATCATTACCTCCAAAAAGTCGTCAGGTTAATTATGAGGAGAACATAAATTTTGAAACCCGCCATTGCATATGTTTTTATTATCATGTGTTAAAATCACATGCGATAAAAGAAATAGGCATAAAATATATATACATGTGATAACAAAATTTTCATATTTATACTTAATTATATTAAATTTATTTACTTTAGACTAATTTTCATTTTGATTCATGTAGTTCAAACAATTCCAATTAAATTTCTGTAGTTTACTTTAGTTTGTAATAAAGATCAAATATGCAATTTCATTAACTTTGTACGTTTTGATATTGTAGTGAGAAAATCTCACTCCCATTCCTCATATTGGTATTTTATGTATGGGTGTTTTAGTCATTTTTTTTTTATAGGATTTCATGCTAGTTTGGAGTCGCCATGTGGTTACCACATCATCAAATATGTTTGTGTGATATTGTTGACCTAATTATCTCATTCTAAGTGTGGGCATATACCAGACCAACCCAATATTCACTCGCCCATTTATGACTCTGCGAGTTGGATCGGGTTGGTCTCATCACGGCCCAGCCGCTACACAAAAACACGACTGGCCCAATTATATTGGGCATGCTGCAGTTTGGGCTTCTCACTGCCCGCTATCAACCTGATCGCCTGTTTCTCTTACACTCTCACATTGTTGTCTTGTTGAAGCCTTGGAGGTTGTTGACATGCAACGCCGTTCTCACCATCTCTACTCTTAGGCTTTCACCATTTTTGCATGGCACCTCGCCGAAAACTAAAGCATCTCTATCTTTCACTAATATTGGCGACAATAAGAGAAAGACAATGGCACCCGATTGAGATATGACACAGGTGTGTCGCCTCCTCTAAAATCGTTCAACCCGACAACTGCCCAACGAACCGACAAACCGACTCATGCTCAAATCGATCCGACCAATAATTAATTAGGTAGTGATGGGTTGGATAATGCTCAAACTGATCCATTTGGTGCGGCTTGTGAGTTGGGCATCAACCTGACCAACCCAACCCGCCTGATGCCCAACCCTAGACTCATTCAACATCATATAATCGTAATAGAAATGGACCTCTCATCTATTATAAATAGGGTCATCTAGCTCTATAGAAAGGGATTCACACCCTCGTTATCTATCGCTTAGGAATGCATACAATTTTTACTCACGTTCTCCCTTCATAGCTAGCTAGGTTTCTCATATGACAAGGGTAGAGCCAAATGCAAAACTTAAGGGGGTTAATAAAACTTTAAAAAACGTGAAATTGGGTGAGAAGCTAAATCATAAAATGAAATTGGGCTAGACATGAAGATTTGAACGAATTAGAGACGGAAGTTGGAGTGGACTGACGATAATAACTAAAGTGGGCTGAGTCTATTAACTCTGTCCCTACATATCACCATATCTCTCTCCTTGTATATTTTAATTTAATTATCTATTCATTAATGGAAACCCCAAAATACAATTCTGTGAACGTAATCCAAATATGGTAAACCACCATATATTGCATATGTCTCATGTGATTGTTTATTTTCCAGAGTGATTGCTTGGCCCATTAGCATCAACAAATCCATAAAATACAAATAGAAATAGACCTTTCATCTCTCACAACCAAAGAACCAACGTGAATGGTGCCTATCCTTACTCATTTTGGCATGTATATGATCGATTGTTGATTAGTCGTAGTCTTCTTTAAATATATATATATATATATATATAAAGTATGTACGTATGATGAATCCTAGACCACACCTATTAGAAATTTAGAAATGTCACTCTAGCTAGAGCTAGACGCAAGCAACTGACCTCTTTTATTAAGCCCATTTTAATTTCCTTATATAATTTCTACGTACGTACAGTCCAGCACCATTATCATCGTATCGATGTAATTGGGAAACCAACTAGCAAAGTAGTACAAAATTTATTTGTTATTTTCCTCTATGGGTTGACATCCATGCGTGTTCATATATGATTTAGTAGATGATCACATGCAATGTGCACATATACCCACCCACACCCTCTTATCTCTTTTCATATAATAGTCCAAATTATGAATGTATATGAAGAGGTACATGTGGCTGTCCGTCACTGACTTATCACTAAATTGCAAAAAACTTGTTAGCTTCCTCCTAGGAAAGAAACAACATTGTTAGATGTGGCCGAGACTATTTGCTAAGCTTTATGACTCATATGGCTTTGGTATATATCATACCCTATAGTCAATAGACAAATAACAAATTCATATCTTAAATCAATAAATTAAGGATCCCAGTATTAATTGCTCCCTACCTAGCTATAGCTCACTATTAAATCCACTTTATTGCTCCACTCGAGTCTTACATACTTATTATTTGGAAGGAGGTCGAATATTTAACTTCGGTGGTAGAATACTTATCTATCTACACCAACCATAAGAATTTGATTTTTCCTTTGTTTTATGAAAAATAGAAAAAGTTCAACATTCTTAGCTCTAATATATTTACCCAACCAATATTACAAAAATAAATCTTCAAATTTTAGATATAATAGTGTTTATTTCTAATTAATTAATAGTTTCGGTTTTTATATCATTTATTGCTAGCAACTAACAATAACATATCACATTTACCATGGTGTCTAAAATTTTAAAAGATCCATTTTGAATTTTACCCACCAAATCAAACACCGAAAGAGTAAAAACCAACCCGAAATAATGTATAGAAAAAACTTAAAAGATAAAGTTAATAGAATCCCAATTACTTAAGGTAAATTGATGTATTTATCAATTGGACACAAAAATTAATGTAGTAAATGAATCTCACGGTAAAGGAAAAAAAGAAGGTAAGAAAAAGTGGTTGAAGTCTGAACGGGAAGACGATGTCAAATCAAGAAGGAAAGAAGTAGGCGTTACGTGATTGCATGACCTTAGCGGGCCATGCATGTATGATTATTCCCCACACCACACTACACACTATGCCCATTTGAAAATTACTAAAATACCCCTGTCTCGTTACCTCAGGTGGGCACACACGCAAGGAGCTTTTCAGATAAAATGGAATTTTGGCTCCAATGCCACACGACAACGACATCAGATGTATTAGAAATTAAGAATAGAGAGAAAATAAAATAAAAAAACAAAAAAATAAGGAAGTTTTAAAGAGATGAAGAGAGAGAAAAATGACGACGCCAAACATACGGCCACGACTGGACGTGTGTTTAAAGCCTATTATATTTTACTATTAAATAATTTCCACACATTTATATTTTAGTTTCTCTCACTGCAGAAATACCCTTCTCTCTCTCTAAAACCTCTCCTACTCCTCTGTCTCTATCTCTCTCGCTCTCGCTCTATATGATTACATACAGATCAGGCCGAAAGCACTGTATTTCTATTTCTCTACTACTCTCTCTCAGACTCTCGCTCTAGTTTCTCTCTCTACAACTCTTACCGCTGCTTAAATTCTAGGGTTTTAGGTTCGTATATGTGGCGCTTCTTCGATGTCGTCGTCGTCGTCGTCTTCGAAGGTCTGTTACAACGCTGAGTGCAAGGAATTGAAATCGGAGCTGCCGAGAAAGGGCTGGCGCCTCCGTACTGGCGAGTTTGCTGAGCTGTGCGATCGATGCGCGTAAGCCAAGCATTTTGTTTTTTTATTTTATCATTTTGAAATGGTTCAGTGGCTTTTCTATGGCTTCAAATTACGGCTTCATTTGACGTCGTTTCGAGTTTGATTGGTCGGCTTGCGATCGAGTTTAGGGTTTTAGTTGTGGGCTTTTGGGGGGAATTTACTAAATTTGGAAGAAGTCGTGCCGTTATGCACTAGTTTCGAGAACGAGATTGGGTTTTTTTAAAGGGTAATTTGGGAAAGTTGGCTTTAGCTTCATTTTCATCTCATCTTCTTCTTTCGAATTCGATTGAGGGCGCTGAATAATTTGACTTTTATTAGATAAATGCGTTCGAGCTTTCATTTTTATTAGTGCAGAACTGCTTTGGGAAATTGGAATTATAAGATTTTACCAAAAGAAAAAAAAACAGAGGTAAAAAGAGACTAATTAATTTATAATTTACGTTAGGGACAGATTAAGAGCTTCTTTTTTTTTTTTTTGACTGCTCCATTTAATTCTGTGGATGCTTTATGTGATGCTTCTGAATGTGGCTTCAGCTTGGTGTCGGGATATGTTTTTCTTTGGTGGAATTTGTTTTTGTGTTGTATTCCTAAGGAATTTTGTTTTTGAAAATATTTTTCGATGGAGCCTAACCTGCAGGTGCTTATTTTAGGTGGATGTAACCTGCATTGCTTATACTTGCCTAAATTTAAGAAGTAATATTGGAAAGTAATTAATTTGTAAATATGGAAATCTGAAATACACAACAATTATTGCAATAGAAGTACTGAAGTTGAAGCTATAAAACGAGTTGCTGTTTTTTGATTAATGGGAGTTTGAAATATGACAGAAGAGTTGGAACTATTGTAGCCAAAAAACATAGAGAGATTTAATGACAGCCATTAATAATAGAGTAAAATTGCAAAGTAATTTTTTTCCTTGTTTTGGGTTACTAATGTACAAAAATATGGAAGATTCATGTGAGAGTTGACTTTTTGAGGCAACCTAACAACCATATATCTGCATTTGACGGTAATCGGAATTTTTTGTTTGTGAAGATTCAAGAGAACAGTTGCATTGTACAAATTTCTAAAATATAGGGGGGAAAATGTAAAAAAAATTCAGTGGGGGTCATTGCCTCATTGGCCCTGTTGGCAAATGGCAGCATATTCTTGCATGCCAATATTATATGCATTTGCATTTTTGAGTGGATACATATCCTTGCATGTCAATATGATGCTCATCTGATATTTATGTGTGGGAGGTTATGAAGTATCATATTTTCATATCATTTGTGGTGGTTTTTTGTAAATTTGGGCCCCTCCCCCTACCCCCTTTCGTTACATGGAAGGTGGAAAATTCAAATAGTCTAAAATGGCTTCCATTTGGAACTTTGGGGACACTGCCAGTGTTCAACATGACCTATTTCTTCTTAAGCAGAGAGGCAAATGCACCATTTATAACTTCTTTACTAGTGTGATATCACCTTGTTGACAGTGGTTATGTTCTTTTGATTAGTTGTTTGTACTAAAAATGATGTATTCTTGGTTTTTGCAATGTGGTAATTGTGGTAGTTATTAAAATCAAGAATTGAGTTAATTTTGATATAAAACATTCCTTAGTCTATACTATATTTGCATGTTTAGTAATATGCTGAATTTTTTTTTCTTTTCCCTTTTTTGTGATTCAAGTCTTGCTTATGAGGAAGGAAGGTTCTGTGAGACTTTCCATGTGAATGCTTCTGGTTGGAGGTGTTGTGAATCTTGTGGGAAGGTGAGTAGATAGTTTATCCTCACTGGATTAAATTCCTTAATAGTATAATTCTTTACTGTTATAAAAATGTTGTAGTAAAGTTAATTGACTTTAGTTTTGGATTTCTAGTATATATGTTGATTTGGTTAGTCTTCCTGTGCAGCGGGTTCACTGTGGATGTATCATTTCAAGTCATGCATTTTCATTGTTGGATCCTGGAGGAATTGAGTGCATGACATGCGCAAGGAAAAATATTGTTTTGGTAGGGATTTTTAGAAAATTTTTCTTGACTAAATTTTATTATCATATTTTTCAATTGTCAATTTTCTACTACATGAATCTTTATTTATTTTAATTATGTTCCTTGAATGTAAACTGTGTTATTCTCTGTTGTTAATTCAGACATCAAATCCAGCATGGCCACCGTCCTTGTTTTTTCATTCACCTTTATCTGAGAGACTGAAGGACCTGTCTGCCAAAAATTGGAGTCAGTTGGCTGGATCTGGTCCTGTACCATGGAGGCAAGCACCCAATATATTCAATTCTTCAATTTCTTCATCTGAGTTGCATACGAGGGTGCCATATGAAATTGATGTTTCAACTGGAATTAACAAACTTAATGCCAGTGAAAGAATACAAGTCTCTTCCTTGGACAAGAAGAAAGTTGAGGATTTTTCTGAAAGACTAATGAAAGTAAGCCTCACGATTGGCAAACAAGAAACTCATGAAAATGGGAATGCAGGTATTGATTCTTTCAAGGCATTTAACCTATTCTGAAATTTAAAAGGATATGCCAATTTGCCATGTTGCTGCTTCCGTGCTGTAGAAAATACAATGGCTAGATGGCTGTTAAATTGTTGTGAACATTTTTTTGTAGGAAATAACTGCGAGGAGCAAAGCAGTTCATGTTTAAATATATCTCAACAGTCGGCCTCTTTGAAAGAGGATCCATCTACTCCACAGTTTAGCTTGGCTGTCCCATATAGACCTGCAAGCGAAACAAATGGTCAAGTAGTGGTTACTGGAACTAATTTGCGGTCAACTCCTCCTCTTGCAAAGCAGTTTCATGGTAATTTACATAATGGAGTTGAATCATCTGGTGATACCCAGATCCGCAACGCAAGGCCTCGAGCAGATGCCCGGGGAAGAAATCAGTTACTTCCACGGTACTGGCCTAGATTTACTGATCAAGAGCTACAGCAAATAACTGGAGAGTATCCTTTGATTCAATATCTTTTTTATTCCCCCCATTTTTTCCTTAAAAATATACAGTGTGCTATATTTTTTAATAAATATATAATGTGGTGGCTGTCTGTTTTATGAATTGTGAATCTGACTCTCCTTAAAATTTGTTGTTCTAACATACCGTAAACCTTAACCATATGTAAGTTCAAAATCTGTAATCACTCCGTTATTTGAGAAGATGTTGAGTGCAAGTGATGCTGGGCGGATTGGACGTCTGGTGTTGCCAAAAAAATGTGCAGAGGTGTGTTTTTATGTTTCCCCAGCCTGACCTGACATTTGGCTTCTTGAGGCATAATGGAAAGATTTTGCATGATTTAAGATCTTTTCTGAATTTGGCATATCACATGATTCATTTATTTGATAATCATTAATATTCTGCCACTATGAGACAGGCATACTTTCCTCCAATTTCTCAGCCTGAAGGACTACCTCTTAAAGTCCAGGATGCAAAAGGCAAGGAATGGATATTTCAGTTTCGTTTCTGGCCCAATAATAATAGCAGAATGTATGTTTTGGAGGGCGTTACACCTTGCATACAGTCGATGCAACTGCATGCAGGTGACATAGGTAATTATCTGACGTCACTGGAATAATTTCTAATGAATGGAACTGTGTTCATACTTAAAACTTGGCAAGGACTCTGCCAGCACTTTCTTAAGGAGTTCTTTTGGACCTGGTTCCATGTCTTCAATTTTCTGGATTCTTGCAGCCAGTTATTTGGATATTGGAATTTAAGCACTTAAGTTGTGTCTTGCATGCTTCCTTTGTAAATTCTTGTTTTCTTGCCTACGTGTATTTTCATAATTTCCCTACTTGCTGTGTTGTCAGCTTACTATAATTTAATTCATCATGTGATCCCTCATCTTGGTACTGAAGGATTAATCTGTTTCCTCAGTAACATTTAGTCGGCTAGAGCCAGAAGGGAAATTGGTTATGGGGTTCAGAAAGGCATCAACCGCCCCACCATCTGATCAGGTTTGGCATTGCTCAACATCCAGTTCCTTGTTACATGCGTTTTTTGTTCCTTTATGTATCTCTTTGCATTTGGTTTTCCGTAAAGTCTACAACTTTGACTTAATTTTCTTTTTCTTTATGTTTGCACTGGCAGGAAAATGAGACAAACAAGACAGGCAATGGAGTTTCATCCCATGCAGATGTTAGTATAACAGAAACTAAATCTGGTGAAGTTTTTTCAAATATTTGTCATTTTAAAAATGGTTCAGATGTCATATTATAAATGGTTCAGAATCACCTAGCTTTTCATCAATGAACCAGGCTGAATTGGCAGATCCTAGTTCTTGGTCTAAAGTTGATAAGTCAGGTTACATAGCAAAAGAAGCCTTGGGAGCTAAATCTTTGATCTCTAGAAAAAGGAAGCCCAGCACCTTGAGTTCTAAGAGTAAGCGCCTGAGAATTGAAAACGAAGACCTGATTGAACTGAAGTTAACATGGGAAGAAGCTCAAGGACTGCTTCGCCCCCCTCCCAACCATGTTCCTACAGTTGTGGTGATTGAAGGCTTTGAGTTTGAGGAATATGAGGTACATTGTTAATTACTACTTTTTGTTTTCTTGAAAGGATTCATGTCGCCATATTTGCCCATAATTTTTCTTGTTCCAATCTGGTTTTGCTTCTGGCAAGAAAGAGATTGATTGTAATCCATAACTCTGATGCCTTTATGTCCTTTCCCTTTTAGCACAATTATTGCATTAATATCGTTTGCTAATAGATCACAATTGTTATAGTGCACCCAAAAAATAATGTGGGGTACAAGTGACAAAAGAAAGATGACAAAGAGGATCCATTCTTCGCTTGGTATTGTTTCCTTTTCTGTGTCAGAAGAAAGTTGTCAACTAGAATTGTAATGAGAAACTGTGAACCATTCTTACTATTGTATCTTGTCATGATGACACTGCACAAACTTACTTTAGTTATGTACAGTTTCTGATACTGACTCCCAAAACTCAAAACAAACTAAATGAGAGATGAATCTTGGACAGCTTTAATTTACTTAATCAAATTCTTCATTGGCTTGTTCTCTTTCTGGTCTGCCATTGATTCCCCCTTCTTATTATCTGGACGCAAGAATCCTGCTCCTGGTTTGGGCCTTTACTAAACCTATTTTAAAGTGTGATTCATTATAAATTACAGATTTTGAGTTCTTCTGTTCATTTTTTGGCTGAACAACAAGAATGGGCTATATAATCGGGGTTTCCTTCACCCATATCTCAGCTGTCCACATCCCCAAAACCTATGTCACATGTTGTACTCAAAACTCCCTCTGTTAAAGAGGGAAATACCTCTTGGCTTTTAGAGGGCAGTGGTACACCTTTCACTGCATCTTTGTTGTTTTATGCTTTCTTACTATGATATTATGTTCAATATAGGGTTAGGACAGCTACATTATGGATTATGACATCTGTTATTTCAATTTACAGGATGCTCCAATTCTTGGGAAGCCAACAATTTATGCTACTGGTCGCGCAGGGTAAATCACTTTGAGTGCTAACATTTCTGTCTGAGACTTCTATATTAGTTCTCTGGGTTGCTTCTTAATCTTTAGTTTATTTTTGCATATTTCTTATGAAAATTTGTTGATATTTCCCTATACATTAGTGGAATTATTGTTATTGACAATTTCTTGGGTAAAGATAAGTGGTTCATAAAATTGTTGTGCATAGGTGCTGCTGCTGGTTGAAATTTTACATTTTTGTTTTTTGAGATTTCTGGAATATATAAAAAGAGCTAATAGGCATGTAATAGAGTATATTTATGGCTGTCTGGTTATTATGAATTCCATATGTTTGTGTCCCTATAAGCTAGAAAATTCCAATTCCTTGTTTCCTTTGTGCCAGTGAGAAGATTCAATGGGCTCAATGCGAAGACTGCTTTAAGTGGCGCAAACTACCAGTGAATGCTCTTCTTCCCTCAAAGTGGACCTGTTCTGATAATTCATGGGACCCTGAAAGGTAAAACAGACATTTTCCATAAGGTGCTCTGATTATATTCTTTTTAGTTCTTGTGGATTTGGCAGTAAAGTACATCTGGACAACTTGTTGCCCTTAAACTAATACGAGTTCCAAGGATGTACATTGTCTATGGATTAGTTGTTTTATATTTGTTATTCATTTAATTTTTGCATCTAGGTGGTCTTTAATGTATTTAAAAATTGCTACCAGATCTTTGTGTTCGGCAGCTCAAGATTTGACAACAGAACAGCTTGAAGATTTGCTGCCCCGTTGTAGTTCAGGTATGAATTGCTTGAAACAATTATTCTAAATGTCCTTTTTTTTTTATCCGCTCATTGAGCCATGATTCATAGGAGTCTAATTATTATTCTTCTGTTTTGCTACCTATGCTTAATGATTTTTTTTTTTAACCTACTTGCAAGTTGTTCTAACTTTTGACATATGCATACTATTCCATTTTATTAAATTTACAATTATTTTTATTTTGATTGGGCAGTTGCTTCTAAGAAAATGAAGGCTGCTAAACAGGACCCAGATAACATTGAAGCTTTGGAGGGGCTTGATACACTTGCGAACTTAGCCATCTTGGGAGAGGGTGAGTCACTCCCAGCATCAGCTCAGGCCACCACAAAGCACCCCCGGCATAGGCCTGGATGCTCATGTATTGTCTGCATCCAGCCCCCTAGTGGGAAGGGTCCTAAACACAAGCAAACGTGCACCTGTAATGTATGCTTAACTGTGAAGCGTCGCTTCCGTACATTAATGCTGCGGCGTGAGAAGAAACAATCAGAGAAAGAAGCAGAAACTACACGGAAGAAGCAGCAACAGCAGCAGCAATTACCAGTGGTTGATAAGCTGGACGATGACATCATCATATGTGTTGACACAGGAAGTAGTAGTCCAAACCAGAAAAGGGATGTCCATGACCTTTCTGATGATGATCCTAACAGGACGAAATCCTCAATTTCACCTTTTAAAGGCCAAATCGACCTGAATATTCAACCAGAGCGGGATGAAGAGCTGTCACCTGGCGGCTCAGATTCTGGCAGCATGATGAAGTTGCTCCAAGATGCCACAGAAAGGTATCTCAGGCAGCAGAGATTGTCAAGCTCCGGTGGCAGTGAAAATTCGTCAGGCAATCAGTCACAGAAAGCTGGAGGAGGTGAAGCAGGGGGAGAACCACCACTACTCAGCAATGGTGCAACCCTTGGAAGCAGCAACCATGATGGCAGCAACGACTGTCCCGCAACTTTATCCATCAAAGCATCAGCATCAATGACTGCTACGGGGTAAATTAGTGTATTCTTTTGTGCCATGATATAGATGACGATCATCAGCAACACAGGGCTGTTATTTTGAACTGGAGATGGTTTTTGTTGTACATTCATCCACATGGAATCTCGCATCTTCAGATTTGTACATAAAAGAAGAGAGGGGTGGGAAGAGGAGAGGGCAACTTGGTGAGAAACTACACACGTTGTTGTCCTCTCTAAAGTAATATAAAGCGGACATGAATCCAACTGAAAGTGGGTGGCAGGTTGAAGCCAATATAGTTTCATTTTAGAAGCTCACCTTGCTACCCGTGTTATTGAGGATGTAACTCATCTCCTTTTCCGGCCCAGTAATATAGGATTTGCATTCACCTCATTTTCTTTGTTTTGCATTTTTTTACCCAGCAATTGAGTGGTCAAAGCTGAATTCTTTATTTTATTTTTTTCCTTCTAAATTGCTAAACTTTTTCAGACTACATATTAGTAAATTTGTTTTTGTGCCCTTAAAAAAGGTATAATAAATAAGGGCCAAATACTTTAATATGAACTACATGTTAAAACAAGTTTTGTTCGTTTTCAAATATAAATTGGTTAATTATAACAAGCCATTGCAAGCCATTTATAATAAAGGGGCAGGGATTTACTAATTTACTAAAGCAGCAGTGGTGGGTGTGTGATTGGGAGGATAGAAAATGGTACGACCAAGTCAACGAAACTATCTTGACAAGCTTGGCACGTGTTAGTTCGATATCGAGCAGCTGTGTGCAATGTTTGAACGGGGTTATAGGTTGATTTGGCTGGTCCTAAATATCAAATGAATCCAAAACCTCTAATGCCTCTGTACCCTCACCAAAAATAAGGAAGCTTCGCGCCCTGCGTCCATTTCTTGGTGACATTCAGTTTCTGCTTTTGTCACCTCCTTTGTGGCTTTGTCTTCCTCCTCATTACACACAGAAACCCTGATATGCAGCAGCAGAGGAGGAGGAGACTTATGCATGGTTTTTTCAATTCGATCAAACTACTTTTTGTTTGCCCAGTGAATTTCACAAACAGAAAAAAATAAGAAAGAAAGCCATTCATTAATTAATTAATCAACTTTGTGAGTGAATTTGATCAATTGGTTCAAGATGAATGACTTATTCTCGAGCTCGTTCAAGAAATACACAGACCTGAAGCAGCAGGCCTACCTGGACGACATGGAGGCCGGCAAGGAGACTGTGAATCTGGACAAGTTCTTCGAGGACGTCGAGAATGTGAAGGAGGACATGAGACAGGTGGAGCAGCTGTACAGGAAGCTCCAGGAAGCCAACGAGGAGTGCAAGATCGTCCACAATGCGAAAACCATGAAGGAGGTCCGGACCCGGATGGACTTGGATGTGGAGCAGGTCCTGAAACGGGTCAAACTGATCAAGGGGAAGCTGGAAGGGCTGGAGCGTTCGAACGCCGCACACCGAAAGCTCCCCGGTTGCGGACCCGGGTCCTCCGCCGATCGAACCCGGACTTCCGTGGTGAGTGGGTTGGGGAAGAAGTTGAAGGACATGATGGATGACTTTCAGGGGTTGAGAGGGCGAATGACGGAGGAGTACAAGGAGACGGTCGAGCGGAGGTACTTCACCATCACGGGGGAGAAGGCCAGCGAGGAGACCATCGAGAACTTGATATCCAGCGGCGAGAGCGAGAGCTTCTTGCAGAAGGCCATTCAGGAGCAGGGCAGGGGTCAGATTCTCGACACCATTTCCGAAATTCAAGAGAGACATGATGCGGTCAAGGAGATTGAGAAGAACTTGATCGAGCTGCACCACATTTTCTTGGACATGGCGGCTCTCGTCGAAGCGCAGGGCCACCAGCTCAACGACATCGAGAGCCATGTCGCTCACGCCAGCTCCTTCGTCCGCCGCGGGACGGACGAGCTTCAGGAGGCCAAGGTGCAGCAGAATAAGTCCAGGAAGTGGACCTGCATTGCCATACTTCTTGGACTCCTGCTCCTCGTTATCCTTCTCTTTCCTCTCATAATCTACATTCTGCCTTATATTAATCATATTAACAACTCGTAAGGGGGACGACGAGGGACAGGAAAGTCAATTCATATTATTCTGCCTTATGTATACATACTGCCTCTTTTTTTATCACCTTAGGGAACATAGTTAGGTCTCTGATTAAATTAAGCAAATCTTCATTTTTCATGTCTAACAGTGACACACAGCTACTTAGCACAACAACACTTAGATATGTAAATTTGTAATGCAAACTCTATTTTTCTCCTTCTATGAAAGACATTGCATGTTTCAACTGCTTTTTCACTTTTTTCCCCTTTCCATTATTATTACCCTTTTCCCAAAATTGCATTATATATGGATTGACCATCCAACTTCTTTCAACAAAACAAATATTACTAAACTGATAATTAATTGATTATGTTACAAACTTACAAAGAATCTGTTTAAAATAGAAAAGTAGTTGGGGTTGAGCTATGAATTCATATCTTTAATATTAAAATCAGCACTCTTGTCACCATTAAATAAAAATAAAACCAGTAGTGGTGCACCTATCCAGGATTCTGTGTAGTAGTTTAATAGAATAGAATAAGGCCACGGTTGGTGCACCTAAGCACCTAAGCACCTAACCAAAGTCCGTCTGTGACAGTTATGGCACGATCAAAACTAGTAGAGATACTACGGGTCACTGTACCAAGGACGGCGACTCATTCATCAAATACCTTGCTTTCACAAAACGAACTAAAAATATACGGCAATTAGTAATACACATTCCCAATACTAGTGGTCACAAAACCCATAATTGCTTTTCCAAGTCAACAGGCTCTGCATTTTTGCTTACATCTAATACACATTCTTTGAGTAAACAATAATCGAAACAATATGCCATTAAGAATCAAGAAAGAAACGGAATTCAAGCACTTCTACAATATGGTTTGAAAATCAAATCTGGCATGGTTTTTGGCACAAGATACTAATATTTAGTCCAGATATGCAGTCATCCGCAAAATGTATAGGCTGCAGAAAATTAGTAATCCCGTCCGCGAGATCACTGAGGCACTAGCAAGCAAGCAAGCAGCTGTAAGGTACTAGCAAACAAGCAGCTCTAATCGAGCACAAAACACTATATAACAAATCACCCATCGAAAAGATCATGCCAGCTTATTGACAAACTACCCAAAACAATCAAGGACCAGCATTGGGCAAAGCTGCCATAAACGAATTATAGGATGACTCAAGATCAAAGTGAAGCTGCCTAGCCTGCTGCTCTGTCAACTCATCGGCTGCTCCCATCTTCGACAGCCTTGCAATCCACTCCTTCAACTTTACCTTCCCCAAAAAGTCCGGAGGCAGAAAGGTCAACTTATTAAGAGAAGTTGCGAGGTCTTGAAGCAAGGGGTGCACCTGATCAACTGCAATCATATTCAGCTTCAATGAGTCCATTGCCGTAATGAAGTTCTGTGTGCACTCTGCCACAGCAGCAGCCGAGGAAGTCATGGAGGAAGCTGCAGCAGCCCGGTGCTCCACTGTGGCAGGCACCCCAGAGGTCACAAGACGGTTTATAGCTGCCGGGCAGTCCATCTTATATGTATCTGCAAAGCGCTCAATGCTTGGGATGGTGTCTTTAAGCGTGGAAGCCAGAGTTTTAAAGTGGGCAATGAGTTTCTGGCATTCCGTCTCATACACTGACGAAGAGATCACATCACGAATGTATGCCTTCTCAAGCTTCTCAGTGGCCTTTATAATGGCGTAAAGTTCAGAAAAGTTTTCATACATTTCTCTTTCACGCTTGTCATTCCAAAGCTTGACCTCCATTTTACTAATGTATATTGATTGATACTTTGGGTTAGAAAACAAGAATTCTTGGGTATGCGTGTGTATGTGGAGTATTGGAGAAGAGAACGGGACACGCGCAAAGGAGAAAGAACTTTACTCACTGAAGAAAGAACTGCATAGAAAGAAAACAAAACAAAAGTATAAGATTTTATTCCACACTCAACAACCAGCCAGATAAAAGGAAGATCACAACATAAGGGCAAAAAATGGTTTACTTAATCAATCTCATTGAAGCCCAGAAATGTTGAGCATTTTAGTAAGCATCCAAAGAAAATCAACAAATTCTTATGATCAGAAAAAAAAAAATCAATACAAAGGGTCAGTTTGGTTGCTGGGAGAATGCAGCAAAAGAATAACTTTGATTCATAAGATACCATATTACCATAAATTTCAATTTTCTTTGCTGGTCTTGTAAACAACAAAATTTCAGTTTATTAGCCTAAAAAACACAGAAACTCAAGTAAACAGAGTATGTTGCAACATTCAGCTTTGATGGGCTGACTTTTTCCTTCTGCTTCTCTTTCAGAAAAAAGAGCAAAGATGATTCTTTTTTTGGCCCGAGAACAAAGAAGATATTCAAAACCGAGTTTTCCACTAATTTTCATCCAAAATCTTGGAAACCAAACAGGGCAAAATACATCATCTTCGCTAGTAAGAAGTATACCAGAATAAAAAAATCAGCAAAAAGAAACACAGACAAATACCCTATATGTTCAAAATCTCACCCTACACATAAATATTTCAGCTTCAGCATCACAAACATATAAATAATGTATTGGACTCCATTATTTTCAATAAAATTGCATACTACGTTGGCATTTGTTTTTCTACCTAAACTCTGAATAGACCCTGAAAACCTAATAGACCTGAATATTGAAGTCTAAAATAGAAAATTGACAAAACCCAGTAAATCAAACAAATAATATCATCTAAATAGAAAATAAGCAAAAGAAACACACACCGAAAAACAAATTAGCCTCTCACTATGTAAATATGGAAGCCATGGCCCTCATCTCTCAAGTGTGCAAACATGGAAGCCATGGGCCCATGGCCCTCCTCATCTTAAGCGGCCATGGCCGCTGAATAACCAAAATAAAGAAGACCCTAAATCCGAAACCAAATCACATCATCCAAACAACACCCATCAGCATAAATCAGCACCAAATTTAATATGAATTCAGAAACTTTATGTTCCTAAATGTAAAATGAATTGGGTAGCTGAGAGATTACCTCAGACAAACTCCGAGCACAAAAAAAAAACTTGGACTGCTCCTTGGTGAGTAGCTGAGAAATAAAAAACTCAGATATGGGTGGCGCTCACAGAGTTATGGTGGAGAAGAGAAGAGAGAGAGAGAGAGAGAGAGAAGGCGTGTGTGTCTCTCGGAGAAGAGAGAGAGAGAGAGAGAGAGAGAGGAAGGGGGGGGGGGGGTTGCGTGTGTGAAGGCGCACATAATTGTTGCTGCTGACGGCATCTACGTGTAGCAGTTGGAAAGCGACAGGGCCTTTCTTTCTTTCCCTGTTTCCAAGACCTTGTCCTTTCCGAGTTTCCGTCATGCCATGAACATTGATGATGGGCCCGCATCAGCCCATTTGCAACACGTCTGGTCTGGACTGGGCAGGGCTACTTCTGGGCCTAGTAAAGTAGACTGGACAATGGGGATTCCAAACAAACCCCACCAAATTCTTTTCCCACCCACTTAAAAATAAAAATGAACCAGAGAACGAGTAAGGATCCCCTACCAGTTTTTTGGTACCCGTTTGGTACCAGGCTAAAATCTTAGTCATTGAACTCATTTTCTCTCCTTACTCTTTCTCTCTCTACTCTGAGTTCAATGGCTAAGATTTTAGCCTGGTACTAAACGGGTACCAAAAAACTGGTAGGGGATCTGCACTCCCAGAGAACACCCACCCCACCCCACGCCACCACCCACCTGCTGCCGGCCCACCAGAAGCAGCGCTGTCCTTCATTTCTCTCTCCCTCTCTTTCCCATTTTATCTTCCTTGTTCTCTCTCTTGAGTGAAGTAGTCTGAAGTCCAACACCGTATCGATGGTGGGGCCGGAAGTGGCGGCGAGGTGGGTTGGAGGGAGGGAGGGAGGGAGGAAAGTGGGTTTGGGTAGGTGGTTCAGTTTTTTAATTTTTTTTTAAATAAATGAGGACAAAAATGGAATATTAAGAGAAAAATCTTTGAGTGGGTGGGAAAAGAATTTGGTGGGGTTTGTTTGGTAGCCCCACTAGATATTTACCCAAACAGGGATGGGCTTGAAGCCCAGCACACAGATCAGAATACAAACGGTGGTCCAATGGGCCTCTGTGTTTTCCTTGTCCAGTTCTGGTTCTGATTTCCTCAACAATTCTAATTCCAGTTTATGACAGAGTGAGCTCTGTTCCCTCCCTACCGTCTCTCTTTTCTCGGTGTGTTTACGTGGGATTTAGTGTTCAGAGATTGGATTTATTAGGGTTTTTTCAAGCCCAAACCCCAAATTTTGGCATCCAAAATTCAACATCCCCAACAATTAAAAGTCGTGCAAATTGTTTCGAGAGGTTTAGGGTTTTCCCGGGGGTTAACAACTCCAATCTCTGCAAATTTTTGCTTGCCCATGTCGATCTCTCAGGAACTATACCCATCCCAAGACGACCTTCTCTACGAAGAAGAGCTTCTACGAAACCCCTTTAGCCTCAAGCTATGGTGGCGCTACCTAATCGCTCGATCCGAAGCTCCATTCAAGAAGCGTTTCATAATCTACGAGCGAGCCCTCAAGGCCCTTCCTGGGAGCTACAAGATTTGGTACGCTTACCTTCGCGAACGCCTCGAACTCGTTCGGAACTTGCCCATCACTCACTCCCAGTACGAAACCCTCAACAACACCTTCGAAAGAGCCCTAGTTACCATGCACAAAATGCCCAGGATTTGGATTCTGTATTTGCAAACCTTGACGGACCAGAAATTGGTCACCCGGACTCGCCGGACCTTCGATAGAGCGCTGTGTGCCCTTCCGGTGACGCAACACGAACGCATTTGGGAGCCGTACCTCGTCTTCGTTAGCCAAAAGGGTGTCCCAATCGAGACCTCGCTTCGGGTTTATCGCAGGTACTTGAAATATGACCCTACCCATATTGAAGATTTCATTGAGTTTTTGTTAAATTCTAGTCTTTGGCAAGAGGCCTCCGAGAGGCTCGCTTCGGTGTTGAATGACGATCAATTTTATTCGATAAAGGGGAAGACGAAGCATAGGCTGTGGCTGGAATTGTGTGATTTGCTTACTAAGCACGCTACGGAGGTTTCGGGGCTCAATGTTGATGCTATAATTAGAGGTGGGATTAGGAAGTTTACAGATGAAGTGGGACGGTTGTGGACTTCGCTTGCGGAGTATTACATTAGGAGGAATTTGCATGAGAAGGCGAGGGATATATTTGAGGAGGGTATGACTACTGTGGTAACGGTGAGAGATTTTAGTGTGATTTTTGATTCCTATGCTCAGTTTGAAGAGAGCATGCTTGCTCATAAGATGGAGAACATGGATATGAGTGATGAGGAGGAAGAAGAAGAAGAAATGGTGGAAGAGAATGGAAATGAGGAGGAAGAAGATGTTCGGTCAGATGTAAACTTGTCTGCTGCTGAGTTTGAGAAGAAAATACTTAATGGGTTTTGGTTACATGATGATAAGGATGTTGATTTGAGGTTGGCGCGATTGGACCATCTCATGGATAGAAGACCTATACTGGCTAATAGTGTTCTTTTACGACAAAATCCACATAATGTAGAGCAGTGGCACCGAAGAGTGAAGCTCTTTGAGGGCAATCCCACGAAGCAGATACTTACTTACACTGAGGCGGTGAGGACCGTTGATCCTATGAAAGCAGTGGGGAAGCCTCATACATTGTGGGTTGCTTTTGCCAAGTTGTATGAGAACCACAAAGATATTGCAAATGCAAGAGTGATCTTCGATAAAGCAGTGCAGGTGAACTACAAGACTGTGGATAATTTGGCTAGTCTTTGGTGTGAGTGGGCAGAAATGGAATTGAGGCATAAGAATTTCAAAGGAGCGTTGGAACTGATGAGGCGGGCCACAGCAGAGCCATCGGTTGAAGTGAAACGAAAAGGTAATGCTCATCTTCCATTGGTTTGCTGGGTAGTTTTGCCTGTTGATGTCATTGGTCTACAATTACATTTAAATATGACACTACATTATTTAATAGTGTGAGTTGGAAGTTCAAATAAAAACTTTAGAGAGGTTTTTATTCAGTATTTTAATTATTTCGCTTATGTAATTTTTTTTGAAAGCTTATTCTGTTTATATAAATCTCAAACATAGATATGCTTCTGTTTATATAAATGTTGCACCTAGTATCTTGCATATAATTATTTATGCTATTTTCTATACTTACTTTGGAGACAGATATATGTTTTTTTTAAGTTAATTATCATCTTGATTGGTTTGATTTGTTTGGAATTTGTGAAACGATAACTAACTGTTGAACCTTTGGTTTATGCTCTTGTAGTGGCTTCTGATGGACATGAACCTGTTCAGATGAAGCTGCATAAATCCCTGAGACTTTGGACCTTTTATGTGGACTTGGAGGAGAGCCTGGGTTCATTAGAGTCCACTCGGGAAGTTTACGAGAGGATATTGGATTTGAGAATAGCCACACCACAAATCATAATCAATTATGCATTGCTTCTGGAAGTATGGCATTCCTCCTATAGCTATGTTCTTGGAAATTTTACTTCTAAATATCTTACAATGAAAATTTGACTGCTGCAGGAGCATAAATATTTTGAAGATGCGTTCAAGGTATATGAAAAGGGTACCCAGATATTTAAGTACCCTCATGTTAAAGACATTTGGGTTACATATCTTTCCAAGTTTGTAAAGAGATATGGGAAGACTAAACTGGAACGTGCAAGACTGCTATTTGAGGATGCTGTTAAAGCGGTACGACATTATCATTCTCTTTAGACTTTTGTCTGGTACTATAAGTTATTCTGTTATTTCTAAAGCGCTAAAGTTTTGACAGTGGACTGCCTATTCCATTGTTTATCTGGGTTAAGCATTGCTTTTCTACTTTTGTCGCCTTGGTTTTAGACTTAGTTAATGATTTTATTCTTATCTGATTAGCAACTATATGGTTGATTCTTGAGATTCTATCTTGTCGTGTCATTCTTAGTGCCTACTGTCCATTGTTTAAAGTGAAACTTGACAAGTTATTGAGGTGTAATTAAAGGTTCCAAATGGTTTTTGGATGTGGTTTACTTTTCATTTACAAATCATGGGAGGCCTGTATCACAGTGTTTTCTGTATCCAATCAATATCTTGGTGCCTTCACAATATGATTATATGTGTGTATTTTGTCATGGGATGAATGTGGTACCTTGAATATTATAAACCAAGGTGCTTGAAAGGACCTTCTTTTTTACTATTTCCATGCATTCATTTGTGAGAAGTAGGTGAGGTTGTGGTAGGTCTTAGTTCAAATCTTACCAAGTATAAAAAAAAATATTGAAACTTAAAGACGGCTGGAGCACAGAGGAAATAACTCAACTTTAATCAATATAGTAACCTGCCTTTAGCATGACTTGCTAGAACCTGTATTTTTCTTGGTGTTCCTTTTATGAGTACGCCTTCTGATCTACTGATGTTATATATATCACTTACTCTGCTTTACTTAATGTGTATAAATTTGTGTGTAATTCTCCATGACTTTGAAATCAGTTAGTTTTCAATAATGCTAGAATGTTGCCTTTTTTGCATTATTTAATTTATTGTGATACATTACTGACCTAAACATGGTCTCTCAGGCCCCTGCAGATTGTAAAAAACCTTTGTATCTTCAATTTGCAAAACTGGAGGAGGATTATGGTTTAGCAAAACGGGCTATGAAGGTCTATGATGAAGCAACTAAGTCTGTTCCAAACCATGAGAAATTGAGCATGTATGAAATCTATATTGCTCGTGCAGCTGAGATATTTGGCATCCCCAAAACAAGGGAGATATATGAGCAAGCAATAGAATCCGGTCTTCAAGACAAAGATGTGAAGACAATGTGTTTGAAGTATGGTGAGCTTGAGAAGAGCTTGGGAGAAATTGATCGTGCTCGGGGAGTATATGTATATGCATCACAGTTTTCAGATCCACGATCTGATACAGAGTTCTGGAACAAATGGCATGAGTTTGAGGTACAACATGGAAATGAAGATACCTTCAGAGAGATGCTTCGAATTAAACGAAGTGTTTCTGCAAGCTACAGCCAGGCAAGTTCATTAATTCTAATTCTGTTTTTATCTAAAATATTTAGTCCGCTTAATTTTGCTAGCAACCTAGGCAGAGGTCTCACCATCTCAGAGAAAGAATTACTTAATTGCTCATTTCAATTCTTATTTTTATTGTTCTTGCAGACACACTTCATTCTACCTGAGTATATGATGCAAAAGGATCAGAGGCTGAGCGTTGATGAGGCAAAAGACAAATTGAAACAGGCTGGAGTCCCTGAAGATGAAATGGCTGCTCTAGAGAGGCAGTTGGCACCTTCGGCCAACGGTACTACTACTAAAGATGGCAACAGAAAAGTGGGCTTTGTGAGTGCTGGAGTAGAATCACAGACTGATGGAGAGATAAAAACTACTGCAAATCATGAAGACATTGAACTACCCGAAGAAAGTGATTCAGAAGATGATGAAAGGGTCGAAATTGCACAGAAGGAGGTCCCATCTGCTGTTTTTGGAGAGTTAGCTAACAAGAGAAAAGAGTCTGAAAAAGATGAGGGTGAAGGTGGTGATGCTGCTACTAAAGACAAGGACGGTGACAGCCGCCTTGGAGCCCTTGAGAGAATAAAAAGGCTAAAACGAGGCTGATTTATGAAATTTTTGATATGCATAGTCCACTGACTATTGAGATCTCATTGTATTCAGATTTTTTTCTTTTTCTTCGTTGTATCCTGGACATGTATATTTTAAGCAAGCAAATAGCTGTAGTTTCCTATGCTCAGTCTTTCATGGAAGTTGGTCACTAAGAAAGTTCGAAACAGGTCTCATTCAACAATTTCCATTGTCCTTCTTAGGCCAACTTTCTTAGTAACCTACTTGTAATATTAGGGACCTTATATATTTTTTATCATTTAACACAAGGTATTGAGCAGCTATTACTGTCATGATTAGACACCTCAAATAGCAACCCATTAAGCCTATGAATGAGTGAATGACACGAGTGTTGGGCCTGTTGGCCATCAAGATGAAAGGGACCAAATGAAGAGTTTACACAATTATAATAATAATCCTTATGTTTGAAATTTGGACAAGGAATAAGTAGATCAATTAGAACTTTATAAGCTACAGGGCTAATTGTGTGCAAAAGCTACCTCAAGATTCAAGAGGCAGAGTGTTTGACTTAAAAACGTACAGAGCCTACAGACCCTTCACAATTTGGACAGATGGAAAGCGCCATGAGTCCACTTCGCTAATCATAATTCATAACTGAATGGATTATTGAGTGCCTTATCCGGCATCCTTTACTAAAAGGTCATCAACTCATGATATAAAAACTAATGTCAGATGGGTGAATATACCTAGGCATGGCATCCAAACTGCATCAGCAATTCAGCACTATCTACAAGTCTCCAACTTTTTTCTTTTTCCTTTTTGTGTCTCCGATGGGGTATTCCAATTTTTTATATGGAGAATGGGATTAAAACTTTAAATTTCTATAATATTGTGGAATAAAAAAATTTATCATCCAGATTCCAGACCAATAATTAGTCGGTAGGAATATTTGAACTAAAATTTTATCCAATAAGTAAAAATATCATACGAAAAAAAAAAATTATTGGTGAGAACTGAGAAGTTTAGAACTTACTTTGATCTTGTCCAAATAAAAAAGGAGTTATTCTAATCATTTTCACCACTTAAGAAACAGTATCACTAATTTTGACTTCAAATACCAATATAGAAATATCAATCCATCTAGTCTAGTCTAGTCTAGTAGATAACATCTAATATTGTTTTATCAGAATATATTTTAATCTCATGGACAACAGTCAATTTTTCTTGTATAAAAATTATATAGGAAAAGAAGATACAACAACAAAACTTATACCTTCTCTAAAGTTACTTCCTTTACAATAAAAAAGAAAAGATATAGCAGTTTCTTCCTTAATTTACAGACTGACATGTATTTTGTGATCCCATCTGTATATGGAATGGAACTTTGACCCTAAAACCAAATGCAAAAAATTTATTACTACCAGTAAATTTGTTACTTCATCTTTTCCTTTTCCTTTTTTTTTTTTTTTTTTGTGATAATTAAATTCCAATGAACTTTAAACAAATCTCTTCTGACTAAATTAGAAAACTTTAATGATCATGCAGTTAATATTGGCTTCCACGGTTGATCATCTCCTTGTACTGATTCAAGGACTCTTCTCTCTGCAACCTCATTTCTTGGTTGAACTTGCTTATAAACGCTTCCACTCGCCGGTTCAAATCGTCCTGACTCAGCGACGGCTCTTTCCTCAGCTTAGCTCCCGATCCAGTCACAGCCGCCACTGTCAGTTGCTGGAAATTCGTCCGGTCCGTAAAGGTCTCCGCCTTGAGCACTGCCAACGGGTCCAGCTCTGCCAAAACTTCAGCGTTTCGGCCATGATTCAGTAACGTCTCGCTCTTCTTCATGTGCCGGCTCAGTGGCATCGACCGCCCTTCCGTTATCGCCTTCCACGTGTTCTCCATCGTCTCGTGCCGTTTCGGCTTTGACAACTGCACTCGTAACGGCCTTGCAGCTGCAAAAATTAAAAATTTCCCGGTAAATATAGCATTATTCTATATCAATCAGTAAAACGAAAAAAAGGACATCTTAGACATTTCACAGTAACATAGAGTTGTCATGACTCGTGAGTGAGTGATGTGAAGCAGACCTGCGTGGTGAGTGATGTGAAGTAGACCTGCGTGGTGAGTACGCCATATTTGAACTCTACTTTGTTTCTAACTTTCTACGACTAAAATTAAACTACGATTACGATCGATGACAAAGAATTAAGATGAAAAATTATTAATTAATTAATACCTTCAGGACTGGATTTAGCCGGTTTCCGGTGACTAAACCTCGCAGAAACAAGAGGTTTCTCCGCCGGTAAAGCAATCTCAACCGAAGAATTCAAACTCCTCTTCGGCGGTGTCCACGTGGACCTCGAGATCACAAGCTCGTCGTCTTCATCGTCACGATCTTCAGGACTGGATTTAGCCGGTTTCCGGTGACTAAACCTCTCAGAAACAAGAGGTTTCTCCGCCGGTAAAGCAACCTCAACCGAAGAATTCAAACTCCTCTTCGGCGGTGTCCACGTGGACCTCGAGATCACAGGCTCGTCGTCTTCATCGTCACGATCTTCAGGACTGGATTTAGCCGGTTTCCGGTGAATAAACCTCTCAGAAACAAGAGGTTTCTCCGCCGGTAAAGCAATCTCAACCGAAGAATTCAAACTCCTCTTCGGCGGTGTCCACGTGGACCTCGAGATCACAAGCTCGTCGTCTTCATCGTCACGATCTTCAACCTCAGGCTCAGCGATTGCAGAGGCTTTAAGCACCATTGCAGACCTCAGCTCTTGAACAACAGCCACAGACACAGGCTCCTCCTCCTCCTCTCTCTGCTCGTACACCACCACCGGCGGCGGCGTCGTCGTCGGAACCTCCTTCGCCTGAGGCTGATCGTGGTGGCCGTGGAACCTTGAGGAAGCGGCGATGGTGATGATGATGGCGTTGATGACGACGTAGAGATACGGAGGCCTGAGCAAGGAGCGGAGGGAGCTCCAGATGAGAGGCACCTGTGAGGTTATGAATTCCATCGCCAATGGTACAGAGAGCTTCATGGCCAGAGCCAGAGCCACAACGCCGCTCGAAATTAGCACAACCTTCAGAGAAAGCATCCACGCCATTTTCATGAGGTACGTATTAAGGCTTAAGCTTTAATTAGTCAGAGGTTTTAAGATTGAGAGTGTTTGAAGTGAGAATTGGAGATGGAGGTGAGTGGCGGTGGGGATACGGAGACGGAGTAAATGCATGGGGATATATATAGAGAGAGAGGACTCAAAAAGTAGGGACGCGGTTTTCTAGTGGGATCTGGACCGTTAGATCTATGGGAGGAAGAATGGACCGGTTGAGATGTGGGGATTGTGGACTGTGAGTGTGTCGGGGAGAATATCCTGTTAGAGGGCCACGTATGAAAATATAATCATAATTGTTTGAAGATAAAGTGATAAAATTGTAATTAAAGATAAATAGGCATGGAGCTGGTCCAGCTGGAGCTCCTCTCAAGGATCAACGAAAGTTTATCTTATTTGTAGCTGGTGACATTTGTTCTCCCCCGGCATGATGGCAACTTGGCAAGTAGGCAACCTGACAAGTGACATTTTGTTTTTTATTTTTCCTAGGTTTTATTACACTTTATTTATTTAAATTTTGAATTTAATTTTACTTTATTATCTAAAATATAAAATTACGTCAATTTATTACTTAAATTAAAAATTTGTTATAACATATTACCTCTAAGTCATTTTATCTAAATTTTTATTAAAAATAAGAGTATTTTGATCTTTTTAAGTCAAGTTTTTATTATGTCTAAATAAGTAATGTGTACAAATTTCATTTTTTTCTAACAATATAAATTTGAAAAAAGACCAAAATACTCTTATTTTTAATAAAAATTTAGACAAAATTAGTTAGAAGTGGTACATTGTAACAAATTTTTAATTCAAATAGCAAATTAACACAATTTATTTTTAGATAATGAAGTGAGATTGAGCCCAAATTTCAAATGTGTAAAATGTAAAAAAGCCTTTTTCCTATTTTAAGAATGGATACTCTTTTTCATTTCAAGTCCCATTTTAGTAAAAAAAAAATTGAAGCATTTCTGTTGCAAGACAAACTTTTTTAGTGATAAGGAAGTAGTGTAGCCGTTGAATTTAACACGTATAGTATTTATTCTGATATTATAAATAAGCTAAAGTATTTAAATTGAATAAATTAAAGTGTCCAAAGACCCTAATTTTGTAGAGGTTTCCCATCCCAAATTGTAAATGGGGTCACAGTGTGACACTTTCTAGAGAGGCTGAAGTCTGTAAAGAGGAGTGGCTTTATGTGACAAAAACGTTTAATATTTTGTATCAAAAATAAAAAGCACTTGAATGTTCGAATGTGGGGGCATTAATTTATGAAGGGTCATATATATTGATTATTGACCGTTACTCAAGGAAAGAGTTAGTAAGATCCTGAGGCGCTGGTCCAATAGGTGCGCGGAGCCTCCGCCCCAGCTGGCCACCACGTGCCTTGCAGCTTCTCAAGTGCATCTCTAACCGACCACGGTCCTTCTTTTGGCACTCCATCTACGGCTGAGATCCAAAAAGGCTTGCTTTCTTTCTATTTTTTCAAGAAATAAATCAAACACATATGGAAGAGTTATGAAAAGACTAATTAACTATTTCACAATGTCTAATTGTCTACCCTGAAATTTTGGGATTCGTCAAACCATTTTGATGGGCGCTTTAATATTAATTTATATTAAAATGAATCTGAAATTTATAAAATTTGGTGAACTTTCACATTTCAACACTTAAAACGGTTATCTTTTTTAGTTTTACTTGTGGCATTATCCCTAATTGTAACATAAATCTAAGATTAAATATAACATGGGCTTAGATTTAGAGGTGGGATGGATAAGAATTGGGGTGGACTGTGGTTAATCATGATTTGCATATATAGACTGCATATAATTAATTTATGGCTTAGGTAAAACCGTAAAACCATAAATTAAAATTTGCATATATAGACTGCAGTCCATAATATAGATTCACCACCGCCTAATTGGAGAAGTCTCATATTCAAATATCTACCTTTCACAAGAAAAAAAAAAAAAAAAACACTATGTTACAAAGAGCTAGGCACCTATGCTCCACCATAATGCAAGATTTTGTCTTCTTAAAACATTTTAAATTCTTCTGGTGCATGAGTGATGATTGAAGATATATACCATAAAACAACAAGAAAAAGGGAAAATTGATAGTCCCAAAAGGACCTAACGGTCCTGACCTCAACTGGCCCTACTTAATATCTGATCTCACTATATTATGTCTCCTTTAATTTTTCCGATTATATAGAGATGTAAAAATATCATGGCAGCATTAGATATTTAAAGATTTATATTTCCCAGTTGATGATGATTTGGTGGAAAAAAAAAAAAAAAATTAGCCAGACGTGTGGACATATAGCACTAGAAGAAAAGGAAGACTTGCATATACATGCATCACATATAGCCAAAAAAAAGAACTTGAAAATGCTAAAAGGATTATAAATGCCTATGTATATTCCCTTTAATTATTATATTAGGTGACCAGTACATAATGGAATAATTGAGGTATACAGAACACTTAATTAATTACTATATATGATAAACATTAAAAAATGAAATAAAAAAAATTGGAAATTAAGTATGAGAATATATATATATATATTTACCATGATCACAACATTAAAACGCTATAGTCAATTAGCAATAAAAAGAAAAAGAATCATTTTAACATATTTATGGAATATTAATTAATTGATCAGCCAAAATATCATGACCACATAAAGATATGATCAACAAACCAATATATTCATTTGTACTCTTGCATGCCTAAAAGAACTACCCAATTGTGTTACATAATTGAGAAATCATAGGTACTTCAATATTTTTAAACGATAATGCATGTGGCTGTGGGATTATTTTATGAGTCCATTAATTATAATGTACTAACAAAGCAGAATATTAACTAAAACCACTCAATCTATTTTTATTAACTTACGGACACTTTTCACCAGCCCAAAATATAACATACGGACACTTTCCAAAAAACCAGCATCAACGCATCACAACCAAACCAACTACACAAACAGCCCAAAACTGATCTTCTTTTTTTCTTTGTTAAATGGATCTTTTTCTTCAACTTTACCAAACCGACAATTGTTCATCTTCACTCACAAGCATCGTTCTGCAACTGCAAGCTTGCAACTCCAATAAATTGCAGTTTCACTTGCAGTTAGTAACTGCAACTGCAAGTTTGCAATTCCAATAAACTGCAGTTTCAGTTCACTTACAGTTCCAGAAATTGCAGTTTCACATTTTTACTTGTAGTTTCAGAAACTGAGTTTAAAAAAAAAAAAAAAAATCAAGATCCTACCACTGATAATAAATCAAAGTATGAGTCTACCTCGAGCTGGATCATGCCCAATCCTCCATCGAACCGCAGATCCCTTGCCCATAAGCTCTTGGAGGTTGAGAGCCAAGGCAACCAGGTTCGGGCTCTTAAAGTTGCCCGCGCGACCAAGCCCGAAATTGAAACGCGCTGAAGCTCCAGAAGGAGAAGATCGAATGAACCTCACCATTTGCTGGATCTGCTTGGAGCTAGACATCAGAGGTTGGGGAAGGGAGATGGAAGAGAGAGGAAGAGGATGAGACCCACACCACTGGCTACACTTGCCGGACGGCGAGAGTCCGATCTTCAGAGACATCGCGGGAAGAGAGAGAGCAGACGAAAGAGAAGAGATAGACTTGAGGAGAAAGAGAGAAGAAAAAGAAATACAAAAAATCAGAAATAAATGGTAATTGCAGCCTGGCCACTCAGGTGGAGTCAACAGAATAAGGTGGAGTCAAACTTATCTGTTTGTTAATAAAACTAACCTAATTGCTATATATTAATAATTATGGTATTAAAAGTTAAAATGTATATCAAAGATATAGTATAAAGTAATTATTTCTTATCTTATTCGATCGTCGAGACTATTCGTTAAGTCCACTTAGAAGAATATTGACTTAAATTAACAGCCTAATATTCTATAATTATAATATTCCATGATATATGAGTCACCATCTTAGTCAGCCACTCAGATCATCACACACACATATTTAATGAGGTCACAAATGTATATATGTACTCCTAAAATCCCATGCCACACGTTTAAATATATAATAATTAATTATTTGCAGAGAAATTAAAAAGATCGAGTTTGATGACAGACTATTACTTGTAAGTTTCAACACATGATATATGATGATAAACCAACGCAAATCCAAAAGTTTTAGTCTTATTGCATTGGTCTTTTCAGACTACTGTGCTTTCGGCTGCTGTTTGTGGATCAATTCAAATTTAAAGCTGTCAATTAATTTAGAGGGCTGCTATTTGCACACCCTTTTTTTTTCTTTTTACACACCCTTTTTCCCTTTTTTTCTCCTACACACCCCACACACTTACCTCAAATTCAAAACCTCTCAACACACACCCAATCCATTACCAAAATACCCTCATTTCATTACACACCCTCCCCTCTTTCCCTCTCTTTTTTCTCACGTTCACACCCCCCTCCCCCTGTTTTTTTTTTTTTTTCTTCTTCTTCTTCTCCAGCCAGCCAGCCAGCCCCTCCACCCAACCAGCCAGCCAGCCCCTCCACCCAACCCACCAAGCCCCTCAACCCCCTCACCCGACCCACCCCTCCCTCCCTCCCCCTCCGGCCTCCCCCCTCCACCCAACCCACCTAGCCCCTCAGCCCCTGCACCGACCCCCCCCCCGCAGCACCACCTCCTCTCTCTCTTCCCCAGCCCACCCCAACCCAGCTCCGACCACCCCTCACAGCCCACCCCAGCCCCGACCCACCCACTCAGCCCCTCACCGGACCACCTCATTCCCTCCCGCACCCCAGCCCTGTAGCAGCAGCACCTCCTCTCTCTCTCTCCTCCCGCGCGCAGCTGCGCATCCGTTCGACACTGGCCCGCCGAAAATGTCACACTCATTCGGCAGGCATCCGCCGAACGATGTGAGTGTTGTTCGGTAGGTACCCACCGAACATCAAGGACCCGTTCGGCAAGTGCCCGCCGAACCAGCTACTCGGAGAGAGAGAGAGAGAGAGAGAGAGAGAGAGAGAGAGAGAGAGAGAGAGAGAGAGAGAGAGAGAGAGAGAGAGAAGGGCACGCCGGTGGTTGGAAGCCGCTGGGGTGGTCGGGGCTGGGTTGGGGTGAGAAGGGGCGGGGCTGGGGTGGGCTGGGGCGGGGCTGGGGTGGTCGGCAGAGATGGTAGAGAGAGGGAGAATGGTGGTGGGCGTGGCTGTGCAAGCTTGAGAAAGATGGAGGGGCTGGCTGGCTGGCTGGAGAAGAAGAAGAAAAAAAAAAAAAAAAAACAGGGGGAGGGGGGTGTGAACGTGAGAAAAAATAGAGGGGGGGATGGGAATGGGGTGTGTGGGTGAGGGGAGGGTTAAAGTGGTATTTTTCTTGAGGCTTTTTTTTTTTTTCAAAAGGGGTGTGCAAAAAGAAAAAAGAGGGTGTGCAAATAGCAGCCCTCTTAATTTATAGATGAGATAAAGACTGCATGCAACAGTAGTACATTAATATCCAGGCCAAGAAATATTGTTTTCGGCTCTTTCCTTTTTCGTTAATAAGGAGACATATATGTCTGGTCCATATTGAACCAACAAAAATTACAAAATATATAGGTTTCCATTAGCACGTACGAACGAAATGTTTGACTAACTATTTGTACCAAAATTTTTTTTTTTGACTAATTGTACGTAGTCCCATGGGAATTAATGGGAAAGTGCTATTGCTTGCATAAAGTTTGAGATATAGAAGGTGCTTGGTAATTTAACAATATACAACAAGCGAAATTAATTAAGTCCAATTAGGTAGCTAATATGAATTAAATTGGCCACCATATATATAGTTGGACAAATGTGGCAAAGCATATATATGGATAAGATGGATAGGGTTTTTCGCCTTTAATTTAACTAACATTTTGTAGACGTGACAACTAATTAAGAACCAGAAACTGTGATTTTTTGAGGTGTACATGGTATTAGGCTGGGGAAAGTTGAGTCAGAAATTTGCAGCATATAGATTATAGCTAGATCGAGGATATATATGTATAATGGTAGCTGTTGAGAGCACATGCACATGGTTGGGCAGCTAGCTAGCCTGCTTTCTAGAGCTAGCCAACCGACCATCCATGAAGAACGGATAAATTAGGAATTAATTAACAGATGGGATAAAGTGATAAACATTTGCATAAATGCATATATGGCAGTTAGCTTGTCAATTAAGCGATATGCATATCAGCATATATATATATATATATACATATAGACTATAGGGAGAAAAAGAAAGAGATCATGCATGTCATTTGCTAACCCAAAGAAGAAAGAGATGTCAATTGGTTGTTGCTTTAATTTCAGGTGGACTCGTACTTCTCGTCTTAACATATCGATATTCCATGACAGTTTTAGTGGACCTGATTTTATGTCCACATTGCCCAATCTGTGAGATTTTGACAACAATGGTCGGCCCTGCGTGTATGCATGAGATCAAGTTCATCAAATGGTCACTTTTTGTGACTAGTAAAAATAAGGGATTTTTTGTTGGACTCATTTTACATTACATTTTTATGATTAAAACATCTAACTTTGATCAAATAAAAAAAATAAAATATTTTCATATAGTTGTATTTTGATAACCATTTAATCAAACGAGTAAATAGATTTAGTTTTATTTGTTTAATTCTAGTAGTTTTATTTTTTTTATTTATTTATTAGAAGAATAGACAATTTTACCCTTAAAATTGGTCATGTGCTTATCATATAGTTGACAAAATATCTTTAATTGAAACACTTCGTTAAGAATAATGCTATACTTACCACATTTCTTATACCACATTCTTATACCATCACACGTGTCATTACTTTATTGGACATAGTTTTTCTTTTTCTTTTTGGGTTTTTATTTTTATTTTTTAGTATCCAATGTATGAATGTCATGTAAGTTGCCACATAAGGTGGTATGAAATTATGGTATAAAAATGTGGTATATCTAGCACTACTGCTTCGTTAATTATAGTCCTTGATTAGAATCAAAGTGAAAACAAGATTCTTAACTGAAAAATGGAGTATAGTAATAGTCATTTTACTATAATTTTCTCTATATATATTATATATTTTTGTGTACGTATACATAATGGAAATATTATGTTAGACAATTTGATAACATAAATATTATTTTACAAAATCGTGATAAATTATTGCTTAGGTCAATTCTTATTTTAATGTGACAATATAAATATTGTACGACACCATATTATCCTCTATATATATATGTTCTTTCTATTGAGGTATATATCAACTTAGTTATGTTGAGTCTGACCTTATTAGGGCCCATACGAGTCATTTTGTGTTGATCCAAACCGTTCATTTTTTATATCTTCATTAATAGATCATCATTGTAAAAAATTAGTCAAATCAGAAATTATTTGTCTATCTAACTTTGATAAAACAAATGGACGGTCATCGAAAATATTTGGTTTGCCATTTATTTGATCAAAGTTAAATAAATAAATGATTTCCGATTTAATATATATATAATTATGTATACACGTACACGCATCTTCTCCTTCACCTAAATTCATCTCCCAACTACAAGCATATATTATATTCGTCAATATAATATATATCAACATTAAATTGTCCACACCCTTATGCAAATTAAGTAACTATGAAATTGCCCACAGTTGGGTGACAAAATATATAATACATGCATGTATTGTATATATACATAAGGATAAGAAGTGGACCCCGGTAAAGGGTTGTGGCAGTTAATATTAGTGGTCCAATTAATAACCACCTCTCCATGAATGTGAACGCGCGGTGGACTTTGGATCTTCACTTTGTCTAGAAAAAGTGCATGGCATCGAAGTTCTGGGATTGTAGTCAAATATCAAACTAAAAAAAGAGTGATAAAGATGGCTGGTTACTTGGTTGACGTTGGCTTCTTCCATTCCAAAACTACCACACCATACACGAAACTTCCAAGTCTCATGCGAATATGCGATGCGTTACAGCCTCATAGGACCGTCTACTGTCAAAATTGTCAATAGCTTTCCTGCCTCGTTAGGCAATTAACAAACCATTGGTCATTTCTTTACCAAAACAATAAAATAAAATATCGAAAAATTAAAATAGGGGAAAAACAAGTTTTTGGAGATAATAATATTACTCCTCAAATTGGTCGTGGGCGGTGGCCAGAGAAAACAGTAAACAAAGGGGAGTGTGGCGATTGGCCAGTTGGGATACGTACGATGATAAAATAACGGTTTAACCGTTTATGGGTTTAGGTGTACTTTTTCAGTCTTTCAGTCAAAGTCGTTACTGAGAGCACCGTCCTTCTTACGTGCTTGCCATATGTAAATTCCTCAATATTTCGACATCCCCCCCCCCCAAAAAAAAAAAAAAAAAAAGGTAATTCCCTTCCTCAAAATCACTAAAGCGTCAAATATGGAGGCTCTATAGCTCATGAGTCAGGCCCCCTTTCTTATGGTCTGGATTGTTTCTCGGGTGGGCCTGGTCCAGCAACATTTATATACAGGTTCCATACGACCCATTGGCCATTGCCTTGGTCATAACTCAGATCTCATTGCTCTAAAACCAAGTCTTGCTCATTACATATTTACACCCAGTAAGCAGTGATGCCCATCCTGATTCCTGACCATGAAAAGTTCTCTATTTATTTTTAGTTAGCATTATTTGTGTTTTTGTGCTTCTCGCATATTTGCATGTGTTGATTTTGTAGCATCAAACGTCCACATGTACATGGATGATCGATAATAGTTGATTGATTAGGACTCCATGGTGTCACACTAATGAACGGCTCAAAATCGTCCATGCATGTTTGAATGACTGATGCTAGAGAATCTCTTACATGTATATTGCACCACGTGGTCTGAACCCAAGAAAAGGAATTACTTACACCAAGCAAGTGAAATTCATACCAGGAAATATGAACCCAACTTTATTGACAGACAAAGGCCTGCTGATACAAATGAAATCACCATCTTACTGCCCCAATATTTTCCTGCAATTTCTGTGTCTGTACTGTACTGACAAACACAGTTCAATTTACCCACAGCATGGATAAATTACTCATCGTTTAGTAAACAATCCTTCTGTTAATGATGAGAAATCAAAATCCCTTCCTGACTTAGCTGGAGTGATGGAAGAAATTGGTGATGCTGATGAACACCCGCTTGTTCTGACGCTTGTGACACCATTAATTGGTGTATACATGCTGCAACAGAAACAATGACAACAAAATCATTTTTAGCTTTCAAAATAATGCTTGAGCTTTTCGAAATTACAGTAAGATGCTTCATTTTACGGATTTATTTGTCTGCAATTAAAGATTTTACATTTTGTTAAGAAATAATGTAAACCACAATGTAGCCTGCATGAGTGTCTAGCACGCATGCACAAACACAGAGTCTAAATATTTCTCACATGTCTTATAAAAAGTAGAATGTTGTACCTTGGGGTTGGGAAAGGAACGGCATTCCCTACCGGCCGTGCAAGATGGCTGTTCCCAATCTGGCACAAGAAAACAATGTCAAGATAAGAGATGGAACATCAAATGGAAACAATAGTTGCAAGCTTTTTCATAAGCACAACCTGAGTATAATTTTGGAGATTAGCAGGCACCAGGTTTCCAGGAACTTGGTGGCCAATGCTTCCCCAGTTTTGGGTGGGTGAGTGAGTAGCATTGGAGCCAGGTTGCATGCTTGCAGGAAAGGTATGGGATCCATTAGATTTCGCTGCAGCAGCCATGAGTAATGACTGTTGTTGGGATAGCATTGCCAGTTGCTGTTGATGCATAGAGAATGGAGAAACCATACTGGACTGCGCAAAATCCAATATTAAATTGGTAAGCGGAAAATAAACCTATATTAGTATTAATATATAGATATATATGTATATCCATGCCAGAGACAGAATATTAATAGTACATTGGTAAATAACAGAATGTCAGAGAAATCACATCCATGCTTCTCTGATGCATGCTAAACAATTTTGCAAACATATACCTTCTCAAATAAGTTAATAATATCATTCTTCACACCATTCTGGGGTTTTGTTGAAAAGGGTTGAGTGACTGGGGATGCATCTTGAAATAAATCCTCAATACCATATTTTGGTTGCATCTTGATTTCAGATGCGATTTTGTTTGATGTATTATTTTTCTCTTCTGTCAATTTTGTTTCAGCAGCTGCAAGTTAAGGAGGTTCAAGGTCAATGGATGATGGAACCAAATTAATAAGAAATTATTAATTTGAAACTCTTTATCCCGGGAAGACAATATTAACAAAGCAACAGTTTCTGTAATGATATTAAACGAAAGAAACATACAATGGAAACCAGCCAATGTATTGTTATTGGCAGATGTGACAGAGTCATTTCCTCTAGAGTCCTCCATGGAGAGCAAATTGAACAGATCCGTAGCATAATCCACTTTAACTGGTGCAGAAACGGGGATAGCAATAGCTGCCTGACTTGCTGGTTCAGCTTTTGAGGCTGCGGATGAGGCGTCTGGTTCTGATTGCTGCTCAACTTTTTGTGGTTTTGGATCATGACTGACCTGTCCATCAAGACCATAAGTTTACTTGCATTCACAGAGATATGGAAGAAAAAGGAATCAAGTCATACGAAACAAGAAGCACCATGATATATATCAGTTGTTAATCGGAAAAAAGGCAGATGAACAAATAATATTTACCTGCTGAGGTGTACTGTTACTTGTGCCAGGTGGACGAGCACCTTTCTGCTCCTCTGAAAGCCGTTCAATACCTTTCACATAGCCATGCTGACTACTAGTTTCAGATCTCACTCTATAAACAGAAGTCTTCTCGCCACTCACCCTGGGAGGTGATTTTAGTTTTCCATCTTTCTGCTCCTCATAAAAGCGTTCAATACCTTTCCCATAGCCATGCTGACTACTATTTTCGGATCTCTCTCTATAAATGGAAGTCTTCTCCCCACTCACCCTGGGAGGTGATTTAAGTTTTCCATCCCTAGGAACCCATCTTTTCTCTTCATACCTAATCAATAACATAAGCACCTTAACACCAAAGCCCAGAATATGAACCAATAATGAATAATAGTACTACATCATATAAATACCAATACTCTAAACCAATAATCAATGAAGTCATACTTTGCACGAATGAAATTCTCGATTCCAACTCTGTCATAATTAGGAGGCAGCTCTGCTTCCCAATAACTATTCGATTTATCATTTCCCATAACTAGCAGCAACAAGAAACCAAAAGGACTTTCAGTACTCGTATCATAATTTTAAACTTCACTCCCTTCAGAGTGAAAAGAAGCCTGTACAATAACATTGGTACTTACATTGGATAAATGCAACCTGCTCTGGAAGCCATGTGTCCAAAGTGGCAGATCTGACCTGCATCAACATCAAAATCATTAGAATAATGCAGAATATATATAGCATAGCAAGAGAGAGAGAGAAAAAAAAAAAAAAAGCTTTTATTGCAAGGACTCATCTGTTTTATGGTCAAGAGTTCAGGCCAAACATGAATGGTACTATGGTGTGTACAAAATATAAGCAATTGAGTACCATATAAATAGTAAAAAGAATATGAAATTTTATAAAATAAAAAAGTTATGCAATTAGTACTATATAAATGGGGGAAAAAATATGTCACCTTTGATATGTGTACCCCAAGACTTCTGTGGACCCCTGAACATTGCATGCATATGAAGATCCCAAGATTCACACTAGCCCATCGCGGAGCTCTGCATACAAAAGGCACCATTATAAATCAACAATAAATATAAGATGTTGATGACAAATTAATCCTCCAGTGAAATACAGCATTGAAAATAATAAAGTTTGATCACTCTGTTTCTTCCCCTTAATCTTTGTTATTCAAACTATTACAGTGTTTCTGCTTTAGACAAAATACTATCTAGATACCTACTTGGCTTTGCAGTCTGCACATTCTCTGTTCTCTGGTAGTTTAAGAAGACCCTCCAATATCTACAGACAAAGAAACCAGATAAGACTCAACAAGATTAGAGTTAATAGTGAAACCGGAGCAAATACAAAACTAGAAAACACAAACATGAGGGGGCGGGGTGTTTAGAAAAAAATAATAATAATAAGAGGACAGTCTGTCACTTGGTCAGCTTTAATCTAAAAAGTGATACAAATGCTTAGAAGCTTAACTACTCAGATAAAGAAACAAAAAATACAAAAAAAAAAATAATTAAACATCTAACATAATAGACAGCTATGTTTGTGTGTTAGTTCACAAACTATATTGTTATCACCATCTTCTGAACAAGTGACAACTCATTGTGGACCTTGACTATACTGCTCTTGCACCATCAATACTTTAATAGCTTCAGCTACTATGTGAACTGAATAAAATTTTTTATTTTTTTATTTTAAGATTATTTGGATGAAATAATTGAATGCAGCATAAGACAAAGAACATGGTTACTAACTTACTACCAGATAACCAATTCTGTTAATATCATTACGGTCCACCCAAAATCAATACTGATCATTTGAGACTCCCCGATCTATTTGAAACTGGATTTCTAATTTCTTACTCCTAAAGTTAGAACAATATGCAAATAACCCATAAAGTCTTGTTGAAGACCCAAATAACATCTTGAACAAAACCCAGTTTGCCAAGCCAAAAGAAGAAGCACTGCAAATGGGTATGAATCATTAAGGCATATAATTAGTCCAGCTACAATAAAACCACAAAGGATAGTCATGAAACCATATGACTGCAAGGTAGTATGCCTTAGCGGCTTAGCTTAACTTGGAGCATAATAACTGATATATATATATATATGTATGTATATATATATATGTATGTATATATATATATATATGTATGTATAGAGCTTGAAGCCAACCCCATCAGCCCAAAACACTTATTCATGCTTAGCTTAAAACTCGACCAAAAACGAACCCAGATATTCAATTCCACAACCACACAAAACAAGAAAGAAAACCGAAACCTTGCAACCATATGATTAGAAATTTATATAAGTCAAACGAAGAGAAGGAGAGAGAGAGACCTTTCTGTGTCGGGCATTAAGCTCTTTAGAAACGTTAGCCTTGTGGTTCATATTGCTGTGGCAATCCAAACAGCTCTTTCTCTCTGTTTCTCAAAAAAAGGCTCGGTCTTTCTTTGTGATTCTGAAAATGAAAAGCGAGTATCTTATTCTTTCTTCTCTCTTTGCTGTGTTGTCGTGTTTGGTCTTCGGAGGGTGGCATCTACAATATAACACACACGCGTCAAATGCCAATAGCTTGTCCTTTTTCGCGTTTGGCTTTTCCTCTATGACGCGTCACGCGTGACTGGCCTTTGGCGGCGCTGTCCTCTGTTTTTTGTTTGGTGTTACTTGCACTTTGTGCAGTCCACTGTTTGGCTTGAGAATAACTTACCTGTTTCTATAACAGGACAGGTGTTAGAAAGAGAGAGAGAGAGAGAAGGGGGGATAGCAGGTGGCAAGGTAAGTCCTTCTCGTTTGGCTTACCTGCCCAAACAAACAGACATACATTTAGTCCTAACCCAAAAACAAAATCTCTTCAATTAGGCTGCTTGAGTGTTGTTCGTCATTCATGAAATCCCATGTTTGTTTGTATAAGTAACATCCCCCTAACTCAGATTATTGTAATCCGAATCAATAAATTGTTATTTTGTACAATTTAAAAAAAGATAAACCCGAATTAGGGTTTAGAACTTCATTACTTGTCTTCATCCCCAAACAAAGTAATCTCTCTCTTAAGGGTTGCGTAGGGATTAGTCCCAATTAGCCACGGGAGATGCATTCTCTGATCAGCAAGGGACAAAGGTTATCCATGGTTTTCAGTTTTCACAAGCAAGAAAGGCATAAAATTATTATGTACATGTTATATGTGGACAAAAGGTTATCCACGGTTTTCTCCTCTCTGAATATTGAATTTGATCACCATTTACAAACCTTGGAAATTAAAAGCCACAGTACAAAGATGGCCACGTTATTAGTTTGGTTGGGCAGTTGATCATGGGACCCTCACTACTCACGCAAGTCGCAACACCATCCAGTCGTCATCCTAATGATGTTTTGGTTGAACCAAGACCATCTATTTTTAAATTGTTGTGATAAATTATGAATATTTTTGTTATCATATGTAATCTCAAAAATTCAAAGTGGAATGAGAGTTCAAAGTTGCAGATCCAAACCTACATAATATCATGGAGAGGTACTAATACGTAAAAAGGAAATCACACTCAAGTATGCGACTGTGAGAACTCTTCAAATCACTCCTTTTTCTTGTTTAATCTCATCTTTTCAACGTCTCCACTGTAAGGTCCAACATGGTATGCATATTGCTGGAGGACGGAAAAGACGACCATCTCCAGACATACCAAGACATTCTGAATAGCTTCCTCAATGTGCTCCACATCTAGCCAAAAATGATGAGATTTAATGAATCCGACAGCAACCAGTAGGTCAAGGACCACTCCCTGCAAATTGTTCAAAAAGTCCCAGTTGTTAACAAGTAATTAATGGCACTTCAAAAATAAAAAGATTAAAAAACAAAAAAGGCTTATAATGTGTACAACTGTGTGTGTGGGGGCCCCTATGATCATTATCTCACATCCCGGATTAGAGAATTCTTGATTAAGACAATACTTAGTCTTAAAAGAATCTGTATGTGGTGTTTATTAAAAACCAGTTTCCAATAGAACCAGCTAATTAAGTCAGTATTAGGTCTTAGAAGAATCATTAGGTGGTGTTCAATTAAAAACCACCTTACACTTTCTTACATGGCTTTGCTTTCAAGTCTAGAATCACAGATTATCAAGCCAAACTCTCCCTAAATTTCAAAAAATCACCCTGAAATTATAATTCTCCCAATTGAGGAGAGCAGTTCAAAACAAGTTAATGGTCTTCAAGTTCATAAAGTTAAAACCAACCACTCAAGGAGACTCTACAGAAGGGTTTCATATCCTTTCCCTTGGTGTCTTTGTAGATTTGTTTACATTCTATATCCTTGTCTGCATTTTCTTTAAGGATGCATATACAATCGGGCATGCAAAAGAACTGAATAGGTTGAGAAACTATACCTGCCAAAAGCAGAAGAAGACAATTCCCTTGATGCACATGAACTTTGCAAGGGGTGAATGTGGTTCCAATTCTTTTGCAAACACATGGTAAAACACCACTAGAGAGTACAGCGCCAATGAAACTGAAACGTTAAGAATGATGGTGAATGTCCAGCTCAACCAGCTGGGGTACAGTCCAACTAATTGTAGTGTTATCATCAAAACAGAACAAACTGGGCGGATGATGACAAACTGCCAAGTCCAATATTTGAGTAGCTTCAGGGTATGGTGGTTTAGCCGAACAGTGTGAGGCTGCAGTTTGTTAAGTCACATTGTATCTGTTATTATATAATAGATTTAACATATTCAATGAATTGTGCTTTTAACTACAAAGAGAAGCTTATATAATACTAATTAGTGTTTGTATTCAGAACCAACATGTTCATTGCACTGGCTTGGCAAATAATAGTTAATATATTAAGATAAGATCCTGGAAACGGAAAGAGCATAAAACAATTCCCATACCTGAAAAAGAGTCATAGGAAACGAGTGGTGAATTTCTCTTCCTTTGATTTCATCTGGCACAATATTTTTGCTTATAGATATATTCAGGAAACTATACATTAGAGCCAAAAACTTAGCTATCACCTGGAAGTCGTAACACTAAGAGGTTAGCAATTCTGACAAGCCATAAGAGACACATGACAAGGACAAACATAATAAAGTTGGAGGCACTCACCAGAGCCTCATAACACTCCTTAACTGAGTCCAAAAACATGAAAAATGCTTTGCTTCCTTGAATATCCAATAAACCCACAAACGAGTCAACTGCATATATTGGAGCCATAAGGATAATAATTATTATAGCCTTCTGTTCCTTTGGGTTCTTCCAGTAGAAGAGATGCTGTGACAATAGCTGGACTGTGAAATGCATTGTAAGCATCACACAAAATGCAGATCCTATCATGGTCAATTGCCCACGATCCATTGTACTTAAATCCATTATTCGGCAGCAAGATGGAAGCTGAGGTTAGGATCTGCCCAAGAATGTTAAATGATCTTCAGATTCTACATGTTAAAATCAATACAAAGGTACTAAACAGTCAGCCATATCCCAAGTGATGCAGGTTCAGAAAATGCATCACCAAGCAAACATTTACAAGAGCAACAATTCTAAATGACACTTGCAATCTTCATATTGCGCTCTCTGAGCATTAAAAGGTTACATTTGCTTTCAATTTGATCTTGTTAAACAGTGAACCTATCTTTTTAAGATATGTAAAGTTCTTAAAATTAAGATACAGCCCACCGTAGTTTTCACACTACAATTAAATTTTGCGGATGTTGCAATAAGATCAGATATTGAAATCGGAACTTACTAATTTGTTCCACAATTATTGCGAGCAAACCCAGATACCCTTTTTATAATTGGTTCCACTATTCTTATTGTTCTTTATTTACTAGACAATTAAATATCTCGTCTAAATTTCTATAACTATTGGCAATTAATACAGAAGAGAAAAATACAGAAAACCCATAATTGATCGCAAGGAACATAGCAGAAGACATGAATTTGAGCTGACAATCAGTGCATATAACGAGAAAAAGAAGCATACCGAATCGGAGCAAGCAAGTGGTTCCTATAAATCCGAGAGAGAGACCTTTGTGGTGAGAATTTGAGTGAATGAATCGGATTTTGCCAACTCACTTCTTCAGGGTTGTTGGGTGAGTCGGTGAGTGATTATTGTATTGTTATTGAACCTTATATCACTCAATAATATCTTTCAGTTTCAGACGCTGTTTTCTTCATTTATCACAAGCCAGCAACACTAAACAGGGACCTGCTCGCTGCTGCCTGACTCACTCACTTGTTTTTTTTTTTGGCCACTCACTCACTGGGTTTTAACTTAAGTGAAACATTCATCACTCATCAATAGGGGTGTGATTTGGATTGGAAAATCCGAATCCGACCGATTCCTATCCGAAAATTTCCATTTTTATTCCGAATTCGAAAATGCCGAATCCAAAAATGCCGAAATCCGAAAATTCCGAAAAAAATTGGATTGGAATTGGAATGTTTATGTAAATTCCGATTCCGATCCGAATTCCGATCCAAAAAAATCCGAAATGTTCTGAAGGCATTCCGATCCGATATTTCCGAAATTATGCAAATTTATTCCATATTATATATTTTATCATTTATTTAGTATGATACATATAACATATATTTTTAAAAAGATGACTAATACTATATATTAATATAAACATATGTACATTATAAATATATGTGTATCATAATAACATAAATGGTAAGTTGGTAACACAAACACCCACATTTTTCCGTACATGTAATTACTATTTTTTTTTATTAGGGAGGGGAATTGAAGATATGAGACAATTCTACAATTATTCCGACTGAAATATCCCACCAATTGTAATTACTAATTACTAAATATTTAAGCTTATTATATTCAAAATTTCAAACATGATATATATATATATATATTATTTGAGTAACATGTATTTATATACACATATATATATGAGTAACATGTATTTATATACACATTTATATATGTGTGTGTGTGTGAGTAACATGTATCTACTAGTGACATTTATTCTAACAATGTTGGATGAGCTCTAAAGATTAATCCCCCTCCTCTAAGATATGTGCTATTAAGCTTAGTATACATTGATAGTGACATTTATTTCTCTTATATATTATGTATGTTATAATATATAATATATACCATTAAACATACACAATATATATATCATACATAATTTATTTCTCTTATAACATACATAATCTAGCAATGAAAACCTTGCTAGATTGCATCTTTTTTTTTCCCTTCTTTTCTAGAATTTTTTTTATGGTAATGGTATGGGATGGTATGGTTCTAAATGTTATTTAAATTAATATTTTGAATTTTCTTTTTAAATTGGACATATATTTTAATTACATTTTAATATAAATATTGAAATGCATCATAATCTATTGTCTTTTAATTTTTTTGTTTGTTAATTTCATCATTATTCTAAAAAAAAATCCGAACATGTTCTAAAAAATATTATGAAAATGTGAAAATTCCGATTTTTTATTCGAAAATTTCAAATGTTTATCCGAAAGTTCCGAAAATGTTATATTCCGAAAAATTCTGAAAATTTCGAAAAATCCGAAAATTCCGAATCGGAATGAGATGTTGAAATTCCGATTTTTTGGAATGGAAATTGGAACATAAATTCTATTCCAAAATTTTTTGGATTGAAATTGGAACACCCTATTTCCGATCCGATCCGGCCGAAACACACCCCTATCATCAAACATATTTGTACAAAACTCGTTAAGTTAACAGAAAAAACAAAATATTTATTATTTTTATTATGTTGTTGAATTTTTTTTTTTTGGTTAATATATTGAATCATATTTATGTTACTTTGCAGTTTAAAAATGACATGTCATTCTATTGCCAATACTATTCAACATGTTACTTTGCTGAGAGGAACTACATGACGCGGCTGGTAACCCCGTCCTCCTCTCTCTCTCTCTCTCTCTCTCTCTCTCTCTCTCTCTCTCTACTCTCCTTATTCTCTCTATGTGACACTACCATATCCCTATCACAGGTACATTATTATCTACTTTGCTTTTCAGCTTCTGCCAAACTATAAAAATTGTTAGCAAAATTGAAGTAAACTAAGAAGGACAGTACCTGGGTCACCATTAGGGATACTTCAAAATCACTTCGTTTTCAAATTTAAATTTCGACAATGCTGGTGCATGATCAAAATCATTTATATTTTAAATAACTCGTTAAAGATTATTTTTATAAAAAATTAAATCAATCGAAAATCCTTTAATTATATAACTATTGTCAATTAAGTATTTAGAGTTGCATACACATTAAGCATCGAATCATTATCACCACCATCATCAAAAGTGCAAAATATAGTTGGAGATTTTGAGTCACATTATTGTCCATCAGTTTTAAACAAACTCGTCATGTAGCATTGCAGAGTTTAAAAAAAGAAAGTATATATTGTTCATACAAATCATTTTGGGCAAGCAAGTACTCAGAGAGTTTCGCGTTATTGTGATGCGTATTACAAAGGGTACTGAAACGCGTGTGGGTCATTTGGTGGAGGAAGGAAAGCCTGCATCAACCAGATCTTATTATTGTTACCACAATAACTTAAAGAGAAGACAAACCACTTTATGTTGAAACCAATAGGAGGTAGAAGAAATAGGTTTCAGCTGGACTGAGCTGGGCTGCTGCTGCTGGGCTCAATAGTTTTTTCCTCATGATCCTGCATATATAACGAACTTAATCATAAAAAAAAAAAAAATTGTATATATATAAAGAGCAAATTGTCTCTAGAATTTAGAGGAAAAAAAATATTTGGTTACCATTTGCAGCATTTTGAGGTTTGGAACTGATGGATTCAGCAACTTCTGCCGCATTGCAGAGCCAACAAAGGTGGCAATGGCATATAAGTTGGTGAGGAATCTTTGGCTGATTTTGGTGCCAATGTTGTCAATATCCGGGTTAAACTGAAGGTAGTCCTTTCTATTCTGTATAATGCTCTCACTATGTCGCGGAGGAGTAATAAGGTGAGTTGAGTGCGATGAAAGCCCCTTATCATCTGAATCAAAAAGGGGAAGGGAAGTTACTAGAATGAGTTGGATTGTGCATGTTTGTGCATTAGGTTTGGAAATTGGAAGGGGTCACACCACAACCTGCAAACCAGTTCATGGTTGAGACTTGAGATGGACCGTACATGGATCCATAACAAATCTAGTGAATGCCATCCCTGGGAAGATGTCAGATTTGCCCCTTTTTTTTTTGGTCCCAACCGGGGCTTACAGTGTATATATATTGATAATGGTTATGAAAGCATACCATTTCTACGAGAAACTGTTCTTGATAAAGCTCCTGTTATCACCACAACAGAACGCCAAGAGTTAATTAACGAGTTTATAGTAATGTGGTTTGAACTGGATGATATTTAAGATAGACAGGAATGTAGATGTAGCTCCCAAACATAAAAAGGAAAACATAGTTGAGACATGAGTGTAAGAGCATACCGTATGCACTTGGTGCTGCCTCCAGAACAGACTCTGCAAACACCAAAAACAGAATGCTAATAGTCAATGGCATATTTAACATGGGAATAAATCATTTAGTCAAAAAACTCTCCTTGTCAGTCAGTTCGAAGGTAAAACAGAATTCATCATTGAAGAGTACACGCCTTGAAAGTCAAGCACTTCTGCCTTTAGAAGAGGTAAAAAGGAGAAGAAGACATAGTCCTCATAAGAATTCTGTCAAAAATTGTTTGTGAGAGAAAGGACGTACCAAAGCTGCGATTCCTTGTCATCTTCTTGGTGCCACTGAATGAGCCCGTACAAAATTTTCATAACAAATAGAAAATTCGTAATCAATATATAATTTCCAATCAATGCAAGGGGAATTATGAAAACAACCAACTTTAAATTCAATAACCTTGTCCTGTGGTTGCATACCAGGAGAAGTTGAAGAATTGGTACATGTACAATGAACTATTAAGGCTTAATCGTTTGTGGCATACTAACCTTGTCTTGGGTAGCAGAGAAGTTATGATCTTCATCTTTAACTCAGGAAAGTTCCAAATGGTTTGCTGAGAATTACCCTCCTCCTTTTTTCCATTGTACTTCATGTTCCTTAATTTAAGTGGATCGACCAACACCAACTCCTGTTCCCCTGGATCCATAGCAGGAAAAACATTGGGCTCTTTTGACTCATTTTCCACTTGGTTCCTTTGGCGTTGTCTGATGGAGATGTCTTGGAGGTTTGGGAAGTATCGCAGCATCTCTTTCCTGAACAAGTAGACCAAATTTTCACAGTCAGAGATATGGACGACCTTTAGGTGCTTCGAATGAGGTGGAACCTGAAGTGGATCGCCACTGTTGGACTCTATCAACCCCTCCATCTTCTGACATTTGTCAACTGATATTGTTTCGAGGATTGGAAGGTAGTACAACATGTCAATCTTGAATAAATAGACCAAACTTTCGCAGCCAGAAATATTGATCACCTTGAGGCTCCTTAGACAACAAGTAACCTGCAGCCAAGGTAGATCCAAATTTCTCAGTACATGCAGCTCAGAGGTGTCTTCTGGGAGTGAGACTGGTTTCCCTTTGAAGTCACTTTTGATGAATACTACGCTGTTTTCAGGTAACTTATTTTCACAAGAACCACCCACACAGAATTTGAATTTGGATAGAGAATGAAGCTTTGAAGAAACATATCTATTAAAGGCTTCTGCATCTAGGAAGTTGATATGAAGAATAGCTAAACGTTGAAGGGCGCCCAGCTCCTTAATACTTTCTCCTTTGGTAGATCCCCACAAAGAAGCAGAGTTAGTTATCATTAACAGCTCTTCCAGACAGACTAATGCACGCACTAATTCAGCTTGAAATTCTCCCACATTGGTACGAGACAGGTTTAGGCGAATAAGGTTGGCTAATTCCTTCATCCCATCAGGCAATCGTTCTATGGGAGTACCAGAAAGGTCGAGAACAAGTAGTTTCTTAGACATTGCCAAAGAGGGCAGAGATTTTAAGTTGGGACAATCACGCAAGAGGAGTGCTCTTAGTTTTTTCAAGTTAGAAAAGGTTGACTTTGGAAGGGAATGGATAACAGTATGAGAAAGGTCTAGAACTTTGATGTTAGGCATACTAGAAAAGAAATTGTCATGCAAGTGAAAGATGGGGTTTTTCTGCAGAAGTAATGTGGATAGCTTGGGAAACTCGGGTACTTCCTTAAGTGCTTTAAGCTGATTTCCCATCAACGAGGCTCTCTCCATTTCAGACCAGTTCTCATCTTGCAACGGGAGGTAGGTAAGCTTCTCCCCAGCTTTGATTAGAAACTGATGAGGGCTTGTTTTGGTAAGATGGACTGCCATATGCCTGACTAAGTTGCGCATCTTGATGCATTCTTTGCCACTTTCTTGACTCACTGTTTCTTGCACAAGGTGAGCTCTTTTGAGCTCATCCAGTATCTCTCTTGCTTGTGTCATATCTTCTATCTGCCTTCTTCTCCCTCTGCTATCCAATAAACCCTCCCAAAACCAATGCTCCACTAACTCTTTTTTTTCAATGTCATGACCAGATGGGTATAATGCACAGTAGAGGAAACACTGCTGGGATTCTTTCTTCAGCATATCATAGCTATATTTCAGACGAGCAAATGCCCTCTCATTCATGCTTTCCAAAAGTGTAGGAGTTTTCAATTTAGTAAATGCTTCTTTCCATGCAGCCTCAACATCACCAGAATCATCCATCTTCAATTCTGTCAAGCTTTGTGCCAGTGAGAAAATTGCCAAGGGCAAACCCTGACATTCATCTATCATGTGCTTTGCAGTAGCTACACTATCTTCGCTTAATTGTGACAATTTAATGTCAGCTTCACTCTCAAACAATTCTTGTGACTCTGTAACCGAGAGAAGATGGGTCTCAACCTTCTTATGAATTTTGATGTCACTGCCCACTGGAAGTGATCTGGATACAATTATAACCTTGCAGCCATTATCCTTGGTTGGCCTTGGAATCCCGATTTCCTCAAGAGAGAGCTTCTTCCACATATCATCCAAAATGATCAGAAATCTTTTCTTTTTCAATGCATCTGCCAATGTGTCTGCTCTACTCCCAGGTGCCTTATTAAAATCGATTTGTAGTTTCTCTGCAATTTTCTTCTGCAAGTTATCGATGGGTGATTCAGATAATCCATCATTCTCCACAGTCACGCAAATAACTTTATCGAAACGGTCTTCACTATTTCCATTGCTGTTATTGTCGTCAACTAATATCTGGTTATTGACATGCGACACAACTTGTGTCTTGCCCGAACCAGCCATACCATAAACAAGTATCGTCCCAAACTCCTTTCCTCTTACACAATTCATAATCTCTTCAACTTTGCTTGCTGCCGTGCCCACTAGTTTTTCGGTGCATATGATCACTTGTCCCACCACATCGGATTCTTGCACATCAATAAATTTTTCGCCATTCTTTTGTAGTTCTTCCAACTGCCTAACTTTTTCATCAATTCTTTTTCCAGCTTTATACTGTGACCAATAGTGGGGTAGACCACAGCAACTCTTACGTATTCTGCCTTCAAAATTCCAGCCATCAGCTTCCTCGATAAAGCTCTGTGCCTCTTGCAACCACTTAGAAACTTTTAAAGACTTTTTCACCACCTTCACCTCACATTGTCGTTTTACTTCTGTCCTTCGTTGTACCAGATTGTCCTTTTCACATTTTAATTTGTCAAGATTTTCTTTGCGTTTTCTGAAAAGTTTATATTCCTCAGATAGGGGGTCACGTAAACAGGGTGATACCAAAGTTACAACTACCGTTGCACAACCAAAGACGCTGGAAATAACTGCAACCGTTTCTGCAAGGGAAAAAAAAACGGTCAAGGTCAGCCAATATCATCCATCAGGTTAGCATATATTTTAGTTTATTGAATTAGAATGGCTGATGACATTGTTTTATCTTATGCATATGATTTAATGCTTGTGAGTTTGATTTCGTTGGTGGCCCAAATGTTAAAAAACACTTTGGAAGATAAAAGTAAAAACAGACAAGGAGACATATAAACCATTTAGGAGAGACTTATAAATTATGAAAAATTTTGCCTTCCCGTGTTATAGTGATGTGACATTTATTGAAAAGAGAAATAGAAATAATAGATGAGAGAAATAGAGAGAAAAAGAGCAGAAGTCAATGAGAGAAAAGAGAGGGATGTCATGTGCATCACATGGGGGATAGGTAAGTTCTTCTCTACAAATTAAGGGGACAAGTGCAACTATTTCTCTTCAAATGAAGAAATTATTTTGTGTACCCGATACATCGTCATGTAGTATAACTAATTCAATGTGTCATAATATATGTGAATGGTATTAATACTATATCCTACTAATATAAATATACTATTCCATAATACCCTTAAATATTAAATTAATTATACCATACAACAGTGTATCGAATATATCTAATAATTTTTCATTCAGATGATATCATACGTGACACAAAGTATTTTACTTTTTAGAATAAATTAAGTTCTTAGTAAACCCAAATATAAATAATGAAACACTATCATATCACATCAGTTAACATCATAACGTTTGGATTTGTTTTTGTTGTGATCGTAAGCTTTCGTTTCTAGACTGTACGTGGTCTTAACACTAGATTATAACTGTAGTCAACTAGATTTTGGAAATGTGATATGCATGTTGTAAGTTACAGGCAAGGAATAAAATTTCGAGTTTCGAGGAAATTTTGATGGAAATTTTGACAGAAATTTCGATGGAAATTTCGATGGAAATTTCGACGGAAATTTCGAAGATTTTTAAATTTCGACAAAAATTCGACGGAAACGACGGAAATTGTTATCAAAATACGGAAATTTTGAATGAAACTTTACCATATATTTATTTAACATATTATATACTACATTGATAAAAAACATTGAAAAAACCAAATTATATGGTAGGTTTCATGTGATATGTGATGAATATAATGCGCGCTGGAAACAAATACTATTAAATAAAATTAGTATAATGAATAAATAAAATTATTATATTTTTTATACTCTATAATTTATACACTAAATCATATATACTCTATATACTAAATCTTATATACTCTATAATATATACACTAAATTTTATATATTTTATAATGTGTATTCTATATTCTTTAGGATATGGTATAAGATATTAAAGTTTAGGCTCTTTAAGATATTTTTAATTATTTTTATATAAAAATGTAATAGGATTTAAAATTTAAAAACAACTAAACGAAATCCTAAATTTTTTATTTCTTTCTAATTACACAGAGACCCCAAACCTCAAGTCCTCAACCAATTCTAAACTTTTTTTTTCCTTTCTCTTTTCTTTTCTTTTCTTTTCTTTTTCATTTCTTTCTTTTCTTTTCATTTCTTTTTCTTTTCTTTTCCTTTTTCTTTCTTTTCTTTTCTTTTTCTTTTCTTTCTTTTCTTTTCTTTTTCCTTCCTTTCCTTCCTTCCTTCTTTTCTTCTTTCTTTCCGTGAATTCACCTTTTCCTTCTCTTTCTTCTTTCCCACTGCATGCCCAGCCACCAGACCCACGCCAAGACCTTCTCTCTCCTCCCTCTTTCTCCTCCCTCCTTCTCTTCCTCTTTTCTCCTTCTTTCCCACTGCCCAGCCACCAGACCCACGCCGATCTCTTCTCTCTCTTCGATCTACTGCCTTCGGCGACGACCGGCGACGAGGCCAGCTCGCCTCTTTCTCCCCTCTCTTCCTCTGGTCTTTGCTTCCTTCCTCAGTCCATCACTGGCTTCAGCTGGGTATTTAGCGAAATTTCGACAAAATTTCGCTAATTTTCGAAATTTCGGCGAAATTTTCCGAAATTTGGTCGAATGAGTGTTAAAATTTCGGAACCCTTAAAAATCGAAATTTAAACCCTTGGTTACAGGACAAAATAAAAGCCTAATAGAATTCCTAAATAAATGTAACTATCTAAATAAAGAAAGGTGATTGAAAATTGAAATACACTAAACAGGCGCTCTTGAAAAATAAATAAATAAATAAATACACTAAACAGCTTTCTAATTAACACATCTACCATGAAAATTTAATTATATGATTTATATCTACAAAAAAAATAAATACAAATTATAGAACCTTAATTTCATGCATATGCAAGCCCATGCATTGCAGGTCTGCATGTACACAACCTTATTTTGTAGGGTGACATGATTATTTTTCAATGGCTCAATTACAAAATACACTCACCAACTATAGGGGGTATTTCAAATTGGTACATGAACAAAAAAAATGTTTTAAATTAGTCCACTAACTAATAAAAAAGAAAAAACTACAAACAAGCACATCTAATATGAATTCCATAAAAAAAGATAGTTAAATACTACTTTGGATAACAATGACGTAAATTTTTTGAATGATGTGGATACTAAATTTACTCTACATGAATTAATAATGTCATATTGATTAAAAAAATTTAAAAACAAACTAACAAAACTTTTAAACCCTGTAAAAATAAAATTAAATATGACATCATTAATTCATGTGGTTTAAATTTAGTGTTCACATCATTAAAAAATCCACATCAGTACTGTCTACATCTTAATGTCTTTATTAACAGAATTTGTAACGGATGTGTTATTTTGTAAATTTATATTAATTAGTGTACTAATCTGAAATATTTTTTTATTCATGGACCAATCTGAAATATCACGTATAGTTAGTTAGTGGGTGTATTTATAATTGAGCCTTTTTTAATTTATTAAATTTTCTCAAATAACGTACAAGATACAAATATGATTAAGAGTGTCCTATAGCTAGTGGGAACGCCAAGCAGTAGGACTGACTAGAAAAGAGTTGATGCATCGTCCCCATTGCAAAGGGGTACTGAAATTTGAACCTCTATTAACATTTAGATTCCGTTAATATCTATATGTAGTGGCATTTTTTTTTCGATATAACGTTATGTAATGTAATGTTGATAAAGATAAGTGAAAATATATATTATTCTTTCTTTTGGGTACATAAGTACGTATATATTATTCTGTCACCTAAACCAAAGTATAATATTATATAAAATTATTCTTTAGTATACACTTAATCCACCAATATATTAGATTATTCTTTATTTAATTTTCTTTTCCAAGTGTCGGCTCTGTAGACGACTTCCAACTTTTATGTTTTATTTTTGTCCAGGAAAAAAAGTAATACATAGACCATATATATAGTTGGAATTAATGAACTTGAAGCTATGGAAAAGAGCTAGCATTCAATGGAAAAACTAATGAATAACACTGTACTATATCTATATTGTACGTACCTGCCATCCGCAACTCCTTTTAGTCACTATTTCACATCTAATGTCAAATTCAGGTATACCATATCTCTTGTATTTTAGAGAACAATGAGAGCCCTAAACAGAAATAAAAACAAATAAGTAAAGATCTAATATTTTCAAAAATATAGAAGAAATTAAAACAAACTACAAACTTTACTTGAGATCCCCCCAACCCACACAGACACACTCTATTAACACCAAACGCCAAACTCTATGTTAAGATTGTCTGCCACTTCGTTTTCAATCTCAAACATTCTCAAAACAAAGAATTTGGTTGGTGAAGTTCGGGGGAGAAGAAAACCTTGTCTTTCAAAGGACTGCTAATGGGATTATCAACAACCAAATCATCTGCAACCAAAATGTTCCGATCCAAATATTTCAGTTCATTGTCGTATGTATGGTGCATGACAATATGATTGAACAAAAAGTGATCTGTCGCGGCCTAATCAACATAAATAAAAGCAAAAGGTTGTATCAAACATACCAGTTACCTGAGCTTTCTTTTTTCGTGCAAGTTAAAAAGGGATTTCACTTTATCAACTGGATCTGAAGAGAGTCTTTCAGAGTGAGGAGTTGCAAAAGCTAGCCATCCTCACTATCTCGCGTTTCCCAAAGGACCCAAACAAAAGCCAAGTGATCAGTCGTAAATAAGGCTAAGGATGACCCACGATTGACCCGAAAATTTAGGGTCATTTTTCAATAAATATTACTTTTCCCGCCAAATAATTAGTAGCTGTGGAATATGAGGGCTGTTAACAGTGGCAGTTGTGGGGGTATTGAAAAGTCTACAGTGGGACTGGTAGCCGTGGTTATTGTTTATGCATGTCCCCCTCCCCCACCTTTGTCCAATCTTACACTCAGTCGTTACTATTGTTAAATTGTGACTGTTGTGAATTAATTGCACAACCCGGTAGGTCCTGTTGTGAATTTATTGCACCACACGAAAGGTCTATATTTTTCTTTATTTTATTGAGTTCTAGTAATTTCATACTTTATTTACAGTAAATTATACGTAAGTAATTTAGATTTGCATTATTTTTTATTTAAGTACTTCAATTAAAAAAAATTGCATAGATATATCTCAATTACTATTTTTTTATACTTAGGCTCCGTCAACTTTTTCATTAACCACCCACCCTATATGACACACTGACATAAAATACTACATAGACAAAATTAAATGAAAAAAAACAGCCCCATATAGATCGATCACCTCCTTTTCTTTTTTCTTTCTTCATCTTCTCCTTTTATCTGCAACTCTTACCTCCCCTCTTTTTTCTTCCCCCTATTCTTTTTCTAATTCTTTCTTCTTCTTGTTTGATCTGAAATACCTTTTTAAAAAAATTAAAACTCAGCCAACCAAGTTCATCCCCCTTATGGCCCTAGCTAGAAACCCCGGAGCCATTGCTAACAATTGTTGGAGAAGGGCGTTTTCTCCTTTGATTCACATTTTAATATATAGCCCACACCTATGGCCTATCTCATCATCTTCAATCCATTATTTTCTTTTGTGATTTTTTGTAAATCTTTATTTTATTTCACGATCTGTTATTCATTTTTTTTATGTTTTTTTTCATTTTAGCCTTTAGTCTTTAGCAGTTCGTGATAAGGAATTAATGATGTTTGCTCATAAATGAGAGAGAGAAATCTGTAATGAGCTAAAGTCAATGGTGTTTCTTTGGTAAATTCAGCCCCCTAAATTTTCAATCCTGGCTCCGTCCTTGCGAACAACCCACAACAATTTTTGCCAGGGCAACGGCAATTTTAAAGGTTTACGAGCAGATGGAAAAGCTGAATGACGAGCAGATCGCGGAACTGCGAGAGATGTTTCGATGGAGCTTGACGCAGCTGGAGCTGGGGTCTCTGCTGCGCTCGCTAGGCCTAAAGCCGAGCCCTCACCAGCTTGAGGCTCTCATCCAAAAAACCGATTGAAATTTCAACAGACTCGTGGAGAGTGCCACATCGACACTTAACGGCCTCTCAAGTGCCACGTTTCTCAGTCCACTTCATTTGCTTGCAAACAGAACAGAGGCCATTCACTCACTCACTGGGTTTAAGTTTTAACTTCTAAGTGAAACCAAACATTCACAACTCATCGCATTCCTATATATTTGTTCGAAACTCGTTACATGTTGAATTTTCTGCTTAATACGAGTCTGTGGTGCACCCAATATTATCATGTTGTTGAATTTTCTGGCACTGAAACAAAAACGACATGTCATTCAATTTGGACTTGGGCTTGCCAATGGCATAAGCCCATCACATTTTTGTGGGTAGAGAAATTGTTTACGATGTTTTATTTATATAAATTTCATTACATCATAATTTTTTTTTTTTGGGCCAACCATCATAAAATTTATTTATTTTACTAAAGTAACAGATTCAAATATATTAAATATTTTTTATTGGATATAATAATCAAATTTGGTAAAACAATAAGTGACAACCCAGTGATAGTGACCATGAAGTCCAACAGAAATGATGTTGGGCCCAAATTTCTGTCCAACAAACAAAACTATGGTTCATTGGTTCCACAGAAAACGCGGGCCTAGGTGAAGCCCAATTGACTTTTCGACTTTAACGGTCGCAATAACTGTCTCCAATTTTCACCGCTTAAAAAATGAGCTTCTAAAAAACTCGAGCTTTACGCTGTGCGTTAACTTTTTGTACTCTCAAGTCTCTTATCCCTTGACAGCATCACCTTTGTTTTTTTCTTAAGAACCAGTTCCTTCAGCTTCCCTCCAAAACCAAGCTTCGTTAATCTCGTCTGGATAATCATTCAGGTACAATTCTTGTCCATGTGAAACTCCACGTATATTATGCATTTTCAATGCCAACAAATACAACAAACCGATACCCAGTATAGCTCACATGTTAAATTGGTGCCTATATACTTTTATCAGTCTTATGCACTTCTCATCTTGATGGGTAGTTCTAATGCCATTATGGGTTTTGCAAATTGTTGAGTTTTTTTTTTTTTTTCTTAGGGATTTTGTTTGGTTATAGTCCTTCGCTGTTTTTTGCATTCTGGGTTTAGTGAGTTTGGTCAAATTGAATGATGGGAAGCAAGAATTGGGTGGCTTTAGTTCTGTTTGTCCTCCTAGTTTTTGAAGGTTATTTCACTGAAAAAGTGTTTTCTGCCACTGTGGCATATGACCATAGAGCACTGGTTATCGATGGGAAGCGGCGGATTTTGCAGTCGGGCTCTATGCATTACCCTCGAAGCACGCCCGAGGTGAATTCTGAAATCTCAAATCTGTATTTATAGGATTGTATTTGTCTGAGCAACTTTGAAAGGCTATTGGAGGATGAATTATAATGATAATGTGGGGTTGTGATTGTTGGGGGTACAATGTTAGGATTTTAATATCAATGCAGTAATTTATATACAGTAATGTAACAGTTGACATCTCATATGGCAATTACGACATCTCATATGTCAATTACGACATTTCATATGGCAATTACGGCAGCAGTCGAATGTCAATTGGAAATCAAATGACAATTGGAAAACAAACTTCAGTAAAAATTACTTACTGTGCGGAAGTGTCTTGAATTAGTGTACAATATATATCTCAAGGATAATGAAGATAAAATCAGAGTTACATACCGTTGTTGGCCATTGAGAATTGATGGAGATTGGTGATTGAAACTTCTTTGACAAACCTTAACTCTGAGACTTCTTCTATTCTCTGTCTCTCTTTTCACACATTGTTTCTATACTGATGGAATTGTTAAGTTACTAATATATTCAAGAGTCTGTGTCTATTATAGAGGAGAGTAGAGGGCCACAGAAAATGATAAGAACGTGCTATTTAGAAAACCACCCATCATGGACTTTTATCTAAAAGCAGTTATGTGTTTACTGGCTTCCTTAATTTGTGGAGTCCAACATACATGAAAACATGTAGTGGCTAAATGGGTCACTAACGTGAAACTAACATACAATGCAGGTGTGGCCGGAGCTTATTAACAAAGCCAAGGAAGGGGGGCTGGACGTGATAGAGACTTATGTTTTCTGGAACTATCATGAGCCTGTAAAGGGCCAGGTATATAAATAACTCTAGTCATTGGTGTAAATTCATCGTTATGGGTGGTTTAATGTTGATGTTCCCTTTCATTTTCCGTAGTACTACTTTGAAGGCAGGTTTGATTTGGTGAGGTTTGTGAAGACAGTGCAAGAAGCTGGACTTTTAGTTCATTTGAGGATTGGCCCGTATGCTTGTGCTGAATGGAACTATGGGTTTGTTTCTGTTTCCTGGTCTCTTCTTGTGATTTAGCACATTGCACTGGCATTAGTTTCCTAGTTTTGAATTTTCCCCTCTGTCATAGAATTTTACTCATTCTTTAGATATCATAATCTCATGACAGGGGATTTCCTATTTGGTTACACTTTATTCCCGGAATTCAGTTTCGTACAACAAACGCTCCTTTTAAGGTACATATCTGGTACATTTATTCTTGTCAGTGAAAATAGTTTATCCATGGATAAAACAAGACCTCCTTATTTTCAGTCTTTCTTTGCAGTAGTTATGTTTTCAAAAAAAATGTATTTACATTAATGCACAACTTTCAAGTGGTTTATATTTATGCCTTATGGATTGGGAAGATTTCCAAATTGTCAATTGCAGAATGAAATGAAGCAATTTCTTGCAAAAATTGTTGAAATGATGAAGAAGGAGCATCTCTTTGCATCACAAGAAGGGCCAATCATACTTGCTCAGGTGCTTTCCTTTGACAGCCAGCCTGTGTTTACTAATTATTTCTTAATATTATTGCCCCATCAGCTAATTATTCAAAGTTTCCTGTCACGGCCTGGTGATAATTCAGTATATGTATTGAAAGATTAATGTGAGAATTTCCTGTTCATTGCCATGTCCAATATTGTACTAAGTGCATAACTGTTTTCTAAGTCATTGGATGTGTATCGAGACACAAACTAATAAGATGGTTATGCAGATTATGTATTGGAAAGGTAGTTGGGGCACTTATGGTGTTTTTGTTTATGCAATTTCATATAGTATTCTTTCATTTATTCAAGTTTCACAATATATGTTCCGGAAATGTATGCTAATAGAAGGAAATAGATCTTTTGTATTTTTCCATAATAGTTTGACTTTATGCTCCAGAAATGACACGCTTTGTTTTGTACTACTCAATTCCTTCTTCCTTTTCATTTCTGATACGTCTTCTGGCAGGTTGAAAATGAATTTGGAAATGTTGAAGGGGCATATGGAGTTGGCGGAGAACTATATGTCCAATGGGCTGCAAAAACTGCTGTTAGTCTTAATACGACTGTACCTTGGGTGATGTGTGTGCAAGAGGATGCACCAGATCCAATTGTGAGTGTTGTACTTGATTTTGCAAGAAAAATTGTTTCCTATTTTGAACATATTTTTTCTTGAGCATGGAAGGCTTCAAGGTTGCCAATCCTTTTACCTTCTAGTTGTGCTTAGATATCAAGAGCCAATCAATACTTAGGAGATTAGTTTACTTTTCTTCTTCTTTTTTTTTTGTCTGAAGTTTAATTTTCTTCTTGAAAAACAAAAATAAAATTTTAATTTACTAAGCATCTAGATTTATCTTCTCTGAGTTTCTTCCCTCTTTCATTTTACTTTTTCTTTCCTTATTTCCATTTGAGAGATTTCATTATTTTTATAAATTACCTGCAGATAAACACATGCAATGGATTTTATTGTGATGAGTTCACCCCAAATTCCCCTTCCAAACCAAAGATGTGGACAGAGAACTACAGTGGATGGTAACAATTTAGCTGATTTTACCTGTTTAACTATGTGCAAAATATTGCAGACAAGTCCCACTTTGGAGTTCATCTTAGAAATACACTGCTGAATATCACATCTAATATATAGGTTCCTTGCATTTGGCAATCCAATTCCTTTTAGACCTGTAGAGGATCTTGCTTTTGCTGTTACACGGTTTTTTGAAACAGGTGGCACATTTCAAAACTATTATATGGTAAGCTAGGCAGAATTCTACTTATGATAGCATTGTCATCATCATATTGTTCCTTAAACATTATCATAATGTGTTAGTTCTTATTTACTTGCAGTATTTTGGTGGGACCAATTTCGGGCGGACAGCTGGAGGCCCTTTGGTTGCAACTAGCTATGATTATGATGCTCCTATAGATGAATATGGTAAATTTATCCTACACTTGGTTTGATATGCCACTAGTACCAGTGTTTATTAGGAATTACATGCACTCCCATTATGCAGGTTTTCTTAGACAGCCAAAATGGGGCCACCTCCGTGACTTGCACAAGGCAATAAAGCACTGTGAAGAATATATGATCATCTCTGATCCAACTCATGTGCAACTTGGTGTTAATTTAGAGGTGTGCAACATATTTCAAGATTCATCAATAAAATTTCTGGAGTTAAAAGTCACTTGTCACTGATGGCTCAGTTTTCAGTTTTTCACCATTCTTTTCTCTTTCTCTTATCTCTTACACCATCCTGGCTTTGTTTATTTTTTTTCATCAGGCACATATCTACTATAAAAACTCCAATGAGTGTGCAGCCTTTCTTGCAAACTATGGCAGTAGTTTAGATGCAAATGTCACTTTCAATGGAAATATTTACTTCCTTCCAGCTTGGTCAGTGAGCATCCTTCCAGATTGTAAGAATGTTATATTCAATACCGCTAAGGTACATATCTGATTGCACTTTAGTATTTTGGTAGTAGAGGGAGGAGAGATAAAGAGAGAAAAAAGTTATTTTTGGTAATAGTTGAAAGTCTCTATACGGTCTTTATTTGCTATGTCCTCAACTTCCGATGATTTTGTTTCTCACAAAAATGATCAAAACTGAAGGTTGTCTCACAAAGAAGTCTCGCAGATTCTCCTTTTTCCGGCACAACCAGTGTAAATGAGTTTACATTGGAACCATCTTCATGGAGTTGGTATAAAGAAAAAGTCGGTGTTTGGAGTAACAATTCATTTATCAACTCAGGCTTACTGGAGCAGATAAATACAACAAAAGATACTAGTGATTATTTATGGTACACAACCAGGTAATGAATCCAGTTTTGATTACTCTCATGACCTATTCATTTGGATGGACTACCTTGTTGATAATATTTTAATATTTTATAACATATCCTCGTATCCTGGTTATTTTTACTCTCATCTCATCTGATGACATCTTACGGAATGTGCTTCATCATACTTGCAGTATTAATGTGGATGAAAACATTATACCTGGTCAAGAGAAAGAATTGTTTTTGCATATTGAGAGCCTGGGACATGCAGCTCTGGTTTTCATAAACAAAAAGCTTGTAGGTAGGTACTCTATTGAATTGCAGTGCAGTAAAAAATTACCATCTAACACTTGAATCCTGATGTAGTCAGAAGTTTCAAATCATTCTCTGTTCCTTTGGTGCTTTGTGTATCTAAAGAAACATTTTATACCCTAATCTTAAAGGATTTGGATACGGTAACCATGAAGATGCTAGCTTCATCCTTGATGAGAAGATTACTCTGAACCATGGAAACAATACTGTGGATGTGTTGAGTATGATGATTGGCGTACAGGTACATAATACTGTATGATGTTAATATTCATGGACACAAATGATATTGTAGAATTTTCTTTATCCCATTAATTAGGGTTACTAATTCTTTTCTCTCTGTAATTTTCCAGAATTATGGACCGTGGTTCGATGTTGCAGGAGCAGGAATTTTTGCTGTTGTTCTTAGTGACTTAAAGAACGGCAAAAGTGATCTTTCTTCTGAAGAATGGACCTACCAGGTTAGAACCTACCTAATAGCTTGCTACCTGAGAAATATTGAGTGTCAAAAGCATTTTGCTTCATAGTGGTGACATTAAGTCAAATTGACTTTGCTGAGGGAAATATCTAAATAGCAAAAAGAAATCTGTTATATCAAATACCAGGTCAGACCATCAGAACAAATAAGTACAAATTTCCTTTTTTCTTTTTTCCACTCAAAGGTTTCTATATTTTGGATTACGATCTAAAATGGTATCAGTCACTGTACTTATTTGACATTTCCTTAATTTTCAGGTGGGACTAGAAGGGGAATACCTTGGATTGGATAACATACGTCTTGCAAATAGTTCACTGTGGACTGCAGGGGTTGCTCCACCAGTTAATCATAGTTTGATATGGTACAAGGTAAGTATTTGGCATGCTTGGTTCGATGTCCTGTTTTTTTTCACATGCTTGGGTTGATGTTCTTTTTCTCATCCTCAGGCCACATTCCTTGCTCCTGAAGGGAAGGGTCCTTTGGCATTAAATCTTGGTGGCATGGGCAAGGGACAAGCATGGGTTAATGGGCAGAGCATAGGGAGATATTGGTCTGCTTATCTCTCACCATCAACTGGTTGTGTTAATGGCAGTGATTGTGACTACAGAGGAGCCTATGATTCATCTAAATGCCTAAAGAACTGTGGCCAACCAGCTCAAACTCTGTAAGAGAGAATGCATTGCTTGTTTTATTCATGGAATTTTCAATTTACTAATGAAAATGAGGAGATAATAATGTTTAGGTACCATATTCCCCGCACGTGGGTACATCATGGAGATAACCTTCTGGTTCTCCATGAAGAGCTTGGTGGTGACCCTTCAAAGATTTCTTTGATGACACGAACTGGCCAAGAGATATGTGCACATGTATCAGAGACTGACCCTCCGCCAGCCAATTCTTGGAAACCAAACATGAAATTCATGCCTCAAAACCCTAAAGTTCAACTGACCTGTGAACGAGGATGGCACATTACTTCAATTAATTTTGCTAGCTTTGGAGCTCCTATGGGAAATTGTGGTACATTCAGTCTGGGAACTTGCCATGCCGACGTCTTATCAATTGTTGAGCAGGTAAGAGAAACCTTTTCTTCTCCATATTGTTTGGTTTAAACATCGACAACTACAAAATTGTTCAATTGTTGAGATTATACATGTCTAGTTTCTTTTTTTTATTATCAATTGAGGTCATGCATGATAGGCCATTTATCTTTCTGTTTCTACTTTTTGAGATAGAGGACTTGCTAGTTTTAAGAGTTTTGTTTTTCTTAGCAAATTTTGATAGGAATCAGACTTGAACAACACACTTAAAATCTTTGCTCGTTCAATGTATTTGCAGGTTTGCCTTGGCCAAGAAGAATGTTCAGTCCCCATCTCCACAGAAACCCTTGGTGATCCTTGTCCTGGAGTGCTAAAAAGCTTAGCTGTTGAAGCTCTTTGCAGTGACTAAAATTTAAAAGTTCCACTTACACCAAACAAAGAAAGTTGAATGGATCCTTGTACAATGCTGACTAAGATGAAACAATATTCACACATATTCCAAGAAGGGCATGAAGCCACCAAATTCCAAACTGAATGATACATTAAATGTGCTTTATTCTCATAATACAAGAGACGACATAAGCATTGGCACACCACAAATGCACATTAAGCATTATTCTAGACCCGAGTTCATGGGGTCTGAACCATGTTGTTCACTTGATTACAAATAACATTCATATCATCAGGGAACAAGCAGTATCTTACCAATATGTTGGCTACTTTCCAAGAGCTTGTGAGCCTCTGCTGCTTCAGATAATGGAAAATACTTGTAGACCACAATTTTCACCTTACCAGCCGCAATTGTAGGCCACACATTGCTCTCCACTTCCCTCACAATTTCCGCTTTGTTTTCTGGACTTCTGTATCGCAACCCAGCCGCTGCATGTACAACCACCATGTGATATAAGGATATGACTAATACATATTAAACAAAGCACAACTCTTTCCGAAAGAGGTGGAAAAAAACTGTCACTAAGGTATTAATACTAGGAAAAATCAACGCTCAAGCATACACCATATCAATAAAAAATCGTTCATTCCATGTGTCAGTTTGGCACCAGATATGCAAAATGATATGTAAAATTGACGTTTAAAACATTAATGATCAAATTTCTACTGAGGAAACCATGAACTAGAGAAACCAAATCCACCCAACTCCAAACCTGTGGTACTCAAACCTACCTTGGATGGTGAGACGCTTTGCAAGCACAGTACGAAGATCTATTTCTGTAACAGAACCACTCAGGGTCCCAATGACAAAAAGTCTCCCATCAACCTTTAAGCTTTCAAGGTTTCGCCGAAAATATGATGCCCCAATGCTATCCAAGATAACATCAACACCTGCCATTGAGTATATATCAATATGTTTTTTCTTCTATAACAGTAACTATATATAAAAATTAAAGGTACAACAATCTTTCTGGAGATATATTGATGGGGTGTTGATGCAAGAGAACAAACCTTTTCCACCTGTTTCTTCCTTAACCCGTGCAACAAAGTCCTCAGTCTTGTAATTGATGCATACATCAGCTCCAAGATCCTTGCAAGCAGCCAACTTTTCCTCACAACCTGGTGATCAAAAATCTTGATTCAAGATCTACATCCATAAAACCGTAAAAGTTCTTTTTATGCCATAAAAGAAAAAGTGCAGCTTACCTGCTGTGACAAACACTCTTGCTCCCTGGTACTTAGCTATCTGAATTGCAAATGTACCAATTCCACTGGAGCCCCCATGAACCTGAAATTTTAACAGTCCTTCAGTGATATATATAAAGCTATGCATCAGACAAAGAAAGCAATAGACTTTCTCAATTGGGTTATGCCTAGAGCACAGTTTATGAAAGTATCAGCACTAATGTGCAATAATTCCAACCTATATATATGCATATTATAGAACTTTTACTTAAAATAACATATTCCATACATCCTCATTAAAATATGTCAAAGCACCTGACATTTTGAGAAAAGAAAGATACTGAGATGCTTGGAACTCAAACCATCACAGCATTTGCATTCAAATGACTGTACCAGAATATTAGAGTAGGTAGAGTAGACTTGGAAGTTACCAAAAATGATTCACCAGCAGATAGCCGACTCATCATAAAAACAGTCGACCAAACAGTGCATGCCACCTCAGGAAAACTAGCAGCATCCTTCAAAGAAACACCAACTGGGGAAGGAAAAACTTGTCCTGCTGGAGCAGCCACCTTCTCAGCATACCCTCCTCCACTAAGAAGAGCACACACCTGCATCACACAAATTGGTACAAAGGGTCAATGCAATGCTGAAAATATAGTGCTTCTATCACGCTTAGCTAGTTAGCTCTACACCAAAACATTTTGATGGGTAAACTGGGATTTTAACCCATTACCTTGTACTCTAATTACAAATCACTGATGAAGCAAATTCAAACTCTGATGAAAGAAATTTATATTCCTTAAGGTCCATTACACAAGAAGTCAAATGAACCCATGGTTTCAGCTCATGAAGTCAACTGAAAGGTAAAAACTTTGATCAAGGGTATACATTACTAACACCATTTGCAACATATTTCCGATTTCCTGTTTGGTTACTATGAAAATTCCAAACAATATCCGAATTCCAAATCACCTGATCGCCGACTTTCCAGCGTGACACGTGTTTCCCAACGGCCTCGATGGTTCCAGAACATTCGAGACCCAGGTACTGGCTGGAACCAGGGGGCGGTTGGTACAGGCCCTTCCTCTGAAAGGCGTCGGCTCCGTTCAGCGCCGTGGCCTCGACTTTGATTAGAACTTCGTCGTCTTTGAGTTCTGGGTCTTCGACTTCTTGTAGTTTCAGGACCTCCGGTCCACCTGGAGCGCTTATCACTATGGCCTTCATTGATGCTTGGGCTTGAGCTTCCACTGAAGTGAAGGAGATTGAGTGACTGACTTGACTTGTTCCATCGCAGCGGAATATATTATGCGGTAAGGAAAAACGACTTGTCGTTCAATACCCGTCTCCAAGTCCAAGTTCCAACGACATGTCGTGCGTGGGTACAAATGGAGAGGACTTTGATTGCATTTCGGTTCGGGTTATCGGGTTTGTTGTTCTTCCCTCAGTCCCTCTTCTGTTTGGCTCGTTTCTGGGGAAGTATTCTGAAAAAAGTAGAAGAAATGACGAGCCGTAGTTCAATTCAAATGCAAATTACTTGATTTAACTTCGGCCTTCCTTTTCTCAGCTGCCAAAAAGTGGGTTAAAGTACTGATTTTCTTAGAAAGTTGATGCTTGCTGGCATAATTTCTGATCACGAGATGAACAGAAGCAAAAGAATATTCAAGAAGCAAAAGGAAATGGATGAAGAAGAATAAAGAAATGAAGCTCTTAGATTGATTAATGAGATGAAGTTACAAAGTATGAGAAATACACAAAGCTTATATCAAGAGCCAGCTAAAACCAACGAAACAGACTAACAATACTAACAACAATTCCAACTAACTCATTCCTTTCTAACTGAGTAATCCTTTTAACAACTAGAGCCACTAGAATTCTGACAGCTGTATACTTAACATCCCCCCTCAACCTCAGCAAGGGGACCAAGTCTGAGGTTGCCATGACACAGGATTACCAGCAAGAATTGTGTGCTCCACTTCTTCAACCTTGCTTTCAATCAACATTACTACACTCCTGACCAACAATTTTTACACTACAAGAATCACTACCACACAATCCACTACAACTACAATTTCTTTGCAACTTCAATCAACTTCAACTTTTTATTTTGTTTTTTATTTTTTACAACTCCTTTGCAAGACAACTTCAAGAAACCACCACATGACAACTACAACTTCAACTTCAACTACAACTTAGAACCCAATCAACTACAACTCAGAATCCAATATGCTTGACTCCCAAGCCTTCACCATTTCCAAGTTCAAAAGGTTCAGCCATTGTGAGATTGGTAAGATCAGCTGTCATATGATGAGTAGCTCCTGTATCTGCAATCTAAACATCTTCAGTTGCAAAACCAACATTGGCCTGAGCAGTAAGAGCATTCAAAGTCTAAGGTGGTGCTGAGCCTTGATATGCATAGTTGTATCGATTAAAGCAATCTAAAGCCACATGACCTCTTTTGCCACAAATTTGGCATTCCACAACAGATGAAGCAGTATTCTGAGATGTCCTATCCCTATCAAAGCAGTTCACAGCAATGTGTCCTCTCCTAGAACAAATCTGACACTCAGGAACCTGTCTACTCCCATTGTTCCAATTATTGACATTAGTGTTACCCCAATTGATATGCCTACTACCATTTCCTCCAGAATTCCAACCTCTACCACCATTAGAATTGAATTTGCCACCGCTAGTATAACCTCCACCACCAGTATTATAACTTCCACCACTGTTATTATAACCTCCATAATACCCATTACTCAAATGACTGCCATAACCACCATCTCTATGAGAACCATTCCCTGTAGAAGTCCCAGAATTACCAGTACCAGTATGAGAACCACCAGAACCAAGAGTAGTATGATCAGTGTGACCATTAGAACCGTCAGTGTAACCTAATTTAGGCACTGGAAGTTTGGCAACCATAGCAAATATTGTGTGATTAGAAACCGAGGCAAGAGAAAGCTTTTTATTAATGTCTTGTTCAGCAGCAAGAAGTTGAGATCGAAACTCCTTTATAGACATAGAGCCCTGATGACCACGCAGTACAGCTTTCACATGATCAAATTCATCAGGGAGACCATTTAAGGCAACTACATAAGCATCATCATCTGTAACCTGCACCCCCACAGCAGCTACTTGAGCCCTGACATGTTTAAATTTCAGTAAAAACCTCTCAACAGTATCAGCACCTTTCTGCAAGGTTTGAAAGTCAGTCTTGAGTTGCATAATGGTTGCTCGAGAATCAGTGTTATACCTCTTCCTAACATTTATCCAAGCTTCATGAGCAGAAGAACAGTCTAAGATGTATTCCATAGATTCTTCAATAACAGATGCCATCAACAAACTAGTCAAAGCCTTGTCTGTCTGATCCCATTCAGTAAAAGCTCTATTAACCTCCAGTGTACTAATACCATTCTCATCCAGGACAAATTCTAGTGGACAAACAATTGACCCATCTAAATATCCAAACATTCCATGACCTCCTAATACTGTTTTTACTTGAAAACTCCATTTGAGGTAATTATAATCATTCAACCTCAAGGTCAGAAAAGGAAACAAACCATGAACTCTACTTGCAATCGACATGGCTACAGATCTATTCCAACAACAATCTCACAACACTTACAACAATATTTCAACACTCCAACACTCCTGAAAACTCAACACTTCAAGAAAATGCACAATACTTCAAGAAACATCAATACGGTCAAGAATTTATCAGAAATTGACACAACCAAGATCTATCACAGCAACAAAGAACAATATGATCCCAAATCAGAACAATTACTTGAGCAAAACAAGAACATACTCCAAGAAATCACACTTCTCTGATCAATTAACAAAGACAAGAAGAGAGACACAATACCCAACGACGAACGATAACACAGACGACGAAGTTCGCAATCACAATTTAAAGAACTCGAAAAATCCAAAGTACAACCCACATTGCGAAAAGAACCAAGCACTGAAAAAATTGCAAAATCAGTAGACGAAGCACAACACCTTTACTACGCTGCAGAAACCAGAGACGATCGGACGATCGGAGAAGACAATCGGAGAAGATCAGATGATCAGACCCATGGACCCACGGACGAAGAGGAAAAATGAACAAAAAGGAAGACGAAGACAAAAATGAAGTCGAAGCTAGCAGCAAAAGCAAAAAGCAAAGGGAAGTTCAAGACCCATGGACCAAAAGCGTGAGCTAGGGGCTCTGATACCATGATCACGAGATGAACAAAAGCAAAAGAATATTCAAGAAGCAAAGGAAAATGGATGAAGAAGAAGAAAGAAATGAAGCTCTTAGATTGATTAATGAGATGAAGTTATAGAGAATGAGAAATACACAAAGCTTATATCAAGAGCCAGCTAAAACCAACGAAACAGACTAACAAGACTAACAACAATTCCAATTAACTCATTCCTTTCTAACTGAGTAATCCTTTTAACAACTAGAGCCACTAGAATTCTGACAACTGTATACTTAACATCCCCCCTCAACCTCAGCAAGGGGACCAAGTCTGAGGTTGCCATGACACAGGATTACCAGCAAGAATTGTGTGCTCCACTTCTTCAACCTTGCTTTCAATCAACATTACTACACTCCTGACCAACAATTTTTACACTACAAGAATCACTACCACACAATCCACTACAACTACAATTCCTTTGCAACTTCAATCAACTTCAACTTTTTATTTGCAGGTTTGCCTTGGCCAAGAAGAATGTTCAGTCCCCATCTCCACAGAAACCCTTGGTGATCCTTGTCCTGGAGTGCTAAAAAGTTTAGCTGTTGAAGCTCTTTGCAGTGACTAAATTTTAAAAGTTCCACTTACACCAAACAAAGAAAGTTGAATGGATCCTTGTACAATGCTGACTAAGATGAAACAATATTCACACATATTCCAAGAAGGGCATGAAGCCACCAAATTCCAAACAGAATGATACATTAAATGTGCTTTATTCTCATAATACAAGAGACGACATAAGCATTGGCACACCACAAATGCACATTAAGCATTATTCTAGACCCGAGTTCATGGGGTCTGAACCATGTTGTTCACTTGATTACAAATAACATTCATATCATCAGGGAACAAGCAGTATCTTACCAATATGTTGGCTACTTTCCAAGAGCTTGTGAGCCTCTGCTGCTTCAGATAATGGAAAATACTTGTAGACCACAATTTTCACCTTACCAGCCGCAATTGCAGGCCACACATTGCTCTCCACTTCCCTCACAATTTCCGCTTTGTTTTCTGGACTTCTGTATCGCAACCCAGCCGCTGCATGTACAACCACCATATGATATAAGGATATGACTAATACATATTAAACAAAGCACAACTCTTTCCGAAAGAGGTGGAAAAAAACTGTCACTAAGGTATTAATACTAGGAAAAATCAACGCTCAAGCATACACCATATCAATACAAAATCGTTCATTCCATGTGTCAGTTTGGCACCAGATATGCAAAATGACATGTAAAATTGACGTTTAAAACATTAAGGATCAAAGTTCTACAGAGGAAACCATGAACTAGAGAAACCAAATCCACCCAACTCCAAACCAGTGGTACTCAAACCTACCTTGGATGGTGAGACGCTTTGCAAGCACAGTACGAAGATCTATTTCTGTAACAGAACCACTCAGGGTCCCAATGACAAAAAGTCTCCCATCAACCTTTAAGCTTTCAAGGTTTCGCCGAAAATATGATGCCCCAATGCTATCCAAGATAACATCAACACCTGCCATTGAGTATATATCAATATGTTTTTTCTTCTGTAACAGTAACTATATATAAAAATTAAAGGTACAACAATCTTTCTGGAGATATATTGATGGGGTGTTGATGCAAGAGAACAAACCTTTTCCACCTGTTTCTTCCTTAACCCGTGCAACAAAGTCCTCAGTCTTGTAATTGATGCATACATCAGCTCCAAGATCCTTGCAAGCAGCCAACTTTTCCTCACTACCTGGTAATCAAAAATCTTGATTCAAGATCTACATCCATAAAACTATAAAAGTTCATTTTATGCCATAAAAGAAAAGTGCAGCTTACCTGCTGTGACAAACACTCTTGCTCCCCTGTACTTAGCTATCTGAATTGCAAATGTACCAATTCCACTGGAGCCCCCATGAACCTGAAATTTTAACAGTCCTTCAGTGATATATATAAAGCTATGCATCAGACAAAGAAAGCAATAGACTTTCTCAATTGGGTTATGCCTAGAGCACAGTTTATGAAAGTATCAGCACTAATGTGCAATAATTCCAACCTATATATATGCATATTATAGAACTTTTACTTATAATAACATATTCCATACATCCTCATGAAAATATGTCAAAGCACCTGACATTTTGAGAAAAGAAAGATACTGAGATGCTTGGAACTCAAACCATCACAGCATTTGCATTCAAATGACTGTACCAGAATATTAGAGTAGGTAGAGTAGACTTGGAAGTTACCAAAAATGATTCACCAGCAGATAGCCGACTCATCATAAAAACAGTCGACCAAACAGTGCATGCCACCTCAGGAAAACTAGCAGCATCCTTCAAAGAAACACCAACTGGGGAAGGAAAAACTTGTCCTGCTGGAGCAGCCACCTTCTCAGCATACCCTCCTCCACTAAGAAGAGCACACACCTGCATCACACAAATTGGTACAAAGGGTCAATGCAATGCTGAAAATATAGTGCTTCTATCACGCTTAGCTAGTTAGCTCTACACCAAAACATTTTGATGGGTAAACTGGGATTTTAACCCATTACCTTGTACTCTAATTACAAATCACTGATGAAGCAAATTCAAACTCTTATGAAAGAAATTTATATTCCTTAAGGTCCATTACATAAGAAGTCAAATGAACCCATGGTTTCAGCTCATGAAGTCAACTGAAAGGTAAAAACTTTGATCAAGGGTATAAATTACTAACACCATTTGCAACATATTTCCGATTTCTTGTTTGGTTACTATGAAAATTCCAAACAATATCCGAATTCCAAATCACCTGATCGCCGACTTTCCAGCGTGACACGTGTTTCCCAACGGCCTCGATGGTTCCAGAACATTCGAGACCCAGGTACTGGCTGGAACCAGGGGGCGGTGGGTACAGGCCCTTCCTCTGAAAGGCGTCGGCTCGGTTCAGCGCCGTGGCCTCGACTTTGATTAGAACTTCGTCGTCTTTGAGTTCTGGGTCTTCGACTTCTTGTAGTTTCAGGACCTCCGGTCCACCTGGAGCGCTTATCACTATGGCCTTCATTGATGCTTGGGCTTGAGCTTCCACTGAAGTGAAGGAGATTGAGTGACTGACTTGACTTGTTCCTTCGCAGCGGAATATATTATACGGTAAGGAAAAACGACTTGTCGTTCAATACCCGTCTCCAAGTCCAAGTTCCAACGACATGTCGTGCGTGGGTACAAATGGAGAGGACTTTGATTGCATTTCGGTTCGGGTTATCGGGTTTGTTGTTCTTCCCTCAGTCCCTCTTCTGTTTGGCTCGTTTCTGGGGAAGTATTCTGAAAAAAGGAGAAGAAATGACGAGCCGTAGTTCAATTCAAATGCAAATTACTTGATTTAACTTCGGCCTTCCTTTTCTCAGCAGCCAAAAAGTGGGTTAAAGTACTGATTTTCTTAGAAAGTTGATGCTTGCTGGCATAATTTCTACTGGGAAAATCTACCAGTGTTGTTGACAGATATGGGTGGGTCTGGGCTATGGTGGACTTGGAGGATGATTGGTTTTCTGTTATTGGTGCCAGGGATTCTGGGCTGGGGCAAAGAAGGCCACTATGCAGTTTGCAAGATAGCAGAGGTGAGTAAGTATATTTAGTGCTACAACACTTTTATTTTTTATTTTTAATAGTGGGTGTTTCTGGTTTTGTATCTTGCTGTGAATAAAAAGTTTTGGAGTCTGTCAAAGCCTCAAGGTTCTTTGGAATTTGATTTTATGCTCCCCAAGCCAACATGAAAAGGAATAACTAGAAATGATGCAATCTTGCTTTGGTACTTGCAAACATGTTGCTACAAGAGTCATTGGCCAATACAAATAGCTATGGTAGAGATAAGAGTGGATTTTGGGCAGTCAAGTGTTAGCAGAATTGTCAATACCATCCTGGGAAACATACATAATTTGGATACCCCATGTCATTTTAGCTTCATTTGGGATCAAAATGTGTTTTAAGTGCGAATGAAGTTAAAGTAATGGGTGTAGAGTTTTGTCCCTGTCACTTCATATTTGTGCTTATATTGCAACTCTGAAGATGGCGATGAGGTGGGTTCTGAATCTTGAATTATACGGAGGTTTGATGAGACACCTTTGTTTTGATCCAGGGATTTCTGAGTGAAGATGCTCTAGCTGCAGTAAAACAATTGCTACCAGAGTCTGCCGAGGGTGATCTTGCGGCAGTTTGCTCCTGGCCTGATGAGATTCGCTTCCATTTGCGGTGGAGTAGTGTTTTACACTATGTTGACACACCAGATTTTATGTGTAACTACAGATACTGCAGTAAGTAGCTAGTTTTCAATGGTCCGGTGATGCTACTTTGCAGTATTTTGTATATTAAATTTTCTGAATGTTTCTCTAATTAAATTGCTGTGAGATTCTCTATTATGTAATATAAGACGGTGCATATGTTAATGATTTGGGACTGCGCAATTTAATGCATGGTCTTCCTTTAACTTTACTCAAAATAAAAGATAATGTTATTGCCCTTGTCTAATAGGAGACTGCCATGACCCTTCTGGACATAAAGATAGATGTGTAACTGGAGCAATTTACAACTATACAATGCAACTCCTTTCGGATTATCATGACTCCATCTTGGAATCAAAATGTAAGCACCCATATTTACTAGATTTAACACTTACCCTTTCTAACATATAATTATTCCTAAATATCAAATTCCTTTTTTTTTTTTTCATTTAATGACAGACAACTTAACAGAGGCACTTATGTTCTTATCTCATTTCATTGGGGATGTCCATCAGGTTTGCTCTTCATACTGGTACCTCAAAACTTTAACCGCCTTATGGAAAAAGCAAACCATGCAGTGGCATACCACTTGAAACTTTAATGAACAATTGAATTTTAGATCTCAAATTCACTTTGCTTGTAAAACTAACTATTACATTCGTTGATTAAAACATTTTTAACCTAAATATTTCTGTGGTTTACTATGGAACATTCATGGATTGGATTTTTCCATCCACATTGAAGAGTTTTTCTAGATAAAATAGTGCAAATTAATGAAAGATAGAGGTTTATAAGATTTCTGCATATTTTAGAAGAGAAAACATCATTTTCATTTTCTTTTAAAACTTCAAGTTTTGTGTTGACAGCCCTTACATGTTGGTTTCACTGGAGATGAAGGCGGGAACACAGTAATAGTCCGGTGGTATCGCAGGAAGACAAATCTTCACCATGTAAGTCTTAATTCCTGCTTAATGACCACTATAGTGGTGTAAGTGCAGATTAATAAGCACATATTTGGTTACCCTTTCAACTTGGACATAAATACATGATTATAGTCTTCTTTCCCCTTTATTTTCCACTTCCATCCCTTGCCCTGTTTTTATGGATTTATTTTTTGACAAGAATGACTGTGCAAAGAAACAGTCAGATGCCACAGGTTATTGCAATGGGAAAATATGGCATATGTGTTGTTTGTTTCATTTTATAAGCAGTATGCAGTTTGATTCTGTAAGATGGTTTTGTTCCAGGTCTGGGATACTATGATCATTGATTCTGCACTAAAGACATTCTATAGCCAGGATCTTGCAATCATGATAAAGGCCATTCAAAGGAATATTACGGTATGAAGTTCATTTTTTATTGATGTTTTAGTTTGTTATAGAGTTTAATGTGCTTTAGTCCTCACAAGAGCGCACATGCCTGTACAGCAATGTGATACTTACATTTGCTTTTTGTTTATTTGTATATACTCTCCGTAGGATGGTTGGTCCAATGATATATCATCATGGCAGATTTGTGCAAATAATCAGACTGTATGTCCAAATGAGTACGTACATGTTTCTTTTATTTCCTTTAATGCTTGATACCACTTCATGCCTAACCTGATGTTTTGAGATGTTTGATCTGTTCAGTTTAGTTTACTTGGCTTTTCATCTTCCCAAATCCCAAGCTCAATTTCAGGAATTGGGTGAAAGTGGTGTTGTAAGATATGAAATATAGGGCATTGTGTAGCTTACTTAATTTTAATCTCCCAAAGTTAATAAGGTGAAAGTAGTGGTGAATTATTTATTATAGGTAGATTGAAATAGATTCTAGCCATTGATTGGCCATGCTGACATGCATATTCCATTTGGCGTCAACCATACTGCTAAAGGTGGGATTTTCATATGAATGTCTTTTCATGGTTGAAAGAGCAATTACTAATGCAGATTCTCAAACAGAAATACATACTAACAGATCCATCTTTTATCTTGTATATAGAAAAGAAATTAACACCATAAATCTGATATTGAAATTAAGGCATGTTTAGATTTGGTTTAACTTGTTTTTGGTCTTCCAGGTATGCTTCTGAAAGCATTAGTTTGGCATGCAAATACGCTTACAGGAATGCCACACCAGGAAGCACTCTGATTGGTATGTTCTCTTTTCTGGTGAAGATTTGCGTTTTCATATGCAGAGCTTGCAAGGCACAACAAGTTAATTTTGAATTTATCACCAAAAAAATTCCCATAAGAAGTTGCCTTTTATTTGTCCTGGATAGGAGAAAATAAAAAATAAAAATTCAGCTAGGATTTGATTTTCCATGGTAGTTTCGTTTTTCCTTCCTTAAGTGCTTCTGTATTGGTTCCCTCTAGTTGACTTTTGCATCATTCACATTGCATGTCCTATTATATAATCACATTTCTGATTTCTTATATTGCTGGTTTCATCACATCACATGGACATGCAGCATTTTTCTCTTGATGCTAGCATATTCTGAAAAAGTTTTGTTCTAATCATGTGAATTAGATGATTACTTCCTTTCTCGGCTACCTGTTGTGGAGAAGAGACTAGCTCAAAGTGGGGTCCGCTTGGCTGCTACCCTCAACCGTATCTTCTCTTCTAAAGCAAAAATTGCTGAAGCATGAAAATAAGAAGAGGATAGGGATGCATCTTCAGAGGGTCGAATATAATGGGCCCCACCATTATTTCCTAGAAGCTTGAAGTTCCCCTACGCGAGCCCTCATGTACCAGATTTGTTCATTCTTAATGTATTATTCTTCCTCATATGTTGGTGATGCCCCCAATATGCCAGAATATACCCCACGTTGCTTGTGTTAAATATTAGCTTTTGGGGCACTTATAATAGAGGGAAGACCAAACTTGTACTCATTGACAACCTTTGATGGCTTCTAAATATATACGTATCCAAGTCCTTCTGCTGGGCTTATAAATAATCTGTGTAGTGTCATATTATTGACGAACAAATTAATCTGTTGGTTATCTAAGCAGAGAGAACTTAAGATGGGCAAGTATAGAGGCTTTGGGGGACTTCCCCACTATGGGTTTGTTTTGTTGCTGGCTTTTGTTTGCATTATAGTCCCAAGAACACAAGCATGGAGCAAAGAGGGCCATATTATGACATGCAGGATTGCACAGGTAATGTCACTCCATTCCTCTGGGAAGTAGGTCTTGTTCTGTATGGGCCACATCTTGAATGTCGAACTATTAAAATGAGTTACCCAAGAAATACCGTACTCTATTTTTTGTTATATGCTTTATTGCATAAATGTCATCCAGACTATGAGGGTTGTACGCAAATGTTATCCAATCTTTTAATTGTGACAATTTGTCATCCAATCTTTCAAAATTGTGCAAATTTGTCATATACTGTCATATTTTCTGTTAAATTAGAATATTATGTTAATCTAGATTTTAAATAAATTTTTTATTTAAAAATACAAAAAAAAAAAACCTAAAATTAAATTTAAAAAAACAAAAAAAAATTTAGGTGAAATGACGAAAATAATATTATTTTTTTCGTTTTTGCCAAAAAAAAATATATTATATTTTATATATTTTTTAAATGAATTGACAAAAACATCCCTAATTTTAAAGGGTGAATGGATGAAATTCATGACATATGGCAAATTTGCACTGTTTTAAAATATTAGATGACAAATTGTCACAATTAAAAGATTGGATGACATTTGCGCACAAATCTCAAAATCTGGATGACATTTGTGCAATTCGGCCTTTGTTATATTAAATAAATTCTATTTTTCCACGTTTCCTCGTCACTTGAACTAATCTCTAATGCAAAGAGCCATTATTATAGAAGAGAAAATAGATTAGTCGATCAAGATTTAACATTGTCACCAAATATTGTGTTTTTAAAAAAGGAGTACGTGTCTCACGATTTTTCACTCTTTGATATTCAATGTCACGTCTAATTCTATTATAAATTTGTAATTTTGCAAAATCTACAAACCAATGAATCAAATCGAGTTTTGACAAAATTTATAAGAACAGAAGTTAAAAGTTTGTGGAAAAAATTCATTAAGGTGTGTCCAAGGCAGATGTTCTTATCCTCCAAAGGGTACAGAAATTGAATTTATGGTGACTAATTATTGATGAACTGCAGGCACTTCTGGAGCCTGAGGCCGCAGAAGCAGTTCAAAATTTATTACCTCACAATGTGGATGGGGACTTGTCAGCTCTGTGTGTATGGCCAGACCAAATCAGGCATTGGTACAGATACCGCTGGACTAGCCCTCTTCACTTCATTGACACACCTGATAATGCTTGCAACTTTGACTACTCAAGTAAGCCACAGGCCTGTTTAATCCTGCTTAATTAGCAATTGAATGCAAGATTAAGGCTAACTTTCATTGGGGATTATATTATTATATATATAGGGGATTGTCATGGCCCACATGGGGCCAAGGACATGTGTGTTGCTGGTGCCATCCAAAACTTCACCTCTCAGCTTTCACACTACACAGAGGGAACATCTGACCGTCGATGTAAGCAAGCCCATTCATTGTGTTAGTATTAATTGCTTCAGGTTTTGTCAATGCATGCTTTCTTGTACTCTGCTAATTACACAACATCATGGTTTCTCTGTCTTTGACTCTTGCAGACAACATGACTGAGGCCTTGCTTTTCTTGTCACACTTCATGGGTGACATCCATCAGGTATGTACATACATATGTGGGGGATTCCAACATTTGTTCTTGAATTTGTAATATCTCTTTTTAAGGTTTTTTTTTATTTATAAGTTTTTAATTATGTTTCTGATGTTCTTTTTGTTTTTTCGCAGCCGATGCATGTTGGGTTCACGTCGGATAGAGGAGGAAACTCAATAAATTTACGTTGGTTCAGGCACAAATCAAATCTCCACCATGTAAGCATTTGGGTACATTTTGCCATTTTCTTAGAGTTTTAGATAACCTCTCGAATATTACTCAAAACCCCTATTATCTTTAAACTTCAAAAAAACAAAAAAACAAAAAAAGCATTAAAAAGACAATGTTACGAACCTTTTCTTTTTGTAAAAAAATGTTACTGTGCAGGTATGGGATCGGGAGATTCTACTTACAGCTCTGGCGGATTATTATGACAAGGATATGGAACTCCTCCTAGAAGACATACTGGGAAATATCACAGATGTAAGGACCAATTATTTATGTGAATTATTTTAAATGAACTAAGCTTATGATTTTTTTATATTAAAATTCATTATGTTATGTAAACAGGGAAGCTGGGCTGATGATGTTACATCATGGCAACATTGTGATGATCAGCTTTCATGCATAAAAAAGTAATCTCTCTCTCTCTCTCTCTCTCTCTCTCTCTCTCTCTCTCTCTCTCTCTCTCTCTCTCTCTCATATCTCTTCATCTTCATGTATATTTGTATTTTCGTACCCTCGATGATTTTGTTGATATGAATATTTAATATCTTATTATGTATGTAGGTATGCTACGGAGAGTATAAACATAGCTTGCAAGTGGGCTTACAAGGACGTTGAGGACGGTGATACTCTAGAAGGTATATATACAAATTAACACATTTTACTATCCAATACGATGGTACAAAGCTCTTGACTTAGTAAGCTTTGCTAAATGATGAAGAAATAAGTTAAAATTAGAAAAAGTCAAAAAGTTTCATCTGGTAAACAAGAATCTCTCTAAGGTAAACAAGAAAAATAAGAACAAACATGATTCGGCGATGTAAAGGCCCAACAGCAAGAACAAACACAATAGGGCCCACGAAAAGGTCAAACAGCAAAAACAACATGATTTGCAATTTTGATCCAATTTCCTTTTAAATTTTGCATATATGTTCTCACATGTTATAATTTTATTAAATTGGTCACACCATTGCATTGCATGATAAAAATTTCGTCATTATATGTATAGTTTAATTTTTTATAATGAATCATGATTTGATTTGTTATATTATAGATGATTTTTCTGACAAAAAAAAAAAAATTATAGATGATTACTTCCTTCCACGGCTACCTATTGTGGAGAAGAGGATTGCTCAAGGTGGGGTCCGCTTGGCTGGTATCCTGAATCGCGTCTTCTCTTCTGAAACACAAGTTGCATCACATAAACGGTCACATTCACGTTCACCCACCTAGCTTTTGCTACAACTTTTATGATGACCAATTCAAGCATCAAGGTACCCAAAGCCTAGCTACCTAGGATATATAGATCGCATCATCACATACACATTATTGTTTGTAGCTTCAAGTTCCAATTCCAAATTAGCTAGTTATTGTTTCCTTTTAACACAAGACATTAATCCACCAACTTGTACTTAATTCCTTGCAAAATTGTTATTTCACTTAATTCCTAATATATTGTTGATGCTTCTATGTCCCATAATTGCTACAACTCCTTGTGGATCTATTCGTGAATTAATGAAACACTATCATAATAGTCTCGGCGCTTTTGTCAATAATTTTATTCTATTTGTACCTTTGCATTTTATTTTGTATCTTAATGAATTACCATTTGTAACTTGTTACACCGACAATTATATCCTTCAAATTAGTATTGTAGAAATGTGTAAAAGTTAAAACACCAATACCCCTCTTGTGTCTTATTTGTTTCATTATAATGAAGAGTGAGGCTATGCAGACCACCTTTAGTTGCTGAGTTGACCACCTTAATATATTTTTTTCAACTTTTTTCCTATTTTACCCTTTATTACAAAAACATGATGAAATCACCCAGATCCATTCGGTGGTCATCTACCGAAACATCCACCAATGTTCGGCAGATAAGTATCGAATAAATATAAATATTTCGACAGATAACTGTCGAATGCCTTTTTCATTTCTATTTAGTGGTTATCTACCGAATAATCCACCAATGTTCAGCAGATAACTGTCGAATAACCATAAATATTTCGGTAGATAACTGTCGAATGACCCGACGAACAAAATTGAAATTTTTTGTTTTAAGGGTAAAGTTGAAATTTTAAAATAGGGTAGTCAACTCAGCAATTTAGGGTGGTCGGAATAGAACTGGCCTATAATGAATCCTGCAAGTGGGCCAAATCTCATAGTTGATAAGTCTTTTGGATGACATAGAATGGACTCATAGGCCCAAATCGAATCATGGTTTAGGACAGCTGTAGCTGGTTGACTGTAACATTGGATCATCAATCTTTCTCACCGGTCCGTAAATCACGACCAAGTTCAGTCAAAGGTGGGCCTTGGCGGCCCATATGAAACCTCAAAGGACGGCCCCGATATCGTGGGAGACGAGACAGCTCACAGCGGCCTACTCAAAATTTTCTGACTAGGGTTTGGTAGGTAGCCAAAGCAGCAGAGATTGTTCATTGTTCATGGCAGTGGGACCCAGTGAAGGACCTGATGGTCCAAAAACGCCATGAAACCTTAACCAAACGACGCCATACTATATTCTGAAGGGTCAAACCAGCACTCTTTCTTTTTTCTTATTTTGGTCAAAGCCAAACCAACGCTCTTTCATGCCAAACTCTTCCATGGCATGCCTCACAATGAAGTGGGACCCACATGGAAGAGTCTCACCTCTTTCATTTTCCTTTTTTTCCTCCGCATTTTCTTTCCACAGTTGGCCTTGTCCAGAATCAGAATATGCTTACCTCGAACGCTGAGGCCTTAATTTTTCCAAATTTTTTAATAATATTTATTTGTTTCTCTCCAAAAATAGTAAAGTAAAATACGTTCTCCTCAAATCTCAACAAACTTGCTTGCGTCGCAAGTCGGCGCCTCCTTCATTTCATTTTCCGTTTATATAAATAAAATATTTAAAGAGAAATGGAAAACCTTTCGCATTTGTAGTAGTATTAAGAAGGAAGGTGCTCCAAGAATCTTGGATATTCACGCGCGCTCTCTTCTGATTCTGAAGCAAACAACTCACTGAGTCATTGCTCCGAAACAGTAAGCGTTCTTAACCATCTGCTAGCTTCACACAAATCACGTTTTTTTTTTTTTTTTTTTTTTCCATATTACAATGCTTATCAACGGTTCTGCATTTTCCGTGTTCTTCAATCGTCTTAGATTTCGTTTCTTTTTCTGTTTTCTTTGTTTCTGATAGGATCTACATATTTTCCTTGGTATTTATCAACATATTCGAGTTTGATTTTTGAACTTTGGTATGTAAAGCATAGAAATTTTGTTTATATTTGTGGCTGCCATCCAATTTGTTCCTTTCTAAATTAAAGAATTGCAAGTTAACATTATATATTAATTAAATGTTTCATGAATCTGGGAGTTGGGATTTTCAATCAAGAAATATTTGGCATAATATATTAATCAGCCAGTCACCAAATGTGTGTTGGCAATGCATAAGTAGTAAGCTACTAATGTTGATGTTTTTGGCTCCTAAATTTACAAGAGCTTTTCTCCTTGTTTCTTCCCTCAGCTGATGACTAAATCTATGTTCTTTTTTGTTTTCTTGTCAAGTAGTATCTTGGAAACGAAGGTTGCCATACATAACAAACTTACTTGGCTTCCTTTGGAGTATAGCTCTAATTGTCCTGCCTATTGTCATTACCTCTCCACCTGTTTTGGAGTCGTCAATTCAGCTTCCTATAAATATTTCTGCCTTCAAAGGTTACTTGTATAATGGTTGTAATTTGCATTGCTCATTTGTTTCACCTTCTGTGGTTCAAGTTCAACAGGTTCAGAGGGTACTTAGTCTTGCTTAAGGGACTGGTATTGTGCTCTCAACATGGCAATGGAAAGGATTGCTAGGACTGCAAGGAGTGGCTTCAGAAGGCCATCAGGAGGTGCCTTTGGAAGTCACACAAGTGAGAAGGACATGTTCTCTGAGGCAGCATCCATACCCAAATGTTCCTTACCTTCACTTGAAAATAGCACTAGAAACAGCAATTTTTTGTACCTTTCCAGCATGTCAAAGGTGAATCACAATATTTTTTGGAGCAGGGGAATAAGGGTAACCCCAAATTATCAATGTTCTTCAGCAGAAAGGATTGTTGAGGAGTCTGATTCAGAGTATAATGACCCCAAGTATCCGGGACTAGAGGCAACCAAGCCAGGTGAAAAGCCAAGAGTGGTTGTCCTTGGTACTGGCTGGGCTGCCTGTAGATTCCTCAAGGGACTAGACACCAAGATTTATGATGTTGTTTGCATATCACCAAGGAATCACATGGTCTTCACTCCTTTACTTGCTTCAACTTGCGTTGGTACCCTGGAATTCCGTTCAGTAGCTGAACCTGTTAGTCGTATACAATCTGCATTGGCAAAAAATCCTAATTCATACTTTTATCTGGCTTCCTGCGTTGGCATTGACATAAACAAACATGAGGTAAGCCAATCCTCTCAAACCAGCTTTTTTTTTCCCCCTACTCTGTACAAGATATATTTATCAACTATTTTGGTTTAAGGGTTATATACAATGTCACAGCATGTAAAACAAGATCAGTTCATAACTAAATTCATTAACACGAATTGGGTATTTGTTTATATTTTTCATTGATCACAACATACTGCACATTTTACTGATATCTAGATTGTAAGATAGGGAGGTAGAATAACAGCTTTCAGGTTGATTATTGCAATATGAAGTCATAGCAACACAATGTTAATCCTCTTCTTTCATATAGGTGTACTGCGAGACAGTTAGCAATGGTGGTTTATCTCATGAACCTTACAGATTCAAAGTTGCCTATGACAAGCTTGTCATAGCTGCTGGAGCTGAACCCCTGACATTTGGTATCAAGGGTGTGCAGGAACATGCATTCTTTCTCCGTGAAGTGAATCATGCCCAAGAAATTAGGAAGAAGCTTCTCTTGAACTTGATGCTCTCTGAAAATCCAGGTGAGTGAGGTTATAGATATTTGAAGACCCTCTTTTGCTCTCTGAAGGATGAGTGGAAGAGAATATTTTGCAAAAATTCGTTTCCTCTCTCAAACTGTCAAACATCTTATGCATTTTCCTTTACAGGCATATCAGAGGAAGAAAGGAAACGTCTCCTACACTGTGTTGTTATTGGAGGTGGCCCTACTGGGGTGGAGTTCAGTGGAGAATTGAGTGATTTCATCATGAAAGATGTTCGTGAGCGTTATACTCATATTAAGGATTACATCAAAGTCACCCTCATTGAGGTACTTATTTGTAATTATCTTCTATATGTATGCATTGGCTTTCTTATGGATGGAAATGATGAAGTCATCGATTGTTTTCTTTTCTGTATTTTTCTTGAACAGGCAAATGAGATTTTGTCATCCTTCGACGTGGGGTTAAGGCAATATGCAACAAAACACCTAACTAAGGTAAATTGATTTGCTTTCTGTGTTCTTGCAGATATTCTTGTTACTTTCCAGGACTAATTTGAAATATGAACTTTTGCACCAGTGTGGTGTTAGCCTTATGCGAGGTGTTGTGAAAGAGGTGCATTCCAAGAAGATAGTTCTCAATGATGGCACTGATGTTCCCTACGGACTTTTGGTCTGGTCGACAGGCGTTGGTCCCTCACAGTTTGTGAAATCACTTGATCTTCCCAAGGCCCCTGGGGGAAGGTAATATGCACCAGCATTTCTTACATTATCTTTCTTATTTTTTTTCATTTGTTGATTTCTTCCTTCTGTTCAATGTATTAAGGATCTAAATCAGTCCTATTGAGTGATACAGGATTGGTGTTGATGGGTGGCTGCGGGTTCCTTCTGTGGAAGATGTGTTTGCACTTGGAGATTGCGCTGGTTTTCTTGAGCAGACAGGGAGGCCAGTGCTTCCAGCTTTAGCTCAGGTTAGAATCATTTTTGTGCTCTACAAATTATACATTGCTGTCAAGCCTGACATATGCCCTTTGTTGTTGAATATTTGAATGACTATTTGGTCACGTAAAGAAACAGATATAGAGGAAAGAGTCTATCATGAAGTATGGCATCACATTAGCATGTCTTTGCAGTCAAAATATGTAGCCAATTGAAAGAGCTAATCACATCCTTAGAAAAATTCAAGTGAACTCACATTTGCTAACTTAGAACACCATATGTACGTGGTTGAGATGCCCTAATTTCCTTGTTCCCCAACAATGTGAAAGAACAAAAAAGCTAATAACATGGAAGCATTGTGTTGTCTAGTTATGGCCTAACTTGCACAAGGTTTTGTAAGACAAAGAAGGCGCAGCACCAAATTCAGGATTGTAAACGCAATAGAATGCTGTACTGCAATCCTAGTTAATTTCTTGAACTAATCCATTTCACATTGCTTCAAATAGGTGGCAGAAAGGGAGGGAAAATTTCTGGTGGAGTTGTTTAACAAGATTGGGGAGCAGAATGCAGGCAAGGCCTTGAGTGCAAAAGACATCCCTCTGGGGGAGCCTTTTGTCTACAAGCACCTTGGAAGCATGGCATCAGTTGGAGGTTACAAGGCACTGGTTGATCTACGCCAGTCTAAGGTAGGTCTTCCTTGCCCTTATTCTGGAGGGTTAGGTGATTTACAACCATGCCATTTTCCCTAACCTCTGAGTACATTTTGGCAGGATGCAAAAGGCTTATCCCATGCTGGATTCGTTAGCTGGTTCGTTTGGCGCTCCGCTTATCTGACGCGTGTTGTCAGCTGGAGGAACAGGTTTTATGTTGCTACTAACTGGGCTACCACGCTTGTCTTTGGCAGAGATAACTCGAGAATTGGTTGACACAGCACAACACAACACAGCATTGTCATATGCCATATTATGGTTACATGATACATCTGTTGGAGGCTTATAAGGCCTTGAGCTGGATTCAGGTTCTCAGTTTCTTCAAATTTGTATTCTCAATATGTTGAATTAAGTGAAATTTAGGATTCAGTTTAAAGAGGACCACATTTGGACATATGCCTAAGAAAAATTAAAGGCACATTCTTTTCTGGTGAACAAATTAAAGTAGGGAAAAAAGGCCCAAATAAAACAAGCATCTGGTGCACCAAATAAGCTGCTTTGATTTGTTTCTTGATCACATATCCTATTAATTTATTTTGTTAAAATACGAAAATTAACAAAATAAATTCTTCTCATCAAAGCCATTTTCTGTTTTAGTAAATTCTTTTATTTGGGTCTACAAGCAAGAAGAGGAGGATAAAATTCACATATTTTCAGTTCTGAAAGTATACAATCTTTGATTCTGAAAATTCAATGATTACATTAATCTAGATCCTTGATCAAAATTCCAAACACACACACTTGAATCTCTTCCCACAAAATATATTGGCAAAGAGAACCAAAAGAGTAACAACATGTTAGGAACTCATACTATATTCCACTAATCTGTAAACTACAAAATTTGTACAGCCTTTGTTGCAAGACAAGAGCTCAAACTTTGCACCCATCTCTCTCTCTCTCTCTCTCTCTCTCTCTCTCTCTCTCTCACTAATCTTTTACCAAAAAACTGGATTCATCATCACACCAGCTAATTAAGAGAAGTGATGATCACCATGAGCACCACCACGGCGGCTACTCTGAGAGAAGATAGATGAGAAAGAGTGAAGCAGAACCACCACAATAGCCACCTTCACCTGACCCCTCTTTGGGATCAAACGGCCAGAAAGCCTCTGAGACAAATTCCCACCGTTGATCCTTGCACCCTCCATGATCTCTTCTTAAAATTTGCTTCTGAGTATGATCTTAACTTCTTAAGGGATCAAAAGGGTCACTCACTCTCTCAGTCAAGAAATAAAGAGAGAAGAACAAAAAATGAACGGCTGTTAAATCTTTGAACTTTGAAGCTGTGAGAATGTATGTGATTTGGGTGTTCTTGTCTGTGGTTTATATAGTGGCCAAGACCTCATTTCTATTCCTTTTTTTACGAATATAATATATGTTTGTACTATGTTGGTCGTAGAATTTGACTGTTCTTTTTTAAATGTTAACGTTCCAAGTTGTCGTGTTCATATTCACTTACTGGTCTATTTTGTCGGTTAGTACAAAAACGACAGTTTCTTTCTCCTTGAATTCATAAATAAACCCAACCAAATCTTATCTTCACGACGACTTGACCTGAAAAGTCATTCAAAACTTGAATAAATTCATTGAATTGTCAATTTTGTATGGTACACTATCATATATTCAAATTAGAAATGGTAGTAGCACACAGCACTAGTAAAAAAGGTGGCCATATTATAAAATTAGAAATGGTAGTAGAAACGCATAAAATTCACGTGGCCATATTGTTCCCACCATAAAAAGATAGACATTGATTCAGCTTTATATTATGTGGGTATGCCCCACGGCAACTTTTGTCTTTTAACTCTTCTTTTTCTCAAGAGCCAAAGCATAAGCCAATCCTGGATCAGGGCCCGTACCCAGTAGGACCGAACCATGAATCGGAGTGGTAGAATGTACAAGTGCCACCGAACCTACAACTCTACAAGTCCACACCTTTTTCTAGAGGCCTAAAGACCCATGTGATTGAAAGCTTACCAACATATATAATCTCTCTCACCAGAACTTCCATCCTTATTCTTAGGTAACTTTCTTATTCTTAGGTAACTTTGGCTCGGTGAATCTTTTTGGTTTCTTCTTTTTCAATTTTTCTTTTTTTTTTTGGCCATGGTCTTCTTTTTCAATTTAAGTGAAAGAAAAGACCAGAGTTGAATCCGTAGGTGCGAGTTTAAGTACTCGTTATTAATAGAATTGGAGTATCTCCAACTGTTTATTATCATTTTAATATTTTATTACGTAATAAGCGAGGTAATTGTATGTCTTAAATGTAATCATAAAGTATTTTTTAACAAAATTACTATCTCCAGTTAACCATTTTAGGGTTCACTTTTTAACTAGTCATATTTGGCTAAGAGGAGAAAAAATATAACAACTATGTTCTCGCTTGGATTTGCTTTATTTCTAGTTTTTGTTTAGAAATTGGTCATTAATTCGAAATTTACTGTAATGAAAAACGAGCAACACTTAAAAAAAGTTAAACAAAATAACTTGTATCCATTTTGACTAAAATTTAGTTACAATTTGGCTAATCTTTGTGCTCTAGCCCCACGTCACTATCTTTCTGTTCGAGAAAATAGTTTAAGAACGGAAGAAAAAGATGGGCCATAAACTGCTACTTATATGTGAATTCATATCATATTATTTATAAATTACAGAGCAATACCATTCACTGAATCTGATAGTGAGAGAACCTTGATTCATTGTACATTTGTACTCAATAATTCATCTAAACCCAACCCACTAGACAAAATATTTTAATGATGTCAGACTACGTGTTTAAAAAGGTATAGATTCGGGCCTAATAATTTAGATTATGAACGAAATTAAGGATGCCAATTCAACCAAATATTTTTAAAAAATAGTACAGAAGAAGCACATGCCCATTTTGCTCTCCCTGGCCCAAAAAAAAATAAAAAAGAAGTTGGCTCCCATAGTCTCATGCAGATGCAGAACCTATCTGCAATTATATTAATTTAAGGTGCACAAAATCAAATAGGCTTCTCTATTAAGATGTTGCAATCTCTCTTTTAGTCTTTTGGACCTTTCTTCAAAAGCGAAACGATTATAAAAAATAAATGTCTGATTAGTACGTATATAAGCCTATAACTTTGAAAACGAAGAATATATATTTATGGCCATTATTTTCTTAGAGTGGAGGACACAAATTAAGTTAAAGAAACATAAAAAGGGTTCTGCCTTAAACATTTGGGAACACAATGTTTTATTTGAATTGTTAAATTATGAGGGTATATCCGTATATATTATAATTTGAATGAAAAACCCATGCATCATACACTGAACCTTAATTATTAAGTGTACTGAAAAGGACTTGGTACTTGGTACTTGGTTCATGTACTTTCTAAAATCTCTAGCAACTAGACAGTTGTTTATTATGTCAGATTGTGTTAAAGAGGCATGGATTCGGATCGAATCAGTGGGATTATGATATTGGAGTCAGTTGATGGTTGTTCTTCATATAATGGTACTCATAATGTACCACAGTGCACAAATACACACATTAGACTTCCAAACAAAATTTAAGAAAAGAAGACAAATTGAGAGAAGAAATTCATGTCGTACGAATCATTTCAGCCCTAATCAAAGCATTTGTAGGCCTGAATTTGGACAATAAATAGATAAATAATTGTAAGAATTCACATAATTTGTTTTCCTTTCTTTTTAGGTTTAATGGGGTTGAGTCCAAAGTCTCCCAAATGTTTGCAAGGTACGTGAGGTTTGCTTGAATTTAGAAGTACATCAAAATCAAGATTCTAAACCAAAGAAGTGAATTAAACACTAATTCATATGTAGTACTAATTTTAGTGGAAAAGAGTATCTATCTTACATTCAACCTAGGCTAGAGTTCGAACAGCGTCATATTCCTTTGTATAAATTGAAGAGGTATATGTTTATCCTTTACTAAACCAAAGGTACATATATGCTGATTTTTAAGTATTGCAATGCAAAATGAGTTACTGGGTAAAAGGAAAAAGTGGAGACTTATGCCTCCATAGATATTGGAATTCTATTCATTCTTTGAAGTGATTGTTACTTGTGAATTGTGATGTTCCAATTTTAATTTGGGATTCCATTAATTAATCCCAGCCAAATTATTGGACAATATATATGTTCGTATGACTAACCATCTCGGCATAACGACAAGTCACACAAGGCCTAACACCATGCTGTTTGGGCCTAGACCCAAAAAACTAAGCTCTTCCTGGGCTCCTAGCCCATGACCTACTGGGCTCCGGCCTCATGGGCTCCGGCCCCCTGGGCCCCGGCCTCTTAAGCTCCGGCCTCCCAAGCTCAAGCCTCCCGGGCCCCCGGCCCGTGTCAACTCACTCGGATCCTCGAGACCGGTGCCACGTGGCGCTCCTACAGTGCAAGTCACCACAAAGGACACGTGTCGTCACCGGATTGGTTGACACTCTTCCAAAGGTACTATAAAAGAGGTACCTTCTTGTCACAAAAGGAGAACGGAAATCATGATTATACTATTCACTCACTCTGCTCTCAGATCTCTCTGAACACTGACTTGAGCGTCGGAGGAGCTTTGGCCGGCACCACACCGGTGCCCTTCCCGCTCACTTTTGTGTACTTGCGCAGGGTGCTTTGGATATCATTCTCTCTCATTACTCACCAGTCGGACCCAGCTACCCGTTCCTGCCCCACTTCGACGTGTCATCCGCTCAGTGGTGGGTCAACGGGCCTACGTGGTTCGACTCGACGTTGACTGCTCTACCATTTTTGGGCATCAACAGTTTGGCGCCGTCTGTGGGAAACTTACAACTTTTCCCCATTGAATTCTCTACCCTCAGTGGAGGTGCAGAAACCTTCCGAGCTTCCGAGCTCCCGAGCTTCCGAGCTCCCTAGCTTCCGAGCTCCCTAGCTTCCGAGCTTCCTAGCTTCCGAGCTACCGACCCTCACAATGTCTGACGGAGGTCCTATCCTCGACCAAGTCGACAACACCCCGCTGGTTGACAAGCGATGTAAGAAGACTGCCGAATCTGATCAGGAAGAGTACATCCAGCGTTTGGAGGCTCAGCTCCAACGAACCCAGGAACAGCTCGACCTCCAAAAAGGTGCAACACAGCTTTATGAGCGACTCCTCCGTGACAGGGAAGGACATACCACTCCCCGGAGTGGTGAGAGGAGGAACCCCCATGACAGGGACGAACACACCACTCTCCGGAGTGGTGAGATGAGGGATCCCCCCCGAAGGGACCAAAATGTTCCCCGCCAATTGGATGTAGGGCAAGGTAGCCATCCGCCCCCAGGTTTCCAAAAGAGACTTATCCACCCGGTCAGCCGGGCTCGATCTGGCGAGCATCCTACCCGCTCTGAGGAGTTCCACATTTACCGGGACTGTCGTCATCTGCTCGACGACAACCGCTCTCGGCGAGAAGAGCAGCGGACGAACCGGGGCGAATCCAACCCGCGTCCCCGAGATTTGGAGGAGGAGCAGGGGCGATCCAACCCGCGCCCCCGAGACTTGGAGGAAGAGCAGGCTCCTCGTCCCAAGCGACGACGGGGAGAAGAGCAGGTCCTCTCGGCCGGGCGCCGCGCAGAAAGTAACACTTACATAAGTGAACAAGTCGCTGACTCCGATAACAGCGGCTCTCTTCCACCAGACTAGCTCCAGCAACTTCTCATGGACATCAGTGAGCGCCTGAAAAGAGTGGAAGGAGGAAGTCGGGGTGGGCACCCATCTTTAGAAACAAGGGAGCTGCCTGGACCTTTCACAGCTCGCATCCTGTCCACTCCTCCGGTTGGCGACGTCCGACCTCCCAAGATCACTCCATACACAGGGAAGGAAGACTTATATGACCACCTCATGAGTTTCAGATCCGCTCTGGAATCTAAAGGTGCTGATGATATTACGAAGTGTCGAATCTTCCCTTCCACCCTCTCTGGCAGTGCAAGGGACTGGTTCTACCAACTTCCTCCGGGCTCGGTTGATTGTTTCAACGAGCTCCGAGAGCTCTTTCTAGGCCAGTATATCATCCAGACCAATAGAATCTACACCACGGATGACCTGACCCGAGTCCGACAGGGCAGCAGGGAATCCCTTCGGGAGTACATCACTCGATTTCAGCTAGAACAATCCCGGTGTCGCGACTGTGATGAGAAGGTAGCCTTCGCTGCTTTCAAGGGTGGTCTCCTAGAGGGGGACTTCTTGTTTGAACTCAACCGCCGCAATCCGCGCACCTACAAAGAACTTATGCAAGAGGCCATTGCCTATGCTACTGCGGAATTCAAAACATATGGGAAGAAGCCGCCCACCATGGATCGCCCAAGTACCGACTAGGCCATCATAGTGCCACCCCAGCCCAAGCCCTACTCGGGTAATCAGCATGGGGGGTCCGGGAAAAAGTTCAGTAAATTCACCAAGAAGCAATTTGGTGATGGTAGAGGTGGAGGGCAACGAAGGGAGGAAACTTATCAGACATCCTACGCCTCCAGGTTCAAAGTCTATACAATTCTCACTGTTACTTATACAGAATTGTATCCTCAGATCAAATACATACTTCCCAAGCTCCCACCCCGCCCACCACAAACACGGTACCGGGCCAACAAGAACTTCTTTTGCCTTTATCATAATGACCATGGCCATGACACCGAGGCATGCAGAGCCTTTAAAGAGGCAGTAGAAACTCTGGTACAGGATGGAAAATTGGATGGCTTTATAGACAAGGAGGCCACCGAGAAGGCCAAGGCCGAAGGACAACGACGGGGGCGGGTCAATACCATCTGTGGGGGCCCGACCCTCGCTGGCAACTCCAACAGGGCTAGGAAGGAATACGCCCGAAGTGCTCAGCAATGCTCCGGCGTTATGGCTGTAGACCTCCACCGTGGAAAAAAGACTCCTAAGCTCGGGTGGTCGCCCATTTTCTTTGCCGAGGAAGAGGAACGCGATTTGATCTTCCCACACGATGACCCCTTGGTCATTGAAGCCACCATAGCTAATTTTGATGTGGCTCGGATCCTTGTCGATTGTGGTAGCTCCGTCAACATCCTCTTCGCCTCCGCCTTCACAACTCTTGGGATTGACCAAAAGAGGCTTGACCGGTCGGTCGCTCCTTTACTTAGCTTTTCGGGCGATATGGTCACCCCTCTTGGCGGGATCTACCTTCCACTCACCCTTGGGAGGTATCCTTCGTCCGCTACCACAACCACTCAGTTTTTGGTGGTCGACTGCCCCACAGCGTACAACGTCATCCTGGGACGACCAGCCCTTAACCAACTGAAGGTTATGATTTCCACTCACTTGCTTTTGATCAAGTTCCCGACCCCATGTGGCACGGGGGTAGTCAAAGGCAACCAAGTGTCAGCCAGGTCCTGCTATACGACTTCCGTCAAGAAGAAGAAAGAGGTCATGCCCTCTATGGCTGTTTCTGTCTCCCCTACCTGCCCTACCCCGGACCCTCCCGAAGATCCTCGTGATTCATCTTTCAGGGCCATCGCCCAACCAGATGACAGTCATGTGGAAGAAGTGCTCATCTCACCTGCCTACCCGGACCGCAAGGTACGGGTCGGAACCCAGCTCAGTATTGCCCTCCGAGACGACCTCATCAACTTCCTTCGTGCCAATGCTGAAGTCTTTGCCTGGTCTTATGATGACATGCCTGGGATCTCTCCGGAGGTGATCTCCCATCGCCTAAGTCTTAATCCACGGCACCGCCCCGTCCGCCAAAAACGCAGGCAGTACAAGCCCGAAATCTATGCTGCTATGAAGGAAGAAGTCGACAAGTTGAAATTGAAAAACATGAACACAATGATTGAACAAAAGAAATGTAGCAGAATGAAATCTCATTAATTTGATATTTGAAGCAAAATCTAGAATGTACAAACATTAAAATGAACCACCCACTCCAGTACATCACATTACATGGACAATTAATGAACAATCCGCTAAAAAAAAAAAGGGCAATAGCTCATTAATTAGCTCTCCGGGCACTTCATTAATTGGAGTGGTTGTGTTGTGTTACACGGATGGGCGATGTTGAGGAGCAAAGATAGAAGCCACGGAATTTGCTAAGCCCACCACAATCCCCATCTTCACCTGACCCCTCTTCGGAATCGGACGGCCAGGAAACCGCCGCGACGACAAATCTCCGACGCTCATCCTTCCTGATCTCCGGGCTGTGGCTGTGGTTGTGGGTCCCTCCATCTATAAAATTTCTTCTTCTTGCGAGTTGTGAAGTTTCTGATACAAGTGAGTTGGTTTGCAGTTTGCTCGATGCTCATTATCCACAACCCACAGCTATATTATATACTACTCAGCTTCTTCATCAATATTGTTGTGTTGACCATATTGCCCATGCTGCCCTTGCGACGAAACTAGTTGTGCGAGGGTAATCCAGTCATTTCGGTACCTGGTTGTCTAAACAATAATGCTGCTCTCAGGTCTCAAGTCTCAAGTCTCAACCAATCAAGTATGGAATGGGCCTATGGGGTCTACAAAATTAAAGTGAGAGAATCAATAATGGTGCTGGCTGCTGCATATACTTCACATGGGTTTTTTTTTTTTTTTTGGGTCTGAACTTCACGTGGGTTATTAACTTTGTTTTTGCTTAAATGAGTCAGCAATCCACCACACCCACAAACCACCATGTCGCACTGTTTCATTTCTTGTCCACTATTTTCACATTACAAATGGACCGAATGGTCAAGCTTTTTATTAAAACATATAATATTATGCAAGTTACATAACATCAGAGCAGATAAGTCATATGTTTGTCTCACAGTTACACGTATTCTGCAATTTAAAATGAATTGGTTTGAATTGGATACTCTTAAGTCTTAACTTATACAATAACATCACAAATATAGTAATGAGTGTGATTAATGCTGAAAATGAAATATTTTCTCAAATACATGCACTCAATAACACAATCAACTAAACGAATCTTTTCTCGGACAAAGATAGACTCAGTAATCAGTAGTGATGAGACTGCACCACTTTCATTGTGATTATATGGAGCATACAAATCATATGATTATAGCTATTAGTTCTCAGGGTCTCACCCTAGGACAAATGAAAATCATAATCTTCACTACTTGTTGAGAAACATTATTGTGAAGTTGAAGTTAACAAGTTTCTTTAGACTCAAATTTCAAGTTCAAGCACTAGGAAGCAAAACCAATTTTCAACATGAGAAATGGATTGATTGCAACATTCACCCACTAAAGCTTAGAGTTTGCATATTTTTGTCAATAGAAACCCATGGGATATGGGATAAAACTATATTTGTGTCCCCACATAATATTCATAGAGTTTATTTTTATTGAATATAGAACCTGGGTCAGTCCTGAAATTCACGTAGGAGGTCAAGCCCAAAGCCTAATACCATATTGGGCTTAGAAGCCCTGTAAGAAAAGTAAATGACCAACCCAGGTTTGGGCTTAGAATGCCAAGTCCTGTACAGTAGTCGTATTTGGCGGCTTGAAGGTCAAAATATTGGTGACTAAATCAGTGTGCGGAGTGCAAGTATATATGACTTGTTGAAAGTTGAATCAGACATTGAAGACTGAACAAACCACAAGGCATCTGTACTATTAACTATTAAGTTAATAACCATTGAATGTTTAATGATTTGTTTAAGAGAATGGTATATCACATGTACGTTTGGATGAGATCATACAAACATAAAACGACAAAATCAGACTGCCTCTACATGATAAAATCGCCAACTGCGTCATGCTATTGAAATGCTGAAGTAATTAAGTTCATAAGGCTGTTGAGTTCAGCTTCAATCCCAAAAGAATCCAAATTAATATAATGTGCAACAAAATGTTTTATGTATCATATTTTTAATAGAGATGAGTTCCATTATATATAAAATAATACTATTTAAATTAAATTTAGGAATCAAATTAGAAAGATCAAGTGATGTGTTACTTGGAGAGTAATCTTCATCTCATATAGTCTCATTTCCTTCTCATTTAATCTTTAAATTTGGTCTAAATAGCATTACTTTTATATATATAAATAATAAAAATTATATTAAATGCGGATATTCGGACACATAGTCAGTGTTTGAAGACTTAGTCATGGCCAAAAAAAAAAAAGAATTAGTATTGAAAATGTACTGGGTTTGTTACTTGGTAGTGTCTAAACTTTGTTCCTATCCATACAATTTGATCATTAGAAATGAAACAAGACTGAAAAGATATGCTCCACTGATCCACTCGCACTGGCTTAATAAGAAATGATGAAGTTGATGATTGCCAGAAACATTAATCCACTTGCCTAACAAAAACAGAGTAGAACTGAAGACTAAAAGGGAAACGAGAATGAGAATGCAGTCGCTTAATGTCATCCATCAAACACGAATTCCACCACCTCCTCCACATCCTCGTGGCCATGCCAATGTGCGATCTCTCGGTCATATGTCACTCCTGCAGTCCTGCTAGCTACCTAGTGCTAATAAGACCTCTTTTTTTATTTTTATGAGCTTGCATGCGTCTTGATGAGTTCATAGTGACTCAAACCGATTAAAATGTACATAAGATTAGATATGTTTATATTATTTATTTAAAGAATGATATATTTGAATTTACAACCTCTCATTATTGAGAAAAAAAATACCACTAAACTAACAACTGTTAGTTTAATTAGATAGTATAAATTAGAAGAAAAAATTCCTAGATTGGTAATGTGGCTGGCATAAGGGGGGTTTAATGCGGCACCACCCAACAAAGAGGAATTTGGGTCCTACAAAAGAATTTTTTTCATAAATTTTATAAGTTTAACTACTGATTTATTACCCAAAACTGTAATGCATTCACATATTGCTATCTGAAAATTTTTTTGTCCCAAATTACCACATGTAACTTACATCCGTGTCTCATTTTACCTTATTCCGTTAACAACTTCGTTAAAAATGCTGACATGGCACGCTGGATGTGCGCTACGTGTCATATCTTTGCTTTTATTTTTGGATTTTTTTATTTTTCAATTTTTATAAACTTTGAAAATTAATTAAAAATAGCTCCAAAATCAGAAAAATACATGAAAAATTTATACAAATTCATCTTGACTAACACTAATTTACTATAGGGTTGAATTACCAATTTTCCCTCTAAAAAATTCCAAAAAAAATTGGAAACTTCAAATTTATTTATAAAAAGTTAAAATAAATTTCCCTCTATTAAATAAATTATAGAGAAAATTCTAGAATTTTCGTAAACTCTCGGACGAATTTTAAAAAATATTTTGGAAATTACCAAAAGCTTGTTTTAGATAATTATTTCGAGACTTTACGGAAATTCTAGAATTTTATAGAGAGAAATTTATTTTCCTCTAAGACTGAGAAGTCTTTTGGGTAGCAAATGTTTACAAGAAAAGTATTGTTAGTTTTTAGAAGACTAACGGTTCATACCTCGTATTTTTTGGAGTTCGAGAGATTATCCTATGAATTTCCAAAGAATTTAGAGTATTTTAATTTTTTAGAAATAAATTTAGACTTCCCAAATTTTCTTGAAATTTTTAGAGGGAAAATTGGTATTTTGACCCCATAGTAAATTAGTACCAGTCAAGACGAGTTTGTAGAAATTTTTCGTATATTTTTTTGAATTCAGAGCTATTTTTATTTAATTATCAAAGTTTATAAAAATAGGAAATTAAAAAAAAAATATGTGACACATGGCACATATTCAGTGCGCCACGTCAACATTAACGGCCAAGTTAGTATTTTTAACAGAATTGTTGATGGACATAAATGTAAGTTACAGGTAGTAATTTGTGACAAAAAAATTTTCAGGTGGCAATGTGTGAATGAGTTACAGTTTTAGGTGGTAAATCGGTAATTAAGCCAATTATATATATATAACTTTAGACCAAAAAGAAATTATATAACTTTAGACCAAATAAAAAAATTTATATATAACTAAGAGGGCTGGCTCTTGCTATAGGCCGGCCCATCCTACAGAAAGAAAAATAAAAAAAAGTTGTGTATTTGTTATTCCAGCCCAGCCTCAGGCACTAATTCACCAATCCCCACGGCCCAATCTACCTCATTCATGTAGATTGTAGACTGGTTTCAGACTTTCATACTGATTTGGATGACTTCTTTTGTGTTCATTTTATGTTGATATAACTTCTTGTTATAGAATCCTAACACAAACATAACCTCTCCTGCTAATTTTGCCTAGTTTTCAAAATTAATTAATCATCTCCAAGACTAGTAAACAAAATTGAAAAAAAGAACCCAAAGTTAAATTTAACCAGAATATAAAAATCACTTTTATATGGGCAAATATTTGTGAAACTTCCTCTAATTTGCTTCAAGTTGTTCTTGGCTCAATTTTGTCTTTAGCGTCTCAACCGAAAAAAAAAAAAAGGTTTCTTTAAACAGCATTAACTCTCCCAATTATGATCCCATAAAAGGTATCATTTTCTCCTCCTTTTCCTTTCAGTCTTCCAACGTCACCAACCAACCTCACATACTCCAAATCATAGAAAACCACAACTCACACACTCACTCACACACAACACAAACAGATTTTTTTTCATTCATTAATGATATGCCTTTACATTGTTCAAGTGCGGCTATAAAAGTCTCACACAATTCGGGACTTGGGAAATGGCAAAACAAGCACAACTTCATACCCAACCTTAAAAACCACCACAACATGCCACTGAACATTAATGGTTGCTTGTCTAAGCTCAACCAAGGCCACTCTTCCTCAGTAATGGAGGACCAGAAAAGGCTGCTGAGTCTCTCATCCCCAGGACCAGTGAAGTACTCCCAAGAATTGGATGTGGCTGTCAGAGCTGTGCAACTGGCTTGCTCTCTCTGCCAGAGAGTTCAAGACAGTCTGATTTCTAAGAGCAGCGATGAGGTCCACTCCAAAGATGACAATTCCCCTGTCACTGTTGCAGGTCAGTCAATCTGTGACTCTTTCTTGTTTCTTACTCATACCCTTTTTTCTGAACTGGGTCATTGCAAATAGTGTTGATTTTGGTTCTTTGTGGGTTGATTGAGATTCGTATAGTGCAGGCACAGAGGTTCTCTGTTGCTTTAAATTGTTTGCAAACTCTGTTTAAATATTTTTTTCTAGCTTATTTTTGGGTATTTACATATTATTAAATGGAAGAGAAATTTGGCCCCATCTATAAACTATTTGATATTTGTTTCAGAGAATCGACTAATTATTATGTAATACCATGAGACATTATTGGGGTGTAACTGTTGAAGCGCTTGATTTTCTGGGTTTTGGAAAATATAGGCTTGAAGAAGTTATTCTTTAATGAGTAATAGTACTGTATAACTTATGCAAATTGACCTGTGATGTGACGTATTACTCTGAATTTTTAAAGTTGAAAGAGATCATGGGCAGAATGTTATTTCCTTTTTAGTAGCAAGTTGGAAGTTTTTCTTCCTTTTTTTTTTTTTTTCCAAAAGGGTTGCAAGTTGGAAGTTGAAAGTGCTTTTAAAATTGTATAGAAAACATTATAGTGGTTGCTAATGGGAATTGGGAAGTAATCTGCTATATAAGCAGTAATACTTGTAATCCCAAATAAAAATATGAACTTGGGCAGCTGTTTGGTGGTTTACTAGTGGCCACTTTTGATATGCTAATAAAATAAAATGGTGCTTGTCCTAGTCACCTAGAGTATTTAAAAGATGCCTCCTTTGTGCACTTGAGCAGTGGTTTTAGTCATTTTTATTATAAGCCATCTTCATCCATTAACTTGTAGAATGTATGATAAAATGTTGAACCAAGGCACACAACTTATATCAGAACCCGCAAAGGACATGATATCTTAGTCCCCATGCTATGTACTTCTTGAATTGCCATGTATCATTACACACAGACTACATTAGGTGCCGCCTTTTAGAGTGCAGAATCACAAGAAGGCACAATTTGCTTTTTAGACCAAGCATAGTTGCAACTTAAGTCCTTATCTGACAGTCTATGCCAGCATCGCTACGTCTTTCTACCTTCCAAAAGAATCTTTCTATTGCCTCTTAAAAAGTTGCTGGAGGTATACCAGTTTATGGTTCTGAGAATTTCTCTATAGAATAACTTACAATACAGTATTTACCCTGTTAATATATTGAATTTTTAACTTGTTATATTAATGAATGGTCAATCTGGACATGAGAAACCTGCTACAAAGAATAAGTGAACGGCTATTGCTTATTAATGAATGTCAATCTAGTATTTACCCTTTTTAAAGTCTATTGCTTCAAAATTATATTTTCAACGGTAAGGAATCTTGGAGCTGGAATTTCCAATTTTTTGTGCAATTTGTTGGTCAATCTTCAATGAGTCAAGCTATGAATCTAGTTTAATAGATATCCTCTCTGATCTTTTGATGCATTCTGGATTGTCTTATTCTCTTGATCATACCATGTATTCAGATTGGAGCGTCCAAGCAACTGTGAGCTGGATACTGTCGGAGTCTTTTGGGAGCAGCAATGTGTCCATTGTTGCTGAAGAAGATATTCGAAATCTGTCCAAGGCTAAGGCAGTTGGAGTATTAGAAGCTGTAGTGAAAACTGTGAATGAATGTCTAGCTGAAGCACCTCGTTTTGGACTTGAAGGTCCGAAAATGGCCCTTGGGAATACAGAGGTTCTTGAAGCCATCAGTAGATGTAACTCAAGTGGAGGTCCTACTGGGAGATTTTGGGCACTTGACCCTGTTGATGGCACATTGGGTTTTGTACGTGGGGATCAATATGCTATAGCTCTGGCGCTAATAGAGGATGGTGAAGTTGTGCTTGGAGTTCTTGGGTGTCCTAATTACCCAATGAGAAAGGAATGGCTGAATTATCATCACCGGTATCATAGAATTATATCTAAGTTGACTCCACCAACATCAGAATCATGGGACAAAGGTTGTGTGATTTATGCTAGAAGAGGTAGTGGCGAGGCTTGGATGCAACCACTGCTCCATGTAAATAAGAAGTTAGTGTGGCCAAACTCTGCAAAACCTGTCCGAGTGTCCTCCATAGATAATCCATCATTGGCAACCTTTTGTGAACCAGTTGAGAAGGCAAATTCAAGCCATTCCTTCACAGCAGGACTAGCTCACAGCGTTGGGCTTAGGTACATATACTTTGAGTTCTATTCTCTTTGCCATACATGTTACAGTCTATTAATCTCATTTTGAACATCAAATGAGTTAACTCTCATTAACTATACTGACATATATTCTTCCACTCTTTAACTATAGTTACAGGTCTCCTATACATTCTGTTTTGTGAATCAACAAATCAGTATTAAGCTAAGTCCTATTTAACATGATTAAAGATGTCAAAAAAATTAGGGTTATGAGAAAAAGAGAGGTATAGTAGATATGTGATAAATTGCACAATGTCCAGAGTAAGAGAGCTCATGATCATCTTTTAACTGCAGGAACCAGCCATTACGAGTATACAGCATGGTGAAATATGCAGCCATAGCTCGCGGGGATGCGGAGATTTTTATGAAGTTTGCAAGGGCTGGCTACAAGGAGAAGATATGGGACCATGCGGCCGGTGTTATTATCATACAAGAGGCTGGTGGTGTGGTTACAGATGCTGGAGGGCGTCCATTGGACTTTTCAAAGGGCATATACTTAGAAGGTCTTGATAGAGGTGTAATTGCCAGTGCTGGAGCCAACCTACATGACAAGATCATCAGGGCTGTTGATGCTAGCTGGGACTCCTCTAGTCTATGAGAGGAATGTCTGCTGCTCAACATCAATGAGAACACAACCCTTGTACTGTCAGAGAGCATAGGGAAAATTGTATATTGTTATTCGTTTTTCTTTATATATGCAATAACAAAAGAACCAGCCTGCTCCAAAAGCAACCGGGTTTGGTTTAGTCAACAATAACTAATGTTTGAGTGGAGAAAATGAACCCATTCTAGCTGAAGTGCCTAGCATGCCAATATGCTTAAGGTAAAGTGCAAATTTATAACTAAGGTAGCAGATGGGCTGCAATCAGAAGAAACTACTTTGTAATGGGCCAAGGCCCATCTGGAAGCAACGTCTGGAACCCAATTGGCCCAAACAAGGGAACAGAGCCCAGGAACCTTGAACAAGCCCAATAAAGAAGAGGAAGGAAGAAAAATAGAGAATAGTAATATACTAATATCTTTAGAAATTAGGACTACATACCCTACTATTTATTATTGGATGGACTTGTTGAAGGTGTTAGTGACTTAGTGGTGTTGGGTTGTTGGTTGCTAGATTAATTTCCTCTGAGCCAAACAGCCCAAATGGTTTGCAGCTGTCTAAACACGGGTACCAATAATATAAGTACTACGACCTAGCCTTCTGTGAGTCTCAGAAACAATGCCGTACCTTGCAAAAAATGGAACGCTTGTCCCCTTGTGGAGGGTTTACACGCTTGACACTCACGTGGAATGGTACAAATGCACCAATTATTGTTCTTATTTTTAAATCTTAACTGATGTTGCAGTATTTTATTCCTTTATTTTTCATATCAAGCTCTCTCATATATTTATAACAAGTAGAAAGCTGTTGTATCGATTATATATCACACCAGTTGAAAACCAAGTTAAAGTTTTGAAAACAGTAGCCAGTAGTTGGACAAAGAAGTTACACCAAGTCATACTTGTTCTTAATGGCTGTGGGCATGAAATTTTGACTTCTAGCTAGGAAATAGAAATGAATGCAATTAATTAAGAAAGGACTGTTACCTAAGTGCAAAGCATCAATGTTGAACCTCCCAATCAATAGCAAGCTGATACCACATGGAAACAAGTGGTTGTGAGGACAATGCAGAGAGATGACTAGGCACAAGCTAGGGCCTTGGGGGCAATGCAAAACAACATGCATTTTTTTTTCCTTTTGGGAGTTAAAGACCGAGACATATCTGTATGGTATGGACTCTAATGTCAACTAAGATAAATGGTCGGCCCTCCAATTTTAATTGCTCACTGCTCAGCTTGATAAACATCTAGCATGCCTGGTTGTCAAGATCTAGCTAATGGGGTTTCCCAAAAATTATCTGACAAAAAGAAAATAAACTTAACAATATATATATGACATTCTTCAGAGACCCTTTTTATCCCATCTTAGTACGTAGTATAGTGGGATTCCAATTTATTGGGGTTAAGTATTGAGTGTTGACTCCTAGTACCAACCAGTACCGGACCTTATTCATATTGAGCAGCCACATTGAAATTAACTTGAAAATTAAGGGATAGATAAGATTACTGATCGAGTTTCATGAAATTACATAAATATAACTAAAAAACTAGACAAATCAACGACCCAGATTTGGGTTTTGAATTTCCCTTTCTAGCTAGAATCAGCTGCCTAATGAATTGAAAGAGAAGTTTGACTTCAAATGTAAGGAACGTTCTCCAATTAGATTGAGTTCTAGGTAATGTATGGTACCCAAATAGGAGTGCTACGTACTCAATTTTGATAGCATACATGGGACTGTATGCGTAGAATTTCCATTTCAAGGTGACCACCCCTAAATTTTTGGGGTATGCGCGCAGATAGAAATTGGAAAGGATGCTTTTCCAATATGACTATATATATCATGCTATATACAGATTTTTTTGTGGGAACTTTAGCTCACATTGTCACCTCATTTATCCCATTTCATCACAATTTAACACTTGTATATGACTAACATTGATTTTTACACTCAATAAGTTACTATTATTATATGAGTTGGCCTATAGTACGTAGAACATTATACAAACATATTTAGTAGTAAAAAAAAATTATTTATTTAGTAGTGTAAAATAACTTGTCAAGATTTTTAAGAATTTATAATATGTTTATATATCATACGAGTACGTATGCACATTTTCTGGTTTGATCGTGAAAGGGTCATTGTCCATCCAAATGGAGATGAGTGTGCAGGATGGCATGTGGCCATGACTTAAAAAGTATCACCGTCATCTTTAAATGAATTGCAGATTAGAAGTTACCCACATTTATTCCTTGTTTTCTGTTGCAGTGAGTCTTGTGAGACCAAATTAATTAAAGCTCTATCCGCTTATGCAGTTCTCATAAATATCTTCATAAATATAGCAAAAGCTATATTATATGCTAATAGTTCTTGATGCCTTGATGGTACCCTAGCTCATTTGCAAGTTTACCTCAACAATGTCATCCATTGTAACAAATATGTCATCCATTGTAACACTGTCTTGTTAATTTGATACCGCACATTTAAATAAAAATTTATCTAACTAATTATTTAAATTAACAATATAACAACATAAAATGGAAACAATCTAACAAATCAGAGACGGAGAGATATGCCTAAAATGAGGCAGATCACATTGAGACATGATTAAAATCTATGCATCAAATCAGAGCCATTAACATAGAGTCCCCAAGACCATACCATCAATTTTATCGTACAGGTCCATGTAATCCAACAGACCATGATCCTGGAGCAAATGAAAATTAAAGAAGAAGATGTACCTGTGGGTCCCCTCAAGTGGTGCATATCACTTAATAGTTAATACATAGACCAAACTTCATGTGTCAAACTTATTAAGGAATACCAAAATTTTTTTTTTTTTTTTTAAGAAACAGAAGGATAATAATTGCACCCAACCTACTCCCCATTCATGGAGGACCTCTATCTGTAACTGTCCTCCAACACCCTCTCCATAAATGCTTTTTTTCCCACCCTCCACTACCCAATGGGCCAATACCCACTTCTATATATTCCCCTTTTGAATACACTCCCTTCTCTTCTCATCACAATCCCACTAACTGCATCCCAAAAACAAAACAATGATCCCCATAACAACTCTTTTCTTAGCCACTTTGCTCCTCACTGCTTCACTTGCTATCTCCTCAGCCCGACCCAAATCCACTGGACCCTTCTCAGCTGAACTCAAGCACTCAAACAACAAAGGTGGTGATGGTGGTGCTAATGATGGTGCTAATAATGGTGGCATGGGCGGGTTCTTCGGACCCGGAGGCGGGTTTGGCATACCGGGGTTCGGAAAGGGGGACTTTGGAAGTGGTGTAGGTGGCGGGTACGGAGCCGGGTTTGGGGGTCCGAATGGAGGGTACTCTAAGGGTGGTGTTGTAAGGGCTTCTCTGGTGTGTAAAGAAAAGGGTCCATGCTACAAAAAGAAGGTGACGTGTCCTGCTAAGTGCTTCACCTCCTATAGCCGGTCAGGGAAGGGCTACGGCGGTGGCGGTGGTGGCGGTGGATGCACCTTTGATTGCAAGAGGAAGTGCACTGCTTCTTGTTAGAGTAATAGGCTGTTCCGGTAGCCGGTAATAGTTGCTCTAATTAGTATGTAATATTGTAATGTATAAGCATGTGTTGAAGTTTTACGTAGACCATATAAACTTCTTGAGTGGTAAGAGTTTCTACGAGACTATTTAATCTTCCTTTTTTTTTTTTCCTTCTTCGGCTGAGTTTCTACCGCTTTGATCTATAGTTAAATAAACAATAGTAATTAGTAAGTAATGGAGTGGCTCAAGAGGTTTCTTTTATACCCTTTTATTTTTGCTAAAAGCTTACCTCAAGAATTTGTTTGTGTTGTGCTTGTGTGATTGTGTTGAAAACTAAAATATATGTGATGTGATTGTAGTTTATTTATGTATAATATCCCTAACATCTCCTTAAGTCGTTAGACTGTTAACCTAAATTACTCATTTAAATAAAATTAACATTTAAATAAAATTAACATTGTTTGTATTGAAAAAGGTTAAACATGATTGATGACATGTAAACTCTTTAATAAGTGAAGATTTCCTCCATCTAGGATATGTTCGTTTCACAAATGTACTAGCATTGATGTGTTTAATACAAAGGGGTACAACGATTAAGGGTGCACTTTCCAGTTTCCACTGTCGTAAAAATTAATTAAATTGTAGAAAAGCAGTCTCAAAGTTGATGGCCAAAGAAAGAAAAACAATAATATTACCATTTTAATAAGTAAAGTGACCTATCTATGGCAAATACGATACATTGTAAATAATAGCTTTCAAGTAGGCCAAGAGTTTGAAAGGTTAATATACCAGGAATTGAAAAAATTGTATGTTATATAAGCCCTTAAAGTTAGCCAAGTCGTGAAGAAAGATAGGAAAGTGTGTTAGAATGAAAATAGAAAAAGTTTGATTCTTTCCAATGTAACAAAAAAAACACAGGTTTTTCAGATGTAACACATTTTGCGAAATGCGTTGGGATTAAAATTGCCAGATCAATCAGATGAACAAAAATGTTGAAAGCTCTCAATCTCTAGACTATACCACGGGGAGGCCTCAGGTAATCTGAGACTTGCTTCCAAAACATTACACAGAATGATCAAATAACTCTATTCATAGAATTTGTCGAAACGGCAAAATGAAGAAACATGTTTCTAGCAAGCCTGTGATTTCAAGTCTCCTGATCCAATCTCCAATATACTAACAGAGAGGGTAGCACTCAAATCTTCTTATGAAACAGGAGTAAAGGGGAACAAATAAAAAATAAACGCTCAAGCAAAATATCTGTATCCGCAAATCCTGTAACTAAGGGCATATACAACCTAAGTCAATACAGAAAGTCACCATCCTTTCTTCTCCTTCACAGTGCTGCCCTCACAACTCCTCTTGCTCCTTCACGCCTCATTTCGGCAGCTTTACCGCTGCCCCGGAAGTACATGTACACTTGCTGCATATGTGAAGAAAATAAGTGTAAAGAAAAGCCAAAGAAATAAGTGCTAAAACAGCACTCAAAGCATTGCAAGTCTTATGTGACAATTTGGGAAGGAGAATAGTATATTGCATTAGACCTGAAGAACCCAGATGCTAAGCACTGATTCAACACAGAATAATCCGAATCCAATGAAGTAGAAGATCTATAAGCAACGAAAAGATAATTAGTATCTTCAAAGTTGGGTCTGCCATCATATCATATAATACAACTCATCAATAATTAGTATAATAGTATCTACCAAAGTCAAATGCTAAAAATGAAAATGAGCTATGAGTATTTATCTATATGAATATAAAAATCCCTTCTCTCCGTATTGTGCAAGTATTTAACTCTACCAAACTATTATTCAAACTGCTTAACTTTCCTCATATTATAACTATCCATTAAAGAAAAAGAGGCATCTGAAATGTGCTCCACTAGTGTGGGTGGGCAGTCATATACTACGTTGGAAAAGAATATACTTCAGGACCAGCACTCTTACCCCAACTAAAGCATGGTCGCCCACAACATCAATTGCAGCCAGAATGCCACTGTTCCAAAGGCAAACAACAGAAAATCATGAGCAGAAAACATGGGAATATGAATTTAAAGTCACACAGAATGTTCAAGTACATTCCTAATTTTAACCTCAGGAGCATCCACTAGACATGCAATTTGTATATCCCATAAGCATCCACCAAATAAATAATTCATTTATAAATCAAAAAAGATAATAAAAAGTAATATAACTATGTATAAGAAAAATGCAAGTAAACTATGCATCTCTCTCTCTTCCCTTTTCCACTCTGAAAGACAGCAGTCAGAAACAGAAACAGTCGTAATGAAAAGATAAATTGGACTTGTACACAACTCCCACAAAGAAAAGTCAGAGTGGTGAGACAGAATGTTGAAAAAATTTATATATGCATTCAGTTCAATTGCATTTAGGCTTCTAAAAAGCGACATACGTGAGAGATTTTCCTTTGAAAATTATAGGAGGAGCAACCGCAGCAAAGATGACAAAGCCAATGTGGAGCTGTAGGAAGAAGAAAATAGAAAATGAGTAATAAGTCAAGCTAAAAATGAGTAATACAAGCAATAAGTCTACTACAACAAGAAATATGAGACAGCTTACCAGATAAAAAAGGAAAAACCAAGCATACTTCAAAGCACCCTCAGACCTGCAAGAAGATTAAATGAGAGAATTCAAATCAATAACACAGCTAACCATAAATTCAGCAGTTACATTATTCCACACGTTTGAAACAATTACATATGCATGAGCACTAATTGTTTGGACAGAGGGCCTTATATAATCCAGATATTTCTCAACAATTTGGAACTTGCAGCAACTGAACCAGATTGATTCCTCATAACTATCATCATTAGTTGCTTCATTATAGTCTCACATGGTGTCCAAGCTTCAGAGGGTTTCTTTTTGGCTTATAAACAAGTGGAATAACAAGCCTGGGACTTTGGTAGACAGCCAAGTTTGGCACAAATGGGAAATGTATACCTGAAAACACGGTACAGTGGGCGGTACCACAACACGTAGGATCCAGGGGCCCCTGCTATGAAGTAGATAACAGCAAGGAACCAGATTTTTACACCTATACCAAGATCAGAAATCGATCAATTCGCCAAACATGAAACACAGCAGATCCAAAATAAATACTCCAGCATATGCAAGACAGATGCAAAGTAGATTTTCATGCTCACCTTCCCCCTTAATCCATGCTGTAGTAACAGCTATTATATTCCAGAAAAGGCAAAGAATAACCCCTGCATAACATCACCATTCATCACCAAATCTAGACAGTCTTCCATGAACTTTAGTCTAAAAGTAATAAAACAAAAAAAATAAACATCGCACCACAGAGAACAATTTATGCAGTATATCACACAACAAAATCATAATGGCACGATGAAGTAAAGCTAAGAAACAGATATTTGGAAACTACAGCCGCTCAGCAAAATAGGTTAGCTTGAGAAGCCAAGTTCATGCAATGGTATATAAAGCCCAACACCAACTGCTAAATATCAGTTGTCTTATTTGTGATCAGTATAAGTTTTGGGATTTCATCAAATTTTCAAGTCTCAACACCATAGTACAAGACCAACCACCATGATTTCCACTGAAGGGGCAAATAGCCAGACATATTACATCTAATTTACCTACCATTTGCATGCAATTCGAAGTTATGGTATATAGTCAATGCATCATCAAAACATCAATAAATAAAGCAACGGTTGACATACCTAACCATGTTGTAAATGCAACATACTGCACCCTTTGTAAATGAATCGGAATTTCATTTGCAATATCATGATGGATAATTGGAAAGAAAGGTGGCCAATTTTTTTCCTCGAGAACAATTCCAGCTGCAAACAAAAGGGAGCATGAAAAAACCATAGGTGATCAGCTTTCAAAGGATATCATATTTTAAAGTGTTCAAAAAGCATTAAACACATTTTTTAGTCCAAAAATAATGAGTAGAAAAATAAAGCCAGTACAACAAAAAGAAAATTCCGAAAAATAAAGGCAAGGCATCATACCTCGTGCTGCAGCAGCTTCTTTCCGTTTTACTACCTGCATAGTACAATTAAAAAAAAAAAAGTGATTGTTGTAATTTGTATAGATGAGTGATAACCTATAGCAGAAAGTTGATTGAAACATATAGTTCCATGTTTTTTTTTTCTAAATAGTAAATAAATTAGAACAAAAATTATTAAAAGCACCTACCAGGTGCAACCCATATATACAAGTGGTATACCGAAATAATAGAAAGATTAAAAAGAAAACAAAAGGGTCAATAATAGAAGAATGAAACAGATCTAATCTGATATTCAGACAAATATCTCAGAAGCAGACCCCTTAAATCCATCCCAGAAAATTGAGTCTGCTCAAATGCCTTTCTATTCCTCTCTAACCAGAGGCACCACAAAATGCATAATGGCAAAAGCCCTACAAATATGTATCTTGCACCTTGTGACAAAGTAACCATGCCATCCTAAGAGAACATCCATAACTCTACCAGATTGCACCCATGAAACACCACCAACCACAGAATATAAATCCCCCCAAATTAAAACATAATGAAAATGAGGTTGTATCAATGACCTCACCCCCTGCCTTTCTTTGTGGGGTAGGATTGTACTCCAGGGCATACAGGTGGTACGATCCTACCCAGAAAGGGCACTTTTACAATTTTAATAGTTGGGGAGATTATCAATCTCTTAATCAAAAACAAGTTTTGATGACCAGGTTGACAAACACCAATGCCATTAATTGGGTCTATGGTTCAGTAAAAAAATTCCACGCATTCAGAGTTTAGAATTTCTTTAAAGTAGTACCTCCTCCCGCCTTTTCAATTCAGCTTCCTTGGCTTGGAGTTCCCTCTCCCTCTTCTTCAAATCCTAAATTCAAAAGAACCAAAATTAGAAAAACATGCCATTTTCAATTGCGTAACATAAGTAACAACCTGAAAATTCAAACTTACTCCAGTTGCATCAATAGGTATATCAACAGTTTCACCAATACCATAAGTGAAATCAGCACGTTCAGGAGGAAGAGGTGAAAGCCTTGAGTTCTTGGCAGGAGCAACGCTTCCAGAATTCTGGTAATTTTGTAATACATATGCATAAGATAAGAGCTCAAGCAAGGGGTAATAAAAGCAACTATATTTTCTCAATTGTTACATAAACTCATTATTTAAGTTCCCTATAACTGATAAGTCCACAGCACACGGTGTGCCTCACCCAAAAGGGGGAACTTACACCCAAAAGATGGTAAACATCAAATCCAGGGCTGGGATCTAGCAAACCAGTGGCTTTACCAACAAAATTTTGACGGGTATTAAAACCATATCCATCAAAGTTAAGCACTCTGTGGAATCCCATTCTCAAACCATTTCCATCAAAGATTTGATGGGTATTAAAAACCACGCATATGTCACCACCACCAACTCAAAATTGACAAGAGAAAAAAAAAAAAAAAAAAAGTTGCCTAGTTGGATTGAGATAAGGTTATTTCATATTTGTATATAATGCTTTTAGATCGTAATTTCTAGCGCAAACTGCTATAATAAAAATTCAACAACACAGACAATAAAGCCCTAAAAAACCCATTACAAATTCAAGTAATTCAAACTGAATAGTTGGATATTTTATATCATTCACTTCAATTTCATCGACAAATCCAAACACAGATCTTAAATCTACTAAAACACAGCCAAATCCCAAAGAGTAGATAAGAATCACAAAACCAATCAAGTCAACCAGCTTACTAAACAAAATTCACTAAATTCGAAACCCCAATTCGAATTCGATCTATAGAAACAGTGGCAAAACCATTGAGAAAGAAACTCACAGAAAACGGATTGACTTCGTCCTCTTCAGCAAAAGGGTTACTATCGTAGCGACCAGCCATGGCAGTGTGAGAGAGAGAGAGAGAGAGAGAGAGAGTGCCAAGGACCAGATTCAGAAATTCCCAAAAATTGTCTGAGAGATCTGAGAGTATGCAGAGAATTAAAGAAAAGCTTGTAGGGGAAGAAATGGAATTCAAATAAACAAAAAAAAAAAATTTGAGGGACAAAGTCACAAAGTAATGGAAAACTGAGTAGATTAATGGAATTCTAGTGAGAGAAAATTAGTAAACGGTTGGTTTCTTTAATGTGTTTTCTAGATAGAGAAAGCGGAGGACTCGTCTACTCTTTTGTCAGCTTTTGACAGCGGAGGGCGGCTTTTATTTCATTTTCACATTTTTGGGGGGCAAATATGAAAATTCATATTTCTTTTTGGGTTTTTGTTCTTATTTTTTGGATAGTGGTATGCATGTGCTGCTATAGTTTAGAGCATGTAGAATGCTTTTTGCTATATGCAATAGTATATGCTATATTTAGCATGACTTTTAACAATAACTTTTGTACTTTTTGTTCTAATGACACAAAAGTTATAGTTATATACTTATATGTTATATATTTATATTTTTAATATATTCATATATATCTTTATAAATTAAATTTAATATATTAAATTATTTTAATAATTATATCATTGTAAATATTTTAATGAAATCTTTAATATGAGCTAAATATTAAATATATTTAAATATTATTATTTTAATACCCAAATTAATATTTTAGTATTTTTCATGTCAACGTCAAATTAGAAATTGTAAAATTTGAATACATGGCCAATCAACCTATGACAACTGCTCATTCTCATGCCTCTTACTGCCCATCCTCATGCCTCTTGCTGCAACATTTTCCATTCATGTAAATATCATTTTCTCTCTTTCTCCTCGTGGGACCCAACACTCTTTCAACCAATCACTTTCTTTCACTTGGTTTTTTATTCTTTATTTACCCATACTTTTCAAACGGTGGGTCCACTTTTTTCTTGATTTCCTCAATATCAATTGCTAAATTTTCTACTATATATAGTGAAAAATTTAGCAATAGCATAACAAATGCTAAATTTAGCTATGTCATTGTAATGAGCTTTTTTATCAATTCTGCTATATTTAGCATATAGCATAACATTTAGTCATGCCATTGTACATGCTCTTAGCGACAATTATGAAGTACCAACTAAAATTTTTATAAACCAAAAAGAAATGGAATGTATAAACCAAAATATATAAAAAAAAAATGTTGGTCAATTAATCCACAAGCTCCTGTCCTGTTGCATTGGTTGTACCAAATTTTATTGTTATTTCTTATGGTTTTGTATAATATTGTTGTTAGTGTCAAATAAATAACATGGTTTTACCTCGTAGTCTTAGGGGCTTAGCTAATCTCAAAGGAGGTTGGACGCTATAAAATTATGCAAGCATCACACATGTTACATGTTTAACAACTTTACAAGGCCCATGATGAGAGCAAAGATGTGGAAGAATATTTATTTTAATAAATTAATCCTGTTATTTATGCTCTCATTCTACACAAAATTGTTCTGCTTTTTTTTTTTTTTCATTTATTAAAGTATTTATGGCTGGTAATATAAATTTTTTGAAAAATTAAAAGATGCTACCCATTAAGAGTTATTAGCAGCCGCAGTTAGAAGGACCTTGAATTTGTCCCTTTTCACTCAAGTTTAATCTTCATCTCTTTAATAAAATAAGTACACCAAATTTGATCCCCTCTCTTTAATAAAATAAAAAATAAAAGCAACTAGCGGCTTTAACCCAAAACTAGAAAACTTTGGTTTCAAGCTTTCTGAAAATCTCATTGAAATCAAAATGATTATTCTTTTTACCAAAAAAAACAAAAAAGATTATTCTGAAAATAATGGTTAGACTACCAGGCACGAGCTGTGAGCCTGTGAAGACTTGATTTGATTATTATGCACTACGCGCTATTCACGATCTTCTAGAAGCATAATGTCCTTGTTCAAAATACACTTTCTTTTTTGTTTGTTTTATTTTATGCTTAATTCATATTTATTTAGAGTTTTAGACTTTAGAGTTCCACATTGCACAACCACAAGGAGGCTGCTTCTTTTCATTTCACACCCTCTCCTTTTGCTTTCAGTATGCATGATGGATATGATCAGACTCTGTTGCTCTTTAAACAATGTGTAGGAGACCAGTATACCATCCATAATTTATTACACCAAAAAGCTAAGCTAGTATAATAACTAAGAGAAAGAAATGAAAGAAAACAACTGGAGCAAGATACAGGAGGCAAAATCTGTATTGCTGGGAACCAAAATTTATGAGTAATATTCAAATAATGAATTAATTATGAGTTCAAAGAACGCTACACATACAAACTACTGACTGAGTATAGATGATGAGACTGAGAGTGCCTGTGAATGAAGCTGCACTAATATTTTCAACCAGCTTGGACGGTTAGGATTTTAACTTACAAAGCTCAATGGTTGTGGCGTTTACGCTGTCTTCTGCGTCTTTGGTCACTTATAAATGGATCACTCCAGTTTGTGTCCTCTTCTACAGCACGATTCCACCGCTCTTTGAAGATTTTAAACTCCCGCGTTGATTGCCTCCTAATCTGCCAAGTCCATATTAAATGTAAAATGAATAGGTTCATCTAGTTATGGGAGATGATAAATTTTTGGCTAACACTACAAAAGGCCCCAAAATATCTGAATACATCAACCATATAACAAACATTAAGAACGTAACAAACAGCAGGCAAAAGATTCATTAGTCTCACCTCAGTTCGCCCATCATGACCCGCAGGCACATGTTTCTGAATATCATTAAGAACGATTAACAAGATGGTAATTAGATTGATACTATTCTTGAATGTTGATGAAAAAAAAAAAAAAAGAGATTTGTTTAATGCCTATGGTGAAGTTTACCTTACTCGACTCCTTGGGATTGGAAACCTGCAAATAGGGAGAGAAGTGTTTAGTGCAAGAAAAAGGAAAAAAACTGAGGTGCCATTACTGGTAAAAGATGAATGTGCCCGAGATTGTTAAGGACTAATCTGAAAACAATTCCACCACCAAATTTTTTCTTCATTAAGGTTTACAACCAGTAAATATATAGTCAGAATAGCACCACACAAGCACCAAGCACAAAAGCGTTCTTGCAGTCTGGGAAGAGGCAGAGAGCAACCTACCTTTTTCGCAGGCAAATCACCCCCTCCCAAAGTTTGTATGCCCTTATGAACAATATATTCACGGTCAACAACTCCCACCTTCTTCGTACGGTCCCCCTGCAAATTGCCATATTTTATTTATGGCCACTGATGAATGTTATGTAAACTGACAGGACATTATGGATTCAATATAATCACTAATCAAGAAAATATACGAAACCTAAGCAATTTCAAGCAGTAGACACCGTCAGTGCAGAAAATCTTATAACAAGAGCGACTTAATGGGGAAATTGATCCTAAACCTTACCCAAGAACAAGAAAAGTAGATCTTACCTGCGCACAATACCCAAGTTTCATGTCCAGGCCCCATCCATGTACAAGATCATTCTGAACAAAAGAAAGCAGCTCTATGACGAATTTAATAAAGATATTTCCAACTTGGTATTTAACATGATAGTTGTGCTCAATTTTAGTCAGGAGACAAGTCCACCAAAAGGCACAAATAAGAGTTATTGAAACAGCAAGAAGGATTAACTTCATCTTATAAGTTATAAGTAAGACAAAAAGTTAGTTGAGGTTATAGTGGAGTTGAACAGGCCATGATACAAGGATTACCTGTATAAGATGCCAAGTACAATGCCAGGCAGATCTTGAAAAAACTGGAGCCATACCCTCCACAAACCTGCATTTGTTATATTAAAAGACTAACCAAGAAGTCTACGGTCGATCACAAACAACTTTAAACTATACTTTAGTTGATTATAATTCTTGCAGTCCAGAAATCAGACAACTCCTAAGAACTTTTTATCTTCATTTTTGACAATGACAATCGAGGAGATGTATAAAACACCATATCCATTTGAAAAAGTAAAAAGGGCATCGCATTATTTCTACTGTTATACACCTGGAAGGAGGGAGTAATTGTTAGTGTGCTATAGTATTAACCCATAATTAAGACATCAATGTCCAGAAAACTGAATTATATATCACTTCAGAACACTATTAAGAAGTGATTCCTCAATATATGTGCCCATTTATTATGTTATCAAAGCAGGAGATCCTAAATCTGAATCCTTGCACCTACAACCTCCAAATATTAGTTGAATTTCACGTGTTGAGTCCTCTTCTGGTGGAGAGGCCCACACATGAACGATTATCAAAATATGAATAATTTGTGGCTCACATCTTAACAGTTTAAACTTTTAGAAATGATGGTAAACCAAGAAAATCTATCAGGCTGGTTGCAACTCACAGCTACTCATCACACGGATAAAAGAAGCCAACAAATTCTTCAAACCTATATCTATTGTACCAGTATGACAACTCACCCAGTGCATGGTGGTGCCTGACTTGCCTCTGTACACTTCACACTGCCTCTGATGTCATAAACTCTTCTGCGTAGAGTGGAAATTTTGTATAGGTATAACAGCTATTCAGAAAAATAAATAAGTAAATAAATAGACTTTAAGACAGTTGTTTGGAAACCACCATATTCACCTATGAAACTTCTTTGTTCTAGCACGAATTGTAATTCTATGATGTATATCTGTTGAATTTGGATTCAAAGCTGGCTGAGATATCTCCAGTCCTGCTTCTTTCACAATTTGAAGGTATCTGGGAAACAAAATCAAAAATTAAATGATAGGCTATAGAGAGCATATATGATCCTGATAATAACTAGCAAATAAATTCCATATGCTGCCTATCAAACAAAGCTAAAATATTTACACAAAATAAACTCTTTTCAATTTTCACGATCAGTTAACCAATCAAAATTACTTCAAACAAATAATCTTCTAAATTATAGTCCTGACAAAGATGTTTCAGTACGAGTAAGTGCAATGATAGAGCAATGAACTCACAATCAACTGCCATCAATATCATAATGTTTTCTTAAGATCTTCCAGTGTATTTACAAACAATACCCTAAAACAACAATTGTATTTCATAGGCATATCATAGGAAAATGACATCATAGTATGCCTTGCATAAAATGTCCTGGGCACCCACTAATAGTACCTTCCTGGATCAAAATTCTCAACCCCCAAATCTTCATCCCAAAGGAATATGTAATCATAAATGGACACAACATCTGGATGTAGAAAGCGTTTTGCAAACCACCTGAAAAGAACCCAAAAAACAAAGGAAAAGAAGAAAGAGAAATGAGAAATGAAACAAAAATCCAAGAACAGCAAGTAGGACCTGTCCTCTGATAAATCCAACTGTGAGATCTCAGAAGCAGAGAACAGAAATTGCATGATTTTTCATCCCAAAATATGTTGAACACACTTCAGGCAGTACATAATTGATATTTAACATACTCAAATATCTGCTAAATTCTGGGAATAAATTAAAATTTAAAAAATGTCAAGAAAGGGTTGCTTAATGCCTTCCTTCGGTGGGTCTCAAGTCAGAGAATTGCAGAGAATCATGAATGCAACTACTAACTTACCACTTTGTTTGGTTCTGGGCAACTATGTGTATGGCCTCGTTACTCCACTCAAGATCCCACCACCCATCCACACTTCCATCATAATGGAATAGAATAATTGTAAAATTTTCTGGAAGAAACTGAAATTGATAAAATTAGGCCAAGAATGTCACTTGATGGCATTTTGAACATTATAAGAGAGAAATGCATTACCTTTTGCACAATAGCATCAACACTATCCTTCTGCTTAATACCAACCGGAATAGCCAGCAAGTTACGATTGCTATAATCATCGACCTGTATCAGAATAATAAAACAAGTATCTATCTCACCATTCACAAAATAAGTATCCATTACAGTCTACCAATATTCTAGAAAACATGTAATGATTATCTATTAATAAGGATAAGCAAACATGCACAAAAGAAACCTACAAACTGATGTTAAGCACAAGACAATCAGAATCTTACCTTTGAACTACTTGTCAACCATAAAGGCCTTCGCTCTAAATCTGACCTAGCATGTATTATGCCCCGAGGCAAACTATCCAACCTTTTGGAACCCACAAGAATTTCCTAGATGCAAGTATAAGAAGAGCCTTAGATATAATGAAGGTAAGACACATGCATCCACAGTGGATCATCCAATGCGTGCAAGAATTGTAAATCAGTCTGGTATTAAAGGCAAGAAAAAATTAATTTGGCAATATGCATACAAGGATCTAAGCAATTACCTTTACTGTATTAAAGGGATGCAATTTTTCCTCCATCTGATAAATGAGAGGAGAAAAAGACAATCAGTAGACTGACCACCAGGACAAGTAAAACAGTAAGCTAAAGAATTATCATAATGTCAAAAAGCTGCACATAAATAAAATAATTAAACAAGATGAAGACTTTGGGTCAAACTCATGCACAAGTCAATACATATGCAACAATGTTACTTTAATTTTCTCTAAACCAGTGTAAAATTATGTAAATTGGCCAATTATTGAGTATGATGGTGTCAAAATATTCCAAATGGATTGCAGGAAGGTCGTCAACATAATATCCTGTCAATGGGGGTTGAACCTTATAAAGGATGAGTTACAAGTTCAGATAAATAGATTGGGTCAGTGTACTGTACCTCTGTCTGCCGATAAGCCTGATTCTGATAATTGGTGGTTCTGTACACAATGAACAACATTACTGTACACACAACTCCCATAAAAGATAGCTGCTTCATCTTTAATCCGCCTTTTCCCTGCACCAGCATTACACATTACAGAAACTCTTGATATCAATCATAACTCCAGAATATGAGAAGGGGTTACTCAAGGGCACTACCCTGCATTTGAACTTAATACTACAACAACAAAAAGAAAAAAAAAAAAAAAAAAAAAAGGAAAGAAAGCAAAAGATTGTGAATGATACCCCATCAGAGAAAGCATTCTTTTTCTTGAACCATATCCATGAGTTTGATGACTTCATAGGCAACCAAGTCTTCTATTTTATTTCATAACAAGCTGCAGTTCACGCACATCAAACAGAGACCAATATCAGTAGTAATTCCAACCAACTGCTACCAACCCTATCGAAGGTAACTCCAACAATTTACCACAACCCAATTTTAACGATTGATCCTATTTATAATCTTGCATCTTATATCTGCATGTGTGTGTGTGTGTCTAAGAAAGGGTTGAGCCAGGGATGGATTGAATTTCTATTAGTGTCAGTGGAAAGGTCTTAACAGAGACCCAAGATATAATCTTGTCTTTGATGTTTTCAAAGTAAATCCATAAGAGATTGCAGAACCAACCAAACTTCAAATAAATGAATTAATTAGTTACTCCATCATACTACCCACCCTGAACACAATCAGGTAGTAATAAAACTATGGTTTTCAAATTTCACCATCAGTGGAGAAAACCTCTACACTAGAAATGGATTCCATTAGATCTTAATAAGTCAAATACGATTCATACCCAGCTACAGAAATTCAAATTTTTGTTTTTAAAGAAAACAAAAAGTTTTAGCAGTTGGCATATAACCTTGAAGAATCTAGAAGCTGATCAAACCCAGAAGAGAAGCCAAGAGAAAACTCACCTCCGTACTTGCTCTGGAAATCGCCAAAAAGACAAACAAACGTCGAAACAAAGATTGGAGAAAAGATCGGAAGGCCTGGAAAGAAAAAATGTTTTCTGTCTGGATCGAACTCCAGCTGAAGAAAAGACAGAAGCCACTCTCTCACAAAACAAAACAATGTCCGCAGGATTCGGTAAAAACCAGCAAACCAAAGCACGACACAGAGAGAAAGAGAGAGAGAGACTGACTGAGCAATAGGGAGAGGAGAGAGTCGACAAACGAACGAGTCGGAAGCGGCGGATTTTGAGGGAGTGAGTGAGAGCGAGTGAGCAAGTGCATGCGCAGAAATAAGGGACGAATAAATGGGGTTTGGGCTTTTTCTGACGAGGTTTGGGCTCTCCCGCCGACGAGTGTCACTGTATCAGACACGCGAAACCCCCCCCCGACCCCCGTGTCTTGTCCTTGTTCGATATATTACACAATACACTCTCTCTCTCTCTCTCTCTCTCTCTCTCTGTCTTCAAATTTTATATAGCGAGATCTCAGACATACATAAAGAACTGCTCTCTGTTTTTCTTATGTTTTATATATTATTCTTATTTATTATTTGTTATTTGTTATTGGGTTAAATACATTATTTATCTTAATAATGTAAAACCAGTAAGTGTCACCGTCTGTCTTACTCCTACAGTCCTAATCATCTTAGGATTTCTCGAGTGGGGCACTTTGGTTTCGATAAAATACAAATTTCAGTTTTTTCACTCATTTGTGCAATGAAAAATGGATAATGTTATATTTATCACATTCATATATCATATTTTTATATCATCTTACGTGTTATTATTTTACTGGACAAAGTTTTTCTTTTTCTTTTTCTTTTTGGATTTTTATTTTTATTTTTTAGTATCCAATGCATAAATGTTATGTAAGTTGCCATATAAAGTAATATAAAATTATGATATAAAAATGAAAATATCTAGCACTACTGATGAAAAATATATATGGAATGGATTTTAATTCTTGGGTTTGTGCAGATTAATGTTAAGACAGATTTGTGCAAGAGAGTGAGATTTTTTTCCTTTTTAGGCTAAACAATTGATTAATATACTTGTACTTGTAACATTCTCTTTAATAAAAATACTTAATACATTAATGTAATAGAATTTTTTTTTTCCAATACTGTTGTATCAACCTAATAGACCCAATTTTCTTGGCCTTGATCATTAAGAAAACTGAAAAGTCCATTTTACTTGTTAACCTTAATTATAAATCACAATTAATGGGAATTGAGATAGTTAACAATTTGAATTAATTTTATTTAATTAAACAGAAGATTTCATAAACAAATATTAAAAGAGAATAAAAAATTTGAAATCTCTTATAACATAGTAGAAACCAGTGGCTAATTTATAGGAAATATTCTCTTATAATATAGCTTAACATGATGTGCTCTAAGGATTTTCAACTGGGATCATTACATATTTTTAAGCTTTTTTTTTTTTTTTTAGATTTAAGGAAAGGAAAATCAAACTTGAATGCAAAGGGATAAACTCTACGATCCTTCCAACTACGATGTCCACAAACTGCTTTTAAGCTATTAATTTAAACATTACACAAGTTATTCTTGTTTAAATTATTCTCTCAATACATTGAGAGTTTATTCCACTTATATTTATACCACGTATAACAAAAAGGTAAAAAAATTTGTCACTCTTTTACTCTCACACACAGCACACAAGAAATGACTCTCGATATCTTTTTAATTTATATATACACACCACAATAACACAATTCATATGGAAACCATGATAAAACATGTAAGATTGTAATAAAACAAACAGAACCTAACAATGTAAGAAATGTGAGAAAAAAAGCTAACAAACAAAAAAACATTATCCACCGCATGGTATGGTTTGACTCAGTTGTTGAGTTTGTTGATTTTTGGTAAAAGCTATAAGCCTTCAGCCAAATAGCCAATCAGGTTATTACAGCTACTCTCCGAAAAGTCGGACTTCCAACTAATCTTGGACAATATATAAAACACGACAAAACTGAGGTGTGCTAAGTCCTAACAAGCATCGAAACAGCCCCAACCCAATCAGCTTATTGCACCAACCTTTTCAGCCAATAATTTATCGATGGCTATAAACCTGTTGGATAAAAAACATACTTGTTGGATAATGCCATAATGGTAATACGATTTAAACCCACTCTTTTATTAACCTTTTTTTATTAAGTTATCGCATGTTTTGATTTTGCTAATATACTTTGAACAATTTACGATATTGAGACTCACTAATTGTATTTTGAACAATGATAATTTTACATTTTAAAATAAGCAATTATGTCAGGACGATATAAAAAAAAAAAAAAAAAAGTGTTGAGACAAAAGAAAAAATTTTATGTGACACCCTCACACCACCACTTGATGATATTAATTCGACCCATCAGTGTTATAATATTAATAAGCGATGAATTTATATTTTTATAATATAATATTAATAAATATACACGTATTATAATATAAATAAATTGATAACACTGTATAATAATATAATGGTCACACCAAAAAATTAATTGGAGAAAGAGCATTATCCAAATTTGTGGATTCTAACCCCATGGTTAGCAATTAGTCAATTACCATGGCATCGATGATGATTATTACTTTTTTTAGTTATTTTGCAATATTATTAGAGTATAGGGACAAGGATATGGTATTGTAATAACGGTTATTAAATATTAGATTTTGGCTTATCAAAATGATGAGAAGAGTATCAACTACTAAAATATGACTGTTTTGTCTTTGAATCCTTATTCTTTTAGATTGTTGACCTTTTTTCTTTAAATTTTCTGTCAGAAACCGACGGAAAACTACATAATGGACTGAATTTATTTTTATTTTATATTGCGAGTTAGATCCTGAGAAGATGTCATTTGGACGCAAAGCATTAATACTTAGATTTTGTTTTTTATTAAATAAAAGACTTCAAAATTATACCCTAAGTAATACCATAATATCTCATTGAAAATGAGTTTGTTTGAGTTAGATTTTTTGAACTCAAATTGTGTGTAATTTTAGGTTGTTGAATTCAAATATCAAGAGTATTGCTAGGGTCATTAAATTTCACATTGCGGAATACATCTTAAAGGATAATATAATGTATTTACCATTTTTTATTTTGGTCACTCTTTATTATTATAGTTTAGTAAAACGGAGAGATATACATTTGATTAAGATAAATTTAATTATAAAATCAAAATTTTAGTGATCAAATATCAAAATTTTCAAACTTGTTTATTTTGGAAAAAGGGTTACAGGAAGAAAGACAATTAAAATTTGGAATTTTGTTTTGGTTAAGAAAATTTGGGAAAACTTTTGGTAGATAGATAAAGAGACTTGAGTACCATGAGTGAGATGGATTAACCACATTTTCAACCCTTCCAAACTAATTAATGTCCACTCTTCTCCAACCGACTTGCAAGCCACGCACTTTTTAAATAGAACTTATATGCAAAGATAGATTTTTATATATATTCCCTTATCATTTCTAGAAATCATAATATATCTCTAACCCAAAAAAAAAAAACTCGAATCTCACCTGGTTTATAGGCTTATAGTTTGCCATTTGCCAAGTCTAGCATATACATACTGCAATTTTTGTATTTATGATCGTCATCACCTCTATCATGTGATGATGTGAATGGGTTATCAACCATCGTTTTCGAAAGTACTTTTACTTAATTAAATGATATTTTCTTGGTCGATAATAATGATAATGCTGGTGCATATATAGAAGAAAATGGCATTGGTGTTATATTATTGTGGTAATAGTAGAACTAAACTGTGGTGTACTGTATTGAATAAGTTTTTTTTTTTTTGGCCACTTTGTATTGAATAAGTTAGAAGCTAATATAGTATGGAATATTGAAATTAGGAAAATTGCAATATTGATAGGTATACCATATGGAAGTTGATTAGCATATATAAGACTATAAGAGTGGTGACTGGTGAGACTGATTAATTGATGAAGGTGTGCAAGTTGAGGTTACTTTACTTAGCAAAATATTTTGTTAGTGGAGTGCGGGAATCATCATATATTGGATTTAAATATAAAAAATAAAAATGAATATTGGAGGGGAGTACTTATCGACTAATTAATTAGGCGAAGACTTTCTGAATAAAAATAAATAAATAAATAAATAAAGCGAAGACTGGAAAAATGAAGATGAACGGTTGGAGCTAGAGACAGTGACACGTAGGAAAGCAGCCGATGCACCAGAAACCTCCGCTCAGCAACCAACCTCGCATTTGCGTATTGAAAATTGAAAACATGATGTACTTAATTACTATAAACTATGACTATGCCCAAAATCATATATTAAAGAAGATATTATAGGTGTGGACCAAATCATCGTAAATTAAGAGAAAAACCAGTGCTTATAGGTGGCGTTCGGGTGGCCCATAAGGTAGATAACGTCTGGATTATTTTTTCAGTTTTTTTATCATGAACTAACTGATACCATATATAATATCACAATTGTTTATTGATTATATATCAATTAAATTTAATTTAAAGGGAGCTTGGCTTGAAAAAAACTAATAAAATTTTGTCATTCTATCAAATTAATTAAATTTAAAAAAATTAAGATAATAGTTACTGACTTACTGCATATAAAGCCGAATATATTTTCAGGAGAAAAAAACTGAATACATATACATATTTGAAGTGCTTAATTAAGTCAGGAATTTTGTCATGACTCGTTAAAAGAAATCCCATAGATCATATATGTTTGCTGCAAGCCTGCAAATGCTACATGACATAAAAATATGTTATGGCTAATTAACACTTGGCTAGCTAACACCAATTAATTGCCTTAATTAAGAGCCTCTATCTGCAGATGCAGGATCATGGGTTTGTTAGAAAAATCAACAACGAGAACATCAACCATTGGCTGCACGTACAGGGGTCTCATAACCAAACTTGGTCAATATTCATAAGAAAAAAATTTAAATACAAATTGACCAACGTTGTATTGGTTAACATTCATTTAATAATCAATCCTGCTCAAACAAATGAACTTGCCACCCTATATATGTATGTTATTAAAATTTACATCCTACAAATTCTCAGCACAACTCCTTTAATTTTTATTTTTTTTTATTTAATCATCCACTCATCCAACAAATTCTCAACGCAACTTCTTTATAAATTTTCTTTAAAAACACAAGGAAAAATAAAATAAAATTTTGCACACTCTATTTACATCCAACAAATTGTCAGTAGAACTGCCTCGCATCATCTCATATATGTATGTTATTTTCAAACAAATTAATAAACCTGTCACCCCATATATATATATATGCCATTTTCACCCAATATTTTAATTCTAATTATGAGTGCTCAATATATAAGGGAGGAGTAATTCAAATTTGGGACCTCTCCTTACGTTGAGAACATAAATACCATTAGACTAATAACTAGTTAATTACTTTACTCTTATTTTTCATTCTAATTAAATAGTGATAATAGTCATACCATTCTTACCTATATATAATTCACGTATAAATGTGACTGCTACATTACGAAAAGATATTTCGTATGAATAAAAATTCATTTTTGCTTGAAAATATCTTAATTTAACTTTCATGACAGACCACTAGAAAAAAAGAAAAAGATTGATGATGATACATAACTGCCAATTAAGATGTGTTACAAAGGTGTTCGACCAAAAAAAAAAAACAAGATGTGTTACAAAGGTGTTAAATTAATCAAATGATAATTTTTTTGTTCATGAGCTGATGACAATGACCATTTGGTCTAGTAATAACACATATATGGGAGAATGTCATGAGTTCAAATCTTATAGATAATAGTTGTTATTAATTATAAAAAAATCATGGGTTGACATTAGGGGTGGGTTCGGTACGGTTACCGTACCGAAACGCCCATATCGAATTTCGACCGATATGGGTCGGTAACCGATCACTTCGGTATCGGTCGGAGAGTGGCGGTGCCGACTACAGGTGAGATAAGACAGAGAGAGGGAGAGAGGGAGAGAGGGAGGGGGGTGCGACAGAGAAGGAGATCGATCGGAAAATTGGAGGAGGAGCCAGCGGTCTTGTTGGAGGTTTCCCGAGCAGGGGTCGCGCAGGAGAGTTGGGCTGGCTGGAGGAGAGGCCGGGGAAGGTGGTCGGCGTCAGGTGGCTATGGTGACTGGGCCATGTGCGCTTGCAGGGGGCGCGAAGGAAAGAGAGAATAGAGGAGAAAGAGAGCGGCAGGCTGGCAAAAAAAGGGACTAGTCTGGGGGGGTTGGCGCCGGCGAGAACAGCTCGCCGATGATCTTGGGTTGTCGGGGAAAGTGGCCGGAGGGGCTGGACTTGGGTGGAGCTGGGTGTGCGTAGGGGAGTGTTGCCCGAGAGAGAGAGAGAGAGAGAGAGAAAAAAAAAAAAAAAAAACTTGTTGAAATTTCTGGAGAGAGGAGAGAGAATGAGGGATTTCAAAAATTAAAATGGGTTTTTAAAATCTTAAGTGCAAATTTTACACAATTGTCCCACACTTGTATGATCTGTAACTTTTAAACCGTAATTCGGATCAACGTGTGCTACATGTCTATGAAATCGTAAGCTCGAGACCTTTCTAATGGGCCAAAAGTCAAAATCAAAAGTCTACTAGTTTTAAAAATCAACTTTGAGTCAAGCCCAAATTAAATCAAAACCCTTCTTATTTTCCAAATAAATTCCAAATCTTCAAAATACTTTTCAAAATAAACCTTAGAAAAAAAATACGGGGCTTCACAATTCAACATCCTTTAAAAACCTCTTAAAATCATAGTTGAATAAAAATTTAAATTTCTAGTGTTATCATATTATATTAATATACTAAATTACTAATATTATCATATTATATTATACTATACCATATTATATCATATTATAGTATTATATTATATACTATATACCAAACTCTAAGTTACCAACTATGAATCTATGAATTATAAATTTATAGTATTAGACTATTAGGGTATAGAAATTAGTAATTTAGTATGAGATACCATATACATATACTGTATACTATATAGGGTTTATAATTTAGTATAATATTAGGGTTTAGGGTATTTTTAATTAGTTTTATATAAAAATGTATTATATAAATTAAAAAACATATAAGTTAATAAGTTATAGGTTTAGGGTTTATAAATTTATATATGTTTGATATAAATTATAGAAAATTAGAAATGTATTATATAAAATTATAAATTATATAGAAAGGTAATACTAAGTATTTTATATTTAGGGTATACCAGTATAGTATAGAAATGTATAAAAATGAATTATTTTAATTATATTTTTTCAATATGCGGTCGGTATCGGTATACCATCGGTACCGGATTTTGTAAACCAATACCGTTACCGAAGTCATCAGTATTTTCGGTATCGATATTTTTCGGTATAAAATTGGTACGGTATCGGTATTTTTCGGTATTTCGGTATTTTTACCCAGCCCTAGTTGACATCAGTATTCCGAACATTCTTTGGGACATATATAAATAACAAACTTTGAATCACAAATTATTTAATTTTTCGTCAAGTTATAAGCATCGCAAAATATATAATATCAAAATTTGATGAAACATCAAGGTCTTGTTCCATTTCTAAGATAAATCTTAAATGCTTGGGGCTGCTATTTATCAATGATCATGACTTAATCACTCTACATATAACATTTTCTCAGAAGAGGATCTGAAAGAAATAGGAAAACAAATGATGAAAAAAAAAATTTGTTTTGCTTTACTTATTGTGCATATTACAGTGTAATTCTACTAATGTTTGAAATGGGACAAGAAACAAAAACTGGAAAATTTTGTACACAAGACTCTATACACCCAATCTTCTGAAGCTAATATATCTGGGTTTTTAAAAGGAAAAGGGTGGGAATGAATTTACAGCTACATCTACTTTGTACGAACTCTTTTCCTTCCCTTTATGGGAGTTACATTTTGTTGACTAACAGTTGTACGTCCAAGTTTTCTCGGGTGAGTGGAGGCTTTCTTTGTCACAGCAAAAGATTCAACTGAAGGAGAGGAATCCGCATTAGCATTGCTGGGTTTCTTACTTCTGTTTGAAGTCTTAGTAGCCACATTACCGGCATTGGTAGCCTTTCCTGACAAGTTTTGTTTACACACTAGAGTATTTGAGGAGAGGTTGGCAGAGGTAGCCTTGCTGCTAGAATCCTTAAAATGCTGCCGCAATGTTTTGGTGGTGAGGTCTCTGAGAAGCAAAGCAGATTTGTATTCACGTGTGTTCTTGGAGTAAAACACCAAGGCATTGTTGGCGAGCAGCAACAGATCTCTATAGAGTTCCTTAACTGACATGACAGAGTGGCTGGCAATTCTTGATCTTATTGTGTCAAAATCCACATGCCTATGGATCATTTTCTTATATCTTTGTCTCTTCTGTTATGAATATGGTAGGACAACGTTTAGCAAGTTTATTTCATACATTATGCCTAAGGCTCGTTTCATACATTATGTGACAAATTCCATTATCTGATGGAACAAGTAATAATGTCAATATAGCAACCATCATTAAATCAAAAAAGGGAATAAGCTCAGTAGACAACTTAACAATTGATATAGTTGTAAAGCATCAAATGCCATCCATACCTGGCTATCAAGTCGATGACGAAAGACAGAGGCACTTTTATGCTCCAAAATTGAATTGAAAACATTCAACAAATCGTCAGGTCCATCCTTGGTCAAACCTCTATGACAATCACCTGCACCAGAAGATACAAAATCCTCACGACACTCGCTGGTTGAATTTTCTGTACACCGCAAGGCAGTTATAGCATCAGCTGAATCCAAAAAGCCACTTTCTCCAATGCTCACTTCCTTTACATCCCTACTACAATCCTTCCTCTTCCTCTTGCCCCTTCTCTTTTTTAGAGTCCTTCCTAGTCCTCCATAGAAAGTCTCTACCAATTTCTCAATGCTTGAAACCTTCTCCTGCACACAAGGGTGTGAAGTTTCTCTTTTAGTCTCTGTTTCTTCAGCTGAACCTGTACCTGGTATCTGGCATTCAGGTGAGCAGCTTGTCACGGCTTCACATGTGAAACTGCCAGCAGATGGCTCACCCTTAAATGTATCTTTACCAGAAGGGTAAGGTCCCTCTGATTTTTGATAAGGAACTGGTGATTCTGTCTGGCTTGAGCCATAATTGTTGCAACCATCTTCTCCTTTCTCAGCCTTGAGAGATTCAAGTTTTGATTCCAGAGACCTGTAACAGCCACATTGAGTAAACCTTAACACAAATGCAAAGAGACAAGATATAAGAAACCGAAGCGCTGCAAGTCTACAACAATCGCAGAGAAATGTAGAGCACATTTTCCACTCAAGGTCTTGATGACATGTATTTTAGAACAAAATTTGATCATATTCAACCTGTCAAGTTCTTTTCTAATTCAAACCATTCACATGTTCAAGCTAACTGGAATTCCATCTCCAATTATCTGTTCTTTGGTTGATATAAGAATAATCCTGAACTGCAATGCCTAATCCTTTAAGCAGAGTATGAAAGAATAAGTGCAAGGACAAATGACCCAAGTGCTTAAAGGGCACTGTGTCATGTCATGTCTCTAGGATAGCTGGGACCGGTTTGGTCTAAATACAAATTGAGAAGATGCACTGCATTTTCTGATCATTTTCTAAACATAAACATCTTGAAAGGAAAAGGAAATGACTAACCCTATTGAGTCTTCTGATTGTTTTAAAGCTTGTCTCAACTCCTCCATTCGTTTCTTTCGTAGCTCTTCAAACCAAGCCCTAAGGATAACATCATAAGAAATTAAGGTGAATATATAAATTATAAAACAACTTTCATGTGTGCATGATCACACACACCATATATTAACACTTAATTAAGAAAGTAAAAAAGTCCAAGGGGATGAAAGATCCAAGTTGATTAAAATTTGTCCTAGAAAATGACAAATAAAATAGAAAACCATGTGCTAAAATCATAAGAGATTTATGCAAAGCCAAATGCTGTGCACTTCAGAACAATAAAAATCAACTTACTTGCATCCAGAGTATCTTTTTAGTAAGTCCTCATATTTGGCTTTACATACCTGGATACAAAATATAAATGGTATTAAATTGGATAAACAAAGAATATCTTTGTTGAAAACAATATATCAGACAGATATCTGCTAATCTGCACATTTTGTACACTAATGAAAACAATTAAATCCAAAGCCTTATACAGGGAAAGTCTAGCTCAGCAGAAATAAGTACAAGTTGACAAGTTTACTTGTTTAGCATTAGTTATAATGTTTAGAACTTGGAAGTACAAATTAAAGGCAGCATTTTATTGAACACATCTAAATTCAAAGACAGTTAAATAAAAGGATGGAAGGAGTACTACTTCTATATGCCAAGTTTTTTTTTTTTATTTGACCCCTACTTCTATCATGCCAAGTTTAGTTTTATGCTACACTTAAGTAACTAGTAGCTAGATGCTAGTATGCTACTACCAAGTCATGCATACAGCATATATTCTTTGGCCTACTTACTCATGGACTGACCCAGGAAAAAAGAAAAGGAAAAAACTCACCAACTTTTATTTTAAATTTTTATTCTTATCATTACTTATTTACCCAGGACCCATACGATCAATGGTAAAATTATCCTAAAAAGTAAAAACCAAGGGTAAAAGTAAAACACTCCCAAAAAAAAAAATTCAAAATTTACACCAAAACATAAACAAAATGTTTTTTTTGTTAGTAACATACACAAAAACGGGTTAAATATAAAAATGGTCCATAAACTTTACAGTGAATCTCAATTTGGTCCACTAACTATAAAAAGTATCAATTTGGTTCACGAACTTTTCAAGTTGTATCAAAGCAATACAAACGTTAACTTCCATCCGAAAATTAACGAAATTGATCACATGAAAATATGATGAACAAACTAAAATGTCTCTGAAAATGTGGTCATTTGCTGTGCATATGACCAGTTTTCGTTAAATTTTTCGATAAAAGTTAACGTTTGTACTGTTTTGGTACAACTGGAAAAGTTCGTGAACTAAATTGACACTTTTTATAATTAATAGATCAAATTAAAATTCACTATAAAATTTGTAAGAACCATTTTTATATTTAACCCAAAACAAAAGGTTACGGAGACAGTCAGACAATATAATTAAAAAAAAAAACAAAAGCAAACACCTCGGGCGTGAAAGTGTACGGACAAACGGTTCTGGCTCGGAGCTCCGCGGCCACCTGGTTCCAGTTTCGGGTCCCGAATCTGAGTATGGCTCCAGCCAAGAGGAGCTCAACCCATGTCCCCCACCTGTCACCTCCTACCACCTCTGTCCCCATCTTCACCATCCACGCGTACGGCCCTGATTGATCACCCATCACCACCTCCACCTCCACCATCACCACCACCACCACCTTCCCTTTTCTTATCCTAGGCACCCGGCTCACGTTAGCCTCCACCGCTTTCGTGCATGAAAGAAACCCAATTGAATGGTCCGTACAGGAATGAAAAAGACAACCTTTTTGGGTATTGGGAAAACGGGTTATTGGAGACGTGGGGTGGGCTTGAAAGGTAGTTTTTGCGGACGGAAAAGCGGTTATGGATGAGACAGAAGGGTGGTTTTGGATGGTTTAGGTGGTAATGAAGATGGTTTTTTTGTTTTTTTAAATTTTGGTATTTTAATTTATAGTATGCGTGAGACAAGGTGTTGACGGATTCTGTTTTCTATTGAGGTTGACAAGGAGAAACCTTAACAAACTAAAAACAAGGATCACAAGTGGGGGTTATGAAAATTGGAAAAACATCAACAATGAAATAAATGAAAGCTTATTATATAAACATGTGACATGTGGTTTAATCTTCCGAATCCTAAATATATTAGAGAGGTTTAATAAAACATATATAGAGAGGGGGTTCTCTCTCTAGTCCACCATACTGGATTGCCTTTAGTATCGTAATATTATATATATGCCCATATTCTCTCTTAAAAAGACATGCATGTCTTTTTTTTTTTTTTTTTTTAATAACTGAAGGTGTTCTTAACCAGTTTTCGCGCACCAAACTAGTCTCTTAGACTGGTTAAAGATAAACAATCTACACCGGACCTAGGGAATTCATAAAAATTTTTATTTCTCTTGCTGTCTAATTCCAAGGATCGAATTGAAAACTGAAACTCGAGTGTCTGAGCTTACAACTATACCTTCGAAAACTAGTATAGTTATTGTCTATTGACCAACACTTCATCTTTTGATTCAATTTGTACTCACAAGTCACAAGTCAGATGATGATTTTTTACTTAAATTCTACAATCTTGGAAAGTCAAGTCAACAACACTTTGTCATTTTACTATTTTAGATATTTAGGATAATTTCGAGGAAGATGTTGAGTGATTAAACAAGTGGAGGCATAACATAATAGACATTGACAAGTTAATGGAACCCAAAATAATAGATGAGCTTCTTTCGTGCCGGCAGACTTGGCGGTGACGTCTGAGTGTGAATTTTGAGATGGGATGGGTGTGGTGCTTAGAAGACTTGCAGGTATCATTGTCACTGTATAGTGGAAGTGGAGAAAGGAGAAGGGAGGGGTCTGTAAGTATTGGCATAATTTTAGTTTGTATAAAATTACTACTATACAGTCTCTACTCTTGCCCCAATTCCTGTTTGGATTTCTCTAAAGTCTTCTTGTTTGGGAATTACGTGACCAATGTATAGAATTATAGGACCTCGTGTCTAAAAAAATATAGGGAACCACAGGATTGTTTAGCTTTGTAATTTGGCCAATTGGTTGTCCTTATCCCATAAACATGGCAAAAACATATTTCGTTCCAAAACCATATGATTGGATTAGCCTCATTAGTCATTAGTTGGTTGACACGTGTGTGGCTCTACCTTACTAGCATGTGGCTTAACGTGTGAGATAAATAATATTTCAAGTAGGGAGTCACTTGAAATATTATTAATCTCAGAGTCAATCCACCTGTCAAAAAAAAGTGGGGGAGTCAAAATACATGTTGAATACGAAACTGATAGCTTGAAAATTATGAATCAAAATATTTCTTCAAATTTGCAGAAAATCACAGGAAATTTTTTTTAAAAAAATGATATTCATATTCATCACAGAGAGAGAAAGAGAGAGAGAGAGCGCGGGAGAGAGAGTGTGTGACGAGTGCGTGAGAACATAAATAGCACAAGGCTTTAATAGTTTAGTTTTTCCCCCAGAGGAATTATGCACGTTTCACTTGACTGCAATACATACCATTAACATTTATATAAAAAGAAGGTTCTCGATGCACCCTTTAAGACCCCACCCTTTACCTTCAAAGTAAGATATAAGCTACTAGTACTAGGTACAAGAAAAGAACTGCTCAAGTTTGAAGAAACAAATTATATTTATATCATTGAATGATTGGTTTTGCAGCGTACATATATCATCAAGGACAAAAGAATCCAAGTTACAAACAGCAACCCTCCCATTACATATCAGAGCATCAAAATCAGGAAACTTACACGCAATGCCTCGAACACAGCAGAGATGACTACTTCTGTCTTCAAGCTCTTAGGGGCAAGGTAGCTATTTTGCTTTAAGCTTTGCCTCACAAAATTCTTGAGCTTTAGTATTCTGATATTGACCAAATCCCAAGAGGACTCCTCAAACAAAATTGTGACAGGAGAAACTATAACTTGGCAGGAATGTCAGTGTGTAGTAGTATTGTATATGCAGTCGTGTTACAGGATGTCAGCCAAGTATCGGTTATGACTCTTGAAGAACTAGATTCAATTCTTGAGCACATCTTGCCAGCACACCACCCTTCCTACAAACAACATAAGGCGACAAAACTTTCTGTGTTAATTGCTATATTTTTAACTAGATAAGAAATCTCCTCTAATCCTTATTGCGTTAGAAAGGACATCTTTAAAGGAAAACATAATATACAAATTTTTTTTAAATTTACATTCACAGATTAGATCATTGGAGTCCGCATCTAACCTTACAAAGACTGGAAGAATTTTCTGGATCTTTTGCAGCTGGATAAAGCATCGGTTGCAGCATTCCAGTCTGTATTCAATTTTCAAATTAAATTTCATACACAACTTACAAGAAGAGAGTGAGGCAAATTTCTTAATAGACAATACCTTTGCTCTGCCTGAAGGTTGACACCAACAGCTCGAGGTGCTGAAATGGTTGAGCGTATCACTGGGCCAAAGACTGCCACTAGCTTCAATAACATCTCCAACGACACATTTGCATGCCTGTACAATTGCAGCATAGTAAATTTTCTGTACAAACGTAATCAACTCCATCAAATAATATGATGGGGATTTGGGATAAAGACCCTTAGCCCCTGAAAATAGCACATGACCTAAATTAAGCTGTTGCATGAGAAGCATCCAATTGCTAAGATCATGAGTTTGTTTACAAACTTGTTAATGAAACAATTACCTTTCAATCTTGCTATCAAGTAAGCCCAGAAGCACAGGAAGCAAACCAGAAAACAGATCTAATGTGAGAATATCCATTCTCTCCAGGAGAACACTAATCACATCCGCTTGTACCTGCACCATGATCAGATCATTCTTAGAAAAACCAAATATACACAGAGAACAACACTGGTTACTTGTTAGAACCACTGGATACAGTATACGCAACACACATGAAATCATCCAATAAATACCCACAGCATGATCTGGCAGCTTCCTGATGGCATTGATAGCACCTTTAATATCATTCCGTTCCCAAAAATGCCGCACCACCTGCAGTTGCACAGAAGTGTATGTCATGACTTCCAGCAAGGGAGCAGTGCTAAATATTCACATAAGAGGTAATTCAGATATGACTCATCACAGAAAAGGAAGAAATAAAATTTTGTAATGTGGCGGCAGCTATAATTTCCTTTTCAAGCTATTACCAGTAGAAAAAAAATTTCAATCAAAACAATGAGTGAAGCAATTTACATGTTATTAATGGTGTATATTATACACCCTAGATCGGAACGAATCTGAGAGCAAAATATCAGGCTTCAAACAGTGTACATGGTTGGTTATGTGACAGAGTTACCTATTAGGTTGCACAGTCACTACAAAAACTAAGTTTCAGAAAAATGAATTAAAAGATTGCGTGCCATCACTTCAGGGCATATACATGCACAACAAGATAAACTTACTTGTAATTTTGTCAGGCGGGATCGAAGGGTACTAAGGAATACATCATGAGTTTGCATCAAATCTTCAGGAGGATCCTTGTTGTTTGTAGGGGCCATGTGCCTCCCATAAATTTGAGGTTTTTCTTTCTGCTAGTTACCAAACAACAAATAAAGATTATGTTCCAAGTTGAAAGCAATAAGTACATCAGCAAAGTCTTAGCTGTGGACAAGTTGTCAAGGTTCCACTTTTTCCACGTTTCAAATAAACCCTTACTCTAAAGGCCTAAGCTAATAGAGAAATCACTTTCTCAGTAATATATATTCCAATACAATACCCAGTAGTACTTAATATACTAAATTCATCAATTCATGTTCTGAAAGATTTTTGGTTTTCAGCCTGGAGCTTGAATTGCATAGCTTTTTCTATATTAACTGGGAACTGAAACTTCAAAAGTTCTAGATGCCACTACCATGGATGTCTGAAGTCTAGAAAAACATCCTTTTTGAGGTATAGAAGATTTACCAGCATGGTGGATGTTTTGTTCATTTCAGGTATCACACGACTAGAGATGCTAGTTGCTTGATCTTCAGGTATCACAGGCCTAGATATGCTGGTTGCTTGGTCTTCAGGTATCACAGGCCTAGATATGCTAGTTGCTTGGTCTTCAGGTATCACAGGACTAGATATGCCAGTTGCTTGATCTTCAGGTATCACAGGACTAGATATGCTAGTTGCTACTGTTGCTTGATCTTCATTGCTATTAAATCTCTCTCTTTTTTCAAACCTTTCAACCAGGGTGCGAGTCCTTCCTGGTACAACCGCAACTGCCAAAAGCAGAATCTTAAGATATCAAGTTCCATCCACTACTATGTTATATAGAACCACAAAGAAGGTAAGCAATGGCAAACCTCCATTGACAAATTTAACAGAGTTTATCTCCTTGCTGCTGTTGAGGGATCCATGTCCTGAAACATTAAAGAAATCAATAATACATAATACTAGCTACAGGACATAAAAATAAAAAAATTAGGAATAAGAAACAAGAACCAATTAAAAGTGAATTCTAAACAGATGGCTATATAAGAATTAAAACTTACTGGTTTCTTGACTTGAGGGCCTCTTCAGTGATAGAACTTTATCAAACTTCTCTTCTACACTCTTGATTTCAGAATTCTGTTCCTTACAGGACTCTCTAGCTCTATCTTCTGATACAGTTTTCGTTTGAGAGTTCAGATCCATTTCACTATCCAATTTACTCATCCTAGTGCTAAAATTTCCAGATTCAACATCCAATGGCAGCTTCTCAATGTCAATTGTGCTATTTGATGGTTTTCGTACATGAGCTGGTTTGAGCAACATACCACGTCTGGTCCTCGAAAATGCAACAGATTCTCTTCCAGGGTTAGCCGAGTTTTTTCCATCAGGACTGCTCCGAGGTACAATGCTAGGCACAACCAGGGATTTATTGACTGCTTGTTCATTAGATTTTGGATGCAACCCTACTGCAGGACTCTGCTTCTCAGCAGTGGTTTCTTTTGAATCCAACGGGGGTGCAACTTTTGAAGAATCCATTCTCTGTGAGGAAACTGGCTTTCCACCAGTAGCTTTATAAAGAACATTAAAAAAAAAAAGGAAAAATGGATGTCAGAAGGAATATAAATGCACACAAAAAGTTACAAATCTAGAACATGTCTTTGTTTCTAGAGTCTGGTAGTTTAAAACCTAGACTCCCTGATTAGTTCCTGCCCATGAACTCCACATTGGAATATCATGAGTGGACCATCTTTATCTCTATCTACAAAGGTCAGAAACCAAAATGATTTTGGCAAGCTTATGCTCAGTTGAGGATCACAAACAGCTCATCTCCAACTCAATGTGGTTTAGCTAAACCAGGCCAATCCTTAATGTATATTAGTAAAGGCCAATTCCATTATATAAAGGTAACACAATAGGAATAAATCTGATATGGAGGTCAAGAAGAATCACTAATTGCCAATGTAAGGTCCAAGCCATGTAATAATTCTCAATGGTCAACAATTTCTTTATCTGTTCCTCATTTCTCTTCAATTTTATAAGGATGGAAGCAAAGCACCAAATTCAAATAAAACAATAAAAACAAATTAACAGAAAAAGAAAAAAGCTTACAATCCACATATATGTTCTTTATTTCCTTTGTGTCATAATCAGGAGACATACACCGGAAACCGGGACTCCTTATACCACTCTCTACCTTCTCTGTGATTCCCTGGAATTTAACATGAGATTTCTGATCCATACAGTCATTTTGCCCAGGTGTTGAACCAGCTGCATATGGCTTAATAAGCTGACAAAGAAAGTGCACACCTCACAGGTTTCAGGCATAATTAACAACATCTGAAGTTGGAAAAGAACGTAAAAGAAGTAACAAGAAAAAAGTTAGGGTAAGGTGAATACCGATATATCCGCAACCCAAACTCCAACAGAATTTCGATAGTATGAGCAGCCCAATAGTTTCCCATCATGAATGCATAAGTCACCAAGTCTTGACCATCCCATATCAACAGAATCATGACATATTACAGGCTCCCATGAATAAACCTACAAATAGAGATATTAAGTTTATGATCTGTTTCAAATACAATCCCATAGAGTACTGAGACGGAAAAAAAAAAAATCAAAACCTTCAAACTGTCATCCAATCCGGAAAATAGGGTCCTCCCATCAGGATGAAAAGTAATTGCACGTACTCCTGTAGGCTGCAAACAAGGAACATATTCTGTCAGAGGAGTGGGATGAAAATTGCATTACAAAAAAGACTAAAGGAGCATACAATGGGTTCTCTATCCATATGAGAGGGAGAGGGAGAGGGAGAGGGAGAGGGAGAGAGAAAGATATATATATATATATATATATAGAGGACTGCTCTAAAACTAATTGGTTAGTAAATTAATACGAAAGTAACCATACTTTTGGGACAACCACATAACTAATCTCATAATCCGAACCATCAATTATTTAGGTCATACTTCAAAGATCATCATTACAAAAAATCAACTAAATCGAAAATCATTTAGTCATGTAATTGAGATCAAATAAATAGACGATCAGTGTTTTCGATAAAAACATATAAATAGTTGTTGTTATAATCAAATGACTAAATGACTTCCGAATTTGAAGATTTTTTACAAGGATGATCTTTGACGTATGACCTAAAAAATAGACGGTTCGGATTTTGAAATTACATTATGCGGTAGACCCAACATGGTAGTTAGTTTTGTATTAACTTACTAACCAGTTAGTTTTAGAGCATTCTTGTATATATATATATATATATATATATGAGAAAAGTTAGCAAAGAAGAAAGGGCAACCTGCAAGAGAAAGGAATATATTGCTTCAACAGATTTATTTCTGATTAGATATTCTGCAATTCTGGCAACAATATCTCATTTTTACTTAGAATTGCATACCTTTCTAAGAACCCTTACCTAAAATGAAAACAAAACAAAACAGAAAAAAAAAAAAAAAAAAAAAAAAAAAAAGAAGTAAAAACATCCAATAATACCTCAGGTCTGGCAGATCCAATCAGTTCAAAAGTTTCCAAATCCCAGAATTTCACAGTTCTGTCTGCTGAACCTGGAATATATTTTCTATATTAAGACAATTTACTAGTTACTACATAAACATTATGACGAGAATGATGAATTTAAGAGGCGGAGGAGAAAATATTAAGGAAATTAACAAACTCAATACTTAGAAAGCTTGCATAGGTTATAAAATAGTTGTGTTAAGCATGGCTACAGCAAGGTTCAACTTACCTTAATTTAAGAAAATAACAATCAATGGTTTCTTTTTGTTTTATTGTCAAATCTCTTTCCTTTCTGTTTGTGATATTAAACAGGTCATATTACCATAATATTGCAACCTCAGACCCTTCCCCCCAACTAAAAAAAAGTTAAGGGGAAGAATTAAATTTCCATATCCTAGGGTAAACTCAATAAATTTCTTAGAGAGATGCATGAAAGGCTAGTATCAGTTGCCTGAAATGCTACCGAATTTACATCTCTGGAAATTCCTCAATCAAGGGCGGAGCCAACTTGTATCCAAGACATGGTCAATTTAAGTTTGACATACTGATATTAGAGTCACTCACCTGTGGCCAAGAGAAACTCAAGGGGATGAAAATCTAAGGATCGAATATGTCCTTCATGGAATTTAAAATCATGCAAGAGCTTCCCAGCAGTTAGATCCCACACCTACATAACAATGACAGGATGCACCCATTATGGTCATGGAAAGGATAGCTTACTGAAAACCGCCCACTGATAGTGTGATCATTTATTAATTTACCTTTACAACATTGTCAAACCCACCAGAAACTACCCAGCGGCCATCGGGAGTGAATTTAATAGTACTAATGCCTTGAGTATGACCCTTATATGTGTGGATGCATCCCTTCTTTCTAATATCCCAGATCTTTAGATTAGTGTCCATGGAACCAGAAGCAAAGAACTCGCCAAATGGATGAAATTCAACAGCAGTACAGCTGGATCTGTGTCCGGTAAGTGTGCGAACCACTACACTTCAATAACAATAACAAAGACATTAGAAGTTCACTGAAAAATCACTCTTACTGTCTTACATCTGTGACATGAAGCAAGCCTACTAGTCTGAAGGCACCAACCCATTAAAGGTAAAGACTTGGACCCAAAAAATGTACCCGTAGGTCCTCATATCAGGCTAAGTCTAGGTGACATGATACTTTAGATTACATCGCATTATCTCATGTTCATGTCTAACAAGTTATCACTTCTGCCAAGCATCATTCTGTTGCCTCACAGAATCATAGCATAAATTAAGCAGCCAACTTACTCTTTGTTTCCTCCAGATCCCATATTTTTGTCGCACCAGTAGAAGCTCCAGCAAGCACCAAAACTTCTGCCGAATTAAAAGCTACGGATTCAACTGGACTTGTATGACCAGCAAGACTCTGCATATTTACCCCAAAAAGAAAAACTCATGCAGTCATGTTACAGTATTGCTCATCAGTAGGAGCCTAAGCCATGGTCTCCAACGAGGCAATGACCAAAAAAATACATGAAGAGGATTTTTTTCATTAAAAAATGGTTTAACAATATAGTGAATCAAAGTGAGAAATTTCAATTTTATAATCTTCACTTATGGTATGAAAAGAAAAAAAGACATTTTGTTGAAATTTGAATTAAATAAATAACCAAATAAGAGGCCGGCCTCAATTCCAGTTTATGCTAATTGCATTATTTGCTACTTCAACAAGGAAAAACTTTATCAACATAATGTGCCTACAAGCTAATTCTAGATATCAGTATAAAAAATAACCATCTGTGGAATTATTGTATTAATAACATGTAATGTACTTGATTTCCAAAATGAGAGAACACCCTACAGCACAATGCACATCAACGACAAACTCCTATAAGTAGACTGTAGAAATCAATTAAAAACTATCCATATCATGATTGAAAGTGAAACGTTGAATATCAAAAAATAAAGATAAATACCATTAAAGAAGTGGGTTTGCCAATTGTCCAAAGATTGACTATGTGATCATCACCGCCGGTGACAAATAGTCGGCACGCCTTTTTCCCAATACTTAGACAATTAACACTGTCTGAATGAGCCACAAATTCCTCTATATTTCATCAAGTCAAGTAAACATTTCCTTCGAGAAAAAAACCATAATCACACAAATGCAGAACACAATGCACAACCAATTACCAGATAAATCTGTTCTTATGCTCCTCTTTCCATTAAAAGAAATCTAAAATTAAACAACTGGGCGAAATTAAACTTAAATCCAAAAATGAAAAATTATGACCCAAATTGAATTTTATTTTAAATCTTACCTTACTATTATATTTAATGGAAAACCATAATTGAACTAACAGAGTGACAGCCCCATTGGAGTAAAATTAGAATATTTTATTTTCCTTCTCCATTCCTACATTTTCTGAGCAAACAAACAGGGCATAAAATTCCTCAACTTTCAAAAATAAAAACCAAAAAACCACACTAAGCACTAAAAATTTCAAGATGAGCTTAACCACTGCAAGTTACCAAGTTTGAACCCAAGAAATAGATCAAGATTGTGAGAAAAAACAGAGCTCAATGCCAGCTAAGCATCGCAAGAAAATCAAAATTGTAAAAAAGGATACGCAGCTTATATGCACGCTTGGCCATTTTGCACTAGTCGGAGAAGTTGAATCCGGAGCCAAAACGACGACGTCGGAAGCGGAAGCCAAAATTCGAACTCGGTATCGGAAACTTCAGCTTGACCAGAAGAGAACAAGTGCTTTCAGCTGAAGCAGCTTTTCCTTTTTTTTCCACTTAAATTTTCCCGTTGGAATGAAAATCCACAGAGAAAGATAGGAATTGGATTCGGATTGAAAATTTAGTAGACTAAAGATTGAATTCAGAGTCAAACAGTGAAAAAAAAAAACAGGAACTCCTTGCTTTTTTGAGAATCTGAGGACCGTGACTGTCAGAGAGCCTACTTCTATACATTTCTCCGCTCGCTGCTTCTTTTGTGTTGACCAAAATGCCCTCCGTTTTTAACCGTGTGAGCACCGAAATTACGTGGAAACCCCCTGGTCGGGTTATTTTGTGACGTGCTGGTCCCCAAATCGGTGTTGGGTTAGATACGTGTTCAATTTTAGTGGTTTGGATTTTCTAAATTTTTGTTGGCTTTCAATAATTGTTTTATTCTGTGCACCACTACCACGTCGGAATGGTGGCGTAGAAAATACATATTTAATAGTTTATTCCTTTTGATGTCTGGAGATTTAGGTTATTATTATTTTGAGCAAATTATAATTTAGTATCTTAATTTTATATATTATTTTAATTTGGTACTTTAATTTTGAAAACTTACAAAAAAGTATTTCAATTTTTATTTTGTGTCAAAATAGTATCTCCGTTAATTTTTCTGTTAAATAAACCGTTATTTGCTGACGTGGCAGAGATATTTTTATCATTTTCTCTAAATTTAAAAAATAATAATATTTTTTAAATTTTTGAATAAAAAATTTTCTTAAAGTAATTAAAACTTTTACAAATTTTTTTAAATTTTTTTTTGGGGGAAATGGGTAGGGGGATGGTCGGGGGGTTTGGGTAAGGGGTGAGGGGGTTGGGTTGGGTTGGGTTGGGTTGGGGTTGGGTAAGGGGGTGAGGATGGTTGGGGGCGGGCTTGGATGGCTGGGGGAGGGCTGGGTGGGGGCGGGAAGGGTAGGGGATGGGGATGAGGATGGGGCTGGGTGGGGGCCGGGCGGGGAGGGGAGGGGTTGAGGCTGGGGGTGGGGGGAGGGGGTGCAACAGCACTGAGGATGGGGGGAGGGGGTGCGACGGCGCTAGGGCTGGAGGGAGGGGGTGCGACGGGACTGGGGTGGGTCGGGCAGAGGGGGAGGGCAGGGGGCGGGCTGGGGAGGGGCTGGATGGGGGCTGGCTGGGAAGAGGAGGGGAGGGGAAGGGAGGGGCTGGGTAGGGGCGGAGAAGGTGGTTCTGCGTGGGGTTGGGTAGGGAAGGAGGGAAATGTTTTTTTTTTATTTTAATTATTAAAAAAAAAAAATTTGTATTCAAAAATTTTTAAAAATATTATTATTTTTAAAATTTAGAGAAAATGACGAAAATACCTTTGCCACGTCAGCAGATAACGGTTTATTTGACAGATAACTAACGGAGGTACTATTTTGACACAAAATGAAAGTTGAGGTATTTTTTTGCAAGTTTTCAAAGTTGAGGTACTAAATTGAAATAACATGTAAAGTTGAGGTACTAAATTATAATTTTCCCTATTATTTTTATGATTTTTATTGTAAGTATATTTTTATATAAGAAATGCATAGGTTATAGGTTATTTATGATATACATTCTATGTGTTTATCTCTCATCACATGATAAGTCATGTGATACTAGAAGATGTATAGACATTCTTCTGGCACTCCTGTAGGCTTATATTGCATGCAAATTTTGAGGATCCTGGATTTTCTCGGTATATGTAAAAAAGAGTGACGAGCCATTTTTTTCGGTCATAGGTTGGTCCAAAAAAGAAAAGAAGAGAAAATGTATAAAGAAAAATTCTTATAAATAAGTCCTTTGAATGCATGAGGAAATTAATAAGCAAGTTGATTAAGCTTCATTCAACATGATTAATCAACTATATTCGGCTATGATTGACTCCTCTTCAATAGTAACACGACATAGATACCATATGCTAGTATAAACCTCCGCCCCTAAGACTTGGTATGTATGATAATTAAAATACTAATTTGGTCAACTTTTATGTTTGGGGGTGGGAAAATGACTTTTGTACAAACATTAGGACGGGAAGGTTTCCTAATTGACAACTTGATAGATTCCTTCAAAACCAGTTTCTTCCTTGGTTATTGTATTGAGGAGTGGAAATGATTCGATAAAGACATGTTACTTGCAAATAACAAGTCATTTGTTAAGCCAGAATATATAGTTTATGGTAAATTTCACATATATAATTACAACCAAACATATTATTGACAAGTTTGGCATGACATTTCAAGCCACTTTCATTAAAACAGAGCATGTGATCATCAAAATCTTGCTTTGACGATATGAATGCTTTCCTTTTAACATCATTCTAAGTTTCAACTACCTTGGATTGGACCCCATGTAGCTTAGGCCTTGATTCACTTTTGTAGTTGGAATGACCGAGCACACACTAATTAATCAGTGATCACCATTAATCCAATGGCCAACAAAATATGAACCGTCATTGTCCAGCTTTGTTGCAAAGGGCATATTATTTAATATTGCATGTACCTAATTAATTAAAGTTTTGGAAGCCTTTGATTGGGATGGTCATTAACTTCTAAGATTAGCTATTGGGTAATAAGCCTCAGAAAACAGAGAGAAGATGAAAAAGAATGTGGGTTACCAAAGAATTAAACCACAACTGCACTCAAAGTCTATGAGACAAAGGCACAGTTGCTAGTTGCTACAACTTGATTGTGTTGCCTCGGCTGCAAGCCTGCAAGGCACACTTGCTACAACAGTTATTGGTGGTTTAAATAGTGAAAGCTCAGTTTCTTTCTCTTTCTCTTTTTTTTTTTTTCTGCAAAATTCCCATAAATAATGTCCTTATAATGTATTAGTTCTCTAACAATATTTCATAATAAGTGTAAGCTCACAATTAATTGATAGTGAGTAAAAGGGATTGTGACGTTATATATTGTAGTTCAAAACTTTATATTTATAATTTTTGATGTGAGATATATGCTAGATGTATACTCTCAATTACATATTTGAATTAAACATGTGAACAATTTATATTGAAAATACGTCTAAGATCAATTGTCAATAAATCAAGAAATTAAAAGTCCAAAATATTATCAATTGTAGAACGATTTTTCACCTCAGCGTGCAATACACTCTCAACATAATCAAAATATTCTTTCCTTTTATGTAAATATGCTTTTTTGATGTAATTATTTGTTTTTTGAAATATCCTCTCAACCTAAATGTATGATGCTGCATTCAACTAGTGCTTCAACGTGTGAAGCACAGACTGCTGTCTGTATAATTTTTGGTAGAAAAAAGGAAAAAAGAAATATTTGACTGGCAGTGGAGTGGGCCAGTGAGTCATCCGACATCCCATACAAGCATCATGCATGCCACCCATCTTTGCCATAAATCTCAGAGAATATCTGACTTTCTGCCTCACTTTGATCTTTTTTTTCAGTTATCCATTTGTATATTCCGAATAAATGGAATGAAACCTATATAACATATTGACCACAAATAGCCACAACATCAGCCAAAAGGAACAGACCACTAATGGCCACGCATATGTATAACTGAGGATAAAGACCACACATCCACAAGCACCTCCCAGTCAGTAAAATTAAACACAAAACAAAGCGTCTCATTTCCACTATACAAGTAAATTACATTTGGAAACAATTTTCACCCAAAAATTGCATTAACATCTCCTAGTAATAAAAGAAATGATCGAGTCTCAAACCAAAAAGAAAAAAAAAATGATTTGAGTATATTAAATACTCTTCTCTGGGAAGTCCCTGTCAGACCCAGTTTGCAACTTCCAAACTCACCACCCAAGTGAAGGCTCTGATTAAACCATTTGTAAGAGTTCCTGGACAATTTCAGATATTGGTGGTCGGAATTCTGGCTCCCTCTGCAAAAAGATTGGATATAAGGTGACTTCTTGTTCTAGCTAAACACTAAACAGTCCTTGAAAATCATTGAAATGTTTTTTTTTTTGGTCTGATTCAACTGTATATGTAACAATAAATTTAGCATAGACAACTTCTCCATAGCTAGATTTCAGTGGTACAATTTTCTAAATTTTATATTCCTGAAGCATCATTGTCTATCAAGAACTTGAACAAATAGTTTGTGGCAGAAGAGAGGGGGTGGGAGGTAAAGGAATGCAGAAACTCACTTGTATGCAAGAAGAAATAATATCAGCAAAACGTGATAAAGACTTCATAGCATATGCTCCATTTAGGGAGGGATCAACCATCCTTGATAGTGCATCAATGTCATGAAGCTTAGGTACTGCCCATCTAACCAAATATTGCTCCCCACGAGGCCGTGATCTAGGCATTTTATAACGAGAAGACATAATCTTACATTAAGCCAAAGAAGTTCAAAAAAATCCATAGGTAAGTTCATTTGAGTTGATAAGATTTAACAGGAAAAGATGCAAGAAACACTGGAGCATATTATTCTTAATGTTTGCCAACCTGTCATAGGACTTCCGCCCTGTAAGGAGCTCCAACATTACAACTCCAAAGCTGTAGACATCACTTTGGTGAGTATAATTTCCGGAGTCGAATTCTGGGGCAGCAGAGCCATAAGCAGTGAGGAGATGACCAGACAACTGAGAGTCAACGAACAAATATCAGCTACAAATTATATGAAAGCAGAGCTTAAACCAAGTCTATAGATTAAATTGCACTAACTCTCTTTCAAATCTCTATCAGTGAGTTGGCTCGACCTAACAAGTCACTTTACAAATATAGTTTCAGTGTTTCAAACCTAAAAGTTAGGTAACTTACAGAGGGAGATATTATCAGAGGAGCCAAACCACAGTCTGAGACATGTACTACAAGCTTTTCATCAAGGAGAAGGTTGGCAGACTTGAAATTGTGGTGCACAACAGGCGGCTGGCAGACCTCATGCAAATACCTTTAACACAATTGAAAAGAAGAAAACTCAGGCACTAAATGATTAATGACTTGGGTGGAAGGCCACCTCTTTGCACAAGTGCACATGTCAAACTAATTAAAGTTACAGGCCCTTCTAGGGTATGTCCTGGGCCACCAATAAAGGAGATACAACAGAGACAATCTAGTTAAACCATTACAAATTCCTATATAACCAATTAATGATTTCCATCAAGGAGGTTCTTGATTTTGAGTCATTGCTTTACTTACTCAAGAGCTCTTGCAGCTCCAAGTGCCACGCGGATGCGCACACTCCATGAAAGTTTCTGATGGATTTCATCATCAGTATGCAGTGCATCATGGAGAGTCCCATTTCTGCAGTACTCATACACAAGTAGGCGTTGGCCATGCTCAGCACAGTAACCCACTAGTTCCACAATATTAGCATGTCTAGCATTAGAGATATTAGACACCAGTTCAAGAAATTCCTCATCACTCTGTTGCCTGCAAGCTGTACTGTCCAGTTTCTTGACTGCCAGAACCTAAGAAGGAATCAAAAAAGTGGAAGATTACATGTCAGGGCATAAACATAAGAAACGAGGAAGCCAACCAAAGCTTGCATGAAACCAGCAGCATCACCCCAACCCCTAAATAATTAATTATCTATGGAATTAAGAAACAACACTACGACTAAACACAACAAACTAGGTCTAAGGTAGAAGGCAAAACAAGACACAATCAAATGGCCAGATGGCAGTCCTAGCAGATAAGTTAACAAAAAGTAAAAGGAGTCATACCTTTTGATCAGGAAGCTTAGCCCTATAAACACTACCAAGCATGCCTGCTCCAACAAAGTTGTCTTCAAAGAAGCTATTGGTATACTGCTGAAGTGATGCAACAGTAAAAACTTTTACAGAGCTTGGGTTTGGACTCTTCATAGGATGCCTGCTTGTAGTTACTCTAGCAGAACCAACAGGATTTACAGTATCTTTGTTGACAAGGAAAAATGGGGGAGGGGGTGGTGGCGGCAAAAATTCTGAGTCCATGCTTGTTATGTCAATTGCACTATCCTTCTTAGGCATTGAACTTTCAGCAATACTTTTCACATCTATCTTATTTTCTTTTTGTAGCTTCGGAATTACACCCATTCTGGTGCTTTCCACTCCATATCCATCCAGTGGTTTCATAACTGGTTCTTTTGGGACTGTTAAAGAAGTTCAGAAAGTTACCTTTCAATTATATAGTGTAAAAATGGGAATTTATGATGTTTGAGTAAAGTGGATAGAAATAAGGTTACCTTTCTCCATTTGGACACCTCCCTCAAGTGAAGATTGAGTGTAGTTGGTATTATCTCTAGGGACCTTATATGCACTAATGTCATGCCTCTTTGCCTTCTTGTTCTTTCTCCATCCTTTGAAACATCTCACTAGAAGACACAATATTAATGCAGTAAGTATTAAAATCCCTACAACAGCAATCCAAGTGACCGTTTTAGCTGTCAAAAATTTCCTAGCTCTAGAAGGATTTAGCATTGCTGGCGAAGAAGGTCCATTAGCCTGTTTCCAAGGTAGTTCAGGAGAAGTAGGTGCCCTGGCTAAAAACGAAGGTGCTGCTGCCTGAGGCGATGGAATAATAGTAGTATTGAAAGGATTTCCATCTTTTCTGCACAGCACATGTCACCATTACTAAAAGTAGAAAGAGGTTTAAACAAGACTACATACAGTAAAATTGCTGGGAAAATTCACAGTAGGATTGAAGAACAATCCAAGCAATATGAATATACTATGATAGAAAGAGTTACTGATATAATCATGCCAAAATATTACATTAATACTAGTCTACTGTGATAAAAAAAACCATTTCCAGAGTAATTGTATTATAGAGGTCAAGACAACTTACTTTCTGAGGATTTTTTTTTCTTGAACTGAAAATGGAGTTAGTCGTGTCCAATTTCTACTACCTTAATTATTGTGTCGTCGGCTTTTTACTGTTGTAGCATTAAATGGCACTATGTAGTTCAATACATGAATAGAAGAACCTTATTATTTTTTCTACTATTGTAACATTTACACGGCACTATGTAGTTCAGTACATAAAAATAGTCATTTTGTTTATGGCTTTACGCAATTTTCATTTTATTTTCTCAAGAATTATGTAAAGGAATCTCATAGGTTTGTCAACAACATATAATGATTAATGAAATAATCTCAAAAAATTGTTAACTAGGAGAAGCTAAGGAAGCATATTAGTGTTACAAGTTTCAATTTTAGCATAATTCATGTTACAAAAAGGTTTACGCCTTATAATAAGTCTAACATGAATGTAGCAAGAAGAATAGATTTCTTGGGTTAACCTGAAATTTGGAATACTCAGCAACTTTGCAGGTATTGGTCCAGAGAAAAAATTGTTTTCAACGTTCCTACATAAGAAAATAACAATTGTGAGTTTCTGAATAGGGCTGCCAACTTCTGAAACAAAAGGGAATCCTCTGAAGCTAAAAATGCAAAGAAAAGGTCCACCAGACAAAGTAATTTAAGTTATAAGGATGTAAGAACGTACAAATCCTGTAGGGGAAGATCCTGTAACACATTAAGGGTCCCAACAAGGCTATTATTCTGCAAGTGCCTGCATTCAAGAAATATGTACAGTTAACATAAATTAAGCATGAAAAATAAATAGGTAACAAGAAATCTTATGCAGAAACTTGTTAGGCAACCACTAGACCCAAAAACTTAAATTGTTAGGGAATGGACCAATAGTGTATATCAAGCTAACAAAACTCACAATGTGGAAAGAGATGACAAATTCCCCAATGAGGGACACAGCTGACCACTTAAATTATTACCAGACAGATCCCTGCACCATGATTTATCATCATGACCGAAACCAAGAATTGTAAAACATAAGGGAAGCTAACTAAATCAATGAAAATCCATACAATCTCATCAAACCAGTAAGCAGTGGAAAGGCATCTGGTATTTCTCCACTAAGATGGTTATTGTCTAATGACCTGAGGGGAACAGAAGCCAGTTTTATATGCAGAATCAGAATCATATTGCAATGTAATAAAAACAAACAATCATCAATTCCACACCAAGACAAACACTGTTTGTATGAAACTTACAATTCCAACAACTGAGATAAAGATGACAAACCACTTGGGATGCTTCCAGTGAACTGATTATTTGATAGAGAACTAAAGCAGGGAAAGTTAAACATAGAAATCTGTTAAGGAAATGTGCACAACAGGATACGCTAACAGCCAAACCATAGATGCAAAAATGATTGGGGTCCAGACATACACATTCCTAACAGTCAGGGGCAAAGATGTTGGAATACTCCCTCCAATATGATTGTTGCTCAAATCTCTGATCCATAAAATAGAACAAAGCTTTATAAGATTCCACATAGAGATGTACATACAAGTAAATCAATGAATGCAAGCAGGCAATTCCAGTCAGTTGGTCGACTCTTCAGATGCTGAAAATCACTAAATCCAGAATCAGCTTGAATTATCACCAGAGCTCACTTCCAGTAAGAAGTTCTAAAAGGTACACTTTTTTTCTTAGAATAACACCATTTGTATTTCAAGTTTTACTTTATTTTAGTTTATAAATTGATGCGTCGACGTGCTGCACCAAATATATCGGGTTAGGATAGTGTCAGGTGAGTTACATGTGTCATAGTACTTTACCAGATAAATGAAAGTCAGGCTTCAAAACATTATGATAGGGCAGATTCAGAAAACAGTGGAAAAAGTTATTCTAAATTAAGTGAACCTTAGCTATATGATAACTGCAAGCACAGGACCAACAATTTGATAGAAAATGAGACTCACATTTCTATGATTGACCCGAAGAATTCTAAGGTATCGGCCAGCTGTCCTCCCAAGTTGACACCGCTAAGCTTTCTGTTAATCCAAATAGCTCAGAAAATATTGATTGAAAGATTAGTTGATGCTATTTACGAAAGAGGAAATCAACCTACAGCGCTGTTATGTTTGAGAAGACGCATTCAACGCCTTGCCAATCATCCCCACATGGGTCTCCTCCAACAAGAAGCCACCCTTGAAGAGGTGGGTAGCCTAGAGCAACGAATAAGCTATTGATTGCAATAACTGGTAGACAAACAAACAGATAAAATAAGAACATTAAACATGTACGAAATCACCATATATTCTAAAAAATTTGAATAAGAAGAAAAAGCCTAAGACTTCAGGAATAAAAAACAGTGAAACAGCAAATTATTAGAAAAATGGCTAGAAAAATTTTAAAAATTGAAAAGTATTTTAACAGAATCTACTATCAGTAACTCTTTGTTGACTAGTGTGTTGTAGGAAGGAATCAAGCAAATAAGAGAAAGTAGTCACTTTCAAGCATTTTGCTTCTAACGAACTCCAAATTTTCCCAAGAACCAAACAGAGGACTATCAAAGCAATATAAATAACTTAGAAAATGGGAAATACTGTATTTACCATCTTGTGAGTCAGTCAATGCAACAGAAGATGGCGCAGTGAGAACCATCACCAACCCAATGAAGACCTGCATGTGTATCTCCCACCTCACATAACCCATCTTAGGCTGCTTCCAAAACCCAACTTTTTGGTTTTTATTTTCTTTTATTTTCCCACGAAACAAGCAGCAAAAGCCTTGAATATGAAACCTCAATAAAAAAGCATACAAATTTCTAAACCCAGCTAAAAAGTTCTAAGCTTCGAAAACTCAGTATAAACAAAATAAACCCGCCAGAGAATTGCTGGGTTTAGCAAAAGTTGGCAAAGACTGCTAAAAAACGGAGGTTAGCAAAAACAACATGGGAAAATAAGAGTGATAGAAAATGTGTCTGAGATTTCTGAGACTGAAACGAAAAACAAAAAATAAAAATCAAGTCTTTGATGGGGTTTGATGGAAAGACAAAATAGCAGCTGAAGAAAAGAGTTAGACTTGAACAGTTGGAGTGTCTTTTTTCGAGAAAAGCTGGGGAGTGCAGGTGGTGGACCTGCTCGTCTATTACATGTGTCTTTTTGAAAGAGATGCGTTTCGAAAGTTTCAAAATGCAATTGAACCGTTTATTTTTGGTCTTCTTTGTTTTTGTTTCTTCGCCATTCTCTCTCTCTCTCTCTCTCTCTCTCTCTCTCTCTCTAGTCATATTCTTATTAGTATGCTTTAAAAAGCCGGAGACTCTGCGTCTCTTCTTCTTGAACAAATATGCTTTCATACGTAATTTAATGTAGACAAATATTATATAGGATAACATTATTTTCTCAATATTTTGAAAGTAAGCCCTTTTTTATCCGTGCTGAGAATTTGTAGGCTACTCTAGTTTTTCTTAAGTAGTGTTTCAATTTTTTTTTTGTTGTTACATTAGGAATCGAACTTTGAAGTTAGTCTCATCTTAATTTTTACCTCACTTACCCTCATTGTTGTTGAAAGAAATTCCACATTAAGGATGTGAGAGCTTTACTAAGGGCTTATAAGGATTTGGGCTACTCCTTTCATTGCCAATTGATTTTGAAATGAATGCCTAAATTTCTTCATAGTATCAGAAATTAACCCAAAGGACAAGTAGTGTTTCAACTTTGCCAATTATTGTTTGGAGGTGATTAAAACACTACACGAGGGAGTTAAAACATACTTGAGACCAACACAATTAAAACAACATGCTAACATAGCTAGACCAAAATAACATATCAATTGGGGTTATTAATACTAATCTTTTGGATCCAGTACAAATGGGGGTGTCATCCTCCTACAACAATGTTTTCTTTCAGACCTTTCAACCAGTACCCAGAAAGTGGTTTTTGCTAAAACTTGAGCAATTTCTTGAAAATTCATTTTTCTGATATGAAACTTTGAGTATTTAGAGATGCTTTTGGTATTCCTAATAATATGACTCGGTAACAAATTGCTTCTTCGAAAGCATGCCTCACTCGTTTAGCTCACAACAATCTAATTAGTTCTCAAGGTGAAAAAAACATTAGACATTCTATTTTCTGAAACTAATATTTTTTAGTATAAGATAATTAAAATAATACAATTAAAGTTAATCGTCGTATGAGACAGTGAGTATAATAATGTGAAGTGTGAAAGATTGATTGTTAACTATAAAATTGATCTAACACACTATATTACATGCATGTTGGGAGAACACGTATTGTTTTAAAATTGATTGTAAAGATTGTACCAATCAATCTCAACTATTTATATAAAATTCATGTAGGACTCATGTGATACTCACGTCAACTCCCACATGAGAAATATTAGCTGTACAAATGAAGGCAGTATATAGCTCAATTTGCCACTCATGATGAGAACCACACTTTTCTTTTCACACACCAATGCATGATGAGCGGCTTAATTTGTGAGATCACGGAAACCCCTTTATGCTCCTCTCTTTGACTAGCAGTGCCTTAATTTGTCTATTTCAATTTCAATGAATGATTTAATTCAACTAAGAGCACGCAACAATCAGCATTATAACATTATATATTGTATTGTTTTAGTAGTTGGTGCATGGCTTTATCTAATAAGGTACCACTGATTGTTACCTAGCAACTTTGTACTACATATTTAGTGACTCCATTCATGCATATTCATGCGTAAATATCACGTTTTGCACCAGCCAATAGAGTTGTTCCACATCATGAAATGTGATTATATCACCAAACTTAGCAAAAGCCTGTAAAGCACTTGAGCAAAACAGCTTAATTAGCTAGCGCTTATATGCCTCGTGGAGCCGTGGTTGCTTCTAAGCTATCATCAGTTTTCATTCTCCTCAAGAGACACATAAATAGACATTTCACAGACGCATTTGTCTTAAAGCAGCTAGTATTTGATTATGCTAATTAAGTAGATAACTAAACAAAGAAGATAAGTGTTAAGCCTAATTAAGTATCAATATTATTTTTAATTAATTTTGAAATAAGATTTATATACAAATGGTTGGATGACCAAGTGGCCTATGTTCTTTTTTCTTGTTGATCCAAAGTACTCAACCCAAAGGCCAAAACCAGCCCATTAGAATGACCAACAATAGTATTGACAGTACAGGCCCAAGTATACCAAAAATAAAGCAGACAAGGCTTTGGTGCACTTGTCTGCTATGCCCAATTGGCTACCTGGCAAAATAAGCACATGTACAAAACTTGGCGCACTTCTTTGTTATAGCCTATAGCTTTGTTTGCTTCTACTTTTTAGCTTGGGAAGGCCCGGGCTTTTTGATATGTTTTGGCCTTCATTTCAGGCAGGTGTATGAATTAATATATTCTGCAGACTGCAGTATGTATAATTGATGCACATCAAGCCACGTTTCCTCAATCCCTTTGCTTCTCGTTTTTCACATGCTTCCGTACGTACTATATGGAGTAGTAAAGAGATGATCTTGACTTTTGTTTTTACTCTCTTTCGATCAATATGCCAATTTTATGTTATGAATTCACTGTTTACAGAGATGTCACGCAAGTCTCTCTCTCTCTCTCTTCCTTAATAGTCCAATTTCATGGCTATTAATTGCAGTGTCCATAAATTAGTATGTCCCATGTCATATATATGGTTCTCTTCATCATATATTTCCACGTTGTTTAACTGTTGAAATATAGAACTGGTTTCCGTTTAATCCAAGTAGTTGAAGCCTTAAAAGGGTTAGAGCAAATTTAATTCATAAGCTAGCATGCATGCATATATGACACTGTGGACCAGGTTCGTATTTAATCCTTCTATTTTGGGGTCACTTAAGTTAGTAGTTACTCATCTTCTTAATTAATATTGATTATTGAGTAAATAATGCCATGGCCCAAGCATGTTGGCTCAAATAAGTGAATAACTACTAGGAAGTGGTTGTGTTCTTTCATACCCGTGAATCCGTGATCACAGAGCCATGTTCTTCACTGGGTTCATGTGGGTCCCATTTGAATCTTCAATTGCCTGAGGTGTGGCCCTGGTGGTGTACAGTCCCATACTGTGATTGGACATCACATTTGTCTTTCACATGTACTGGCCATCTGGACGGTTGTGAAAATTAAAACAATTGCCATCAAATGAAGTCAATGAATCATATTATCATAACATGCGGCGCTATTAAGATCTCCACAGAAAAATGATGAAGCACAGATCACGAGACAATGATCACAAGGTCCAAAAATTAATATACAATAAAGAATATTATAATAATTAAATTAGATTTCCTTTTAACTGTTTTTTGTTTTAGTTTTATTTTTGGTCCAACCTCATGTGTGTATAGCAGTATATGTGCAACTGTTGCAGACCCTACAGTACACTATCCTGCATTCCTGCAATGCAATAAATACATTTCATTGACCCCCCAAAGTTCCCAACCTTCAGTATTTCGTCAACAACCCCTGACCCTCTCCTCACTCTGCTGCTTCATATACCCACCAGTGTAGCTCAATCTTTGAGCTCAAACCCCTCAATGCCTTCTCCAATTTCTGGTTGAAAAGCTCTCAGAGCAGCAACACTCAGTCGGTGAACTAGTAGCTTAGCTAGTTTCTGAATACAATCTTGATTCCAAGTTTGATTTTGAAACCATCAAATGGGTTGCTGTTTAAGCACCACCACCGACAAGTCCTTAGCTTCGGGTCCTCATGAGAAGCACCAGCATTTTTTGGTGGGTACTCAAGGACCAAGATCTGGTGTCCAAGAAAGCAGAGCACCACCTCCAGTAGACGAAGAGACGGTGAAAGAAGTGCTCTCGGAGACTCCAAGGCCCAAAGCTCCACCATCACCACCACCCTTCACAAAGCCCCAAGAGCAAGAAGACCCTGTATTAGTAGATCAAGATCAAGAAAAGAAGAGAGCCCAAGAACCAGTCTTTGAGAAGAAAATCGAGCAAGAAGACCCAGAAAAGACCGAGAAGAAAATACCCATTTACTGCAACAATGGTGGAGAGATCTCAGAGGTATCAGAGATTTGCAGCTTGAGCGAGAGTGTGTCCACAACCACCATTACCAGGGACGAAGATGAAGAGGTCCAGCAGAGGGTGAACCGGTCCCCAATGAAATTACCCAGAAACCGGGACCCATTGGTTCCAAGGAGAGAGCGGGTCGTGGGTAAGAGTCCGACTCGGAGACTTGGGCCGAATGGTAATAATGGTGTTGGGTCAGTGAGGTCGGTTCAGAGCAGAGAACCGGGCCAACAACAGCCGATGGGTAGGCGTGGGTCGAGGGCCGAGTCGAACCGGCGTGACCCGGGTGAGAGTTCGGGCCGGAGGTCCAGGTCACCTGCTACAAGGATTACGGATAATGGGGGGGTTCATAGATCTAATGTGGGTCGGAGCCCGTCTGCAAGAAGGTATCCGGGTCGGACTGCGGTGGGCCCAGTTGAGAGTTCGAGTTCGAGCTCCACCCGGAGAGTAGCTGAGGAGCCCAATAAGGAGGGTAAGTGGCCTACTAATGAGTCCATTGACAACCCACTCGTGTCTTTGGAATGCTTTATTTTTCTATGAATTGGGGAATGGGCGTCGGCTTCTGTACCGGAACTACCGAATCTGAAGCTTTGTTTTTTGGGTTTAGAACTTAGAAGCTGCAGCTCAACTTTGGTAATTGTTTTGGTATTTTCTCTGGGGGTGTTCGTTTATGTAAATAATTGTAAGGACAAAGGTCAAAATGGGAATTTGAGGGACGATTTTGTGAATGTGAAGAAGCTAGGGCCTGACTGGAGAGATGTGATTATGCACCAACAGAGTTACAGAACACTGGTGTTACAGTTTGTTTGGATACTTGGATACGTAATGCCATTAATTGACCTCTGTTTAGTTCTGATATTTTCTGCTGCCACTGCAAGTGCAAGTTGGTGGTGGGTCTGTTTACTATTACTTTTCTTGTACTAGTTGTGTAAAGATCACACCTCTGCAGTAGTTATTTATTCAATCTTGAATCCGTACTCTACTGGTGCATTGTATATGATTGTCAATATCTGTATTCTAGTACTGAAAATGTAAAATCGATCGCGGGTTAAAAATGTGTTAGTATATCATTCAAATTGGGGTTTTAGAATTTTCCTACGTTGATATTACAATTGCCATTTGCAATTTTACAAACTGTGAATCTGTGAATTAGGTGGACAAAATAGAATAATGAAAAGAAATGCTAACTTAAGTAAAGTGGTTTCGATCATATCGATGGGCATCGTAATTAGCAGTTTCTACTTTTAACGTTTATTTGCTCCTTTGAGGCTATGAGCTTGTAGGTCCTGTAAACGACAAACCAGACAATGCATGAAAATTTGCATCTCTTTAGGATACATCTTTTGGCAGCAAACTCAATGATAATAAAGAATAAAGGGATTGGATCTTATGGTCATTTTGGGACAAAAAGGAAAGGATTCCAAATCTCGGTTTCATTAGTATACAAGTCTCCATTCATCTGGATTGAACAAATTTGTTTCTGGGTAATTTCCTTTATGTACAGAATCAAATGGAAAGTGCATATTTTATTTGCATTCCATAAAAATATAATATGAAGAATATTAGAGAAATTTTATAAAAAATGAGGAATTGGAAGTTGAAAGTTGGAGTACGGCGGAGGGAAACTCACTTTTGCAGCCGTTGAAGTAAAAGACAATTTGATAATTGATAGTGGTCCTAATTTAATTTTATCTTTTCATACATTATGCCGTTGCTGGTTTTGGCATGGTGGCCTTTTTCTTTATAAATTTAAACGATCAACTTATGTCAACTATTTTGGACTGTTTCTTTGCCATCCTTTTCATGCAGTGTCAAACAACACACTTCAATCCAATCATATTCATATATGTGAGAAATTAAATAATCAAAGAAGAATGTTCTCAAAGTTTCATTTTCAAAATTTGAACCGTAAGTAAGTACCAATCTGTGCTTTGTTGTGGAAGGAAGACTGAAATTTTGGCATTTTAGGCTTCTCAGACAATGCAGGCTAGATTTCTGCCTCAACAGCTCAACCTTTGCCTTGGCCTTGGGATAAAGGTTTGGTGAGCTTCTTCCGGGTTATACAAGCTGGTACCTACTACAGCCAAAAGAGCAATTTTGAATTTTTGAGCAACAGTTCAACAGGTGGTTTAGAACTAGCATTTGAATGTAGCAATAAAAATAGTCACAGAATTAATCTTTGATTTAAAATACTGGATGGGGCCTCATGTAGGTAATGGGTATGTAGAAAAGGGCAAGAAAGCTCTGAGTTTTAAAATTTGAGGTGAAAATTGGGTTTGGACTAAGATAATGCGTTCAAAGGTTAACGAACTTAACATAGTATTCAGCCCACCTTTGGCCCAACTTGCATTTTTGCTAAAATGCAGCATTGTTCTTCCGAGCCCAACCATTCTTTTTTTTTTTTTTTTTTTCATGTGATAAAGTTTCTTTACGAGTTATTATTTTTCTTCAACATCAATGATATAATCATGACCTATCACCTTACATATGTTAGAATTTGAATTTATAAAATTTAATTTGTTCAATTATAACATATAATCTAATACCAAAATTCTGGATCTCGTTGAATATACTTGTTGATCTCATTGAACATGCGGCTAATTCAATGTCCTCAAGGAAATCGACCTGAGAGACGAAAATTCCCCATAATCTAAACTAACAACAATTTAATCAAGTTTCAAATCCCTTATGAATTTTGGATTGAATCACACATAATAATGACTGTTCTTTATAGAAATGTTTAAATATGATGTATCATACAAGATTTACTTTTGATCTTATTATTGAAATTAATAATGTTTTAAAAAGCGAAGTATAAGGCTTGCACATATATATAAAATTACTTTCTCATTTGCTATAAATATGTGACAACTGGCTCAATAGTCTCCTATTACTCAATAGTCAATACCAATCATAAACTGTTTACAGGGACTGATCCATTTGATGGGGCATTGTATAACCCATCTCCAGGGATACAAGTCATATTTGGAAAATCTGATCATCATGGAAAGCAAAGGGCTGTGAAGCAAGCTGCATTCACTTCCAGGTCTGCCACTTCATAGATGAATTAGATGAGCAAAAGCCAATCCCTCCTGTCCCACTTAAATGACATACACATATACAGAATCAAGAACTCTTTTGCCTCAAGAAAAATTGGGCAATGCTAGTGTGGTCCAGAAGTGCTTGCTTGCATCATCCTAACTTCTGCTTCATCTCTTGATCATGAATAGGATTTGATATGAAAAAGTAGGCATTACTCTTTGGGTTATGTACTTGTCAAGTTGAGTTTGAGCTTATGTTGGAGTTGGAGTTGGAGTTTGAGGTGGTGGGATTGGGCAATGGAATGTGTTGATGTTGAGGCCAGAACATGGGTTCAGGGGGGCAGGGCACAGGGGCTGGGTGTGCAATGAAGGTGGGAATATCATCTCCAGGCATCAACACTGAAACTCCACTGGCATACACAGTCATCTGCATAAATTTACAATATGGCAAAACTGATGAGCTCAAACTTCTGAAGTATAGTAATTTGAAGTTGGCTTGCAAAGATAATCTTTAGTGACAGTGAACAAGAGTTAAATGCAAAGAAAAGATAGATCCAACACCAACACAGTCAATATTTTTTGAAGAAAACATGAATACAAATACTTGATAGAGCAAAACTTGTTATAAATAGTCCCATGGAAACTTATGCAAGTTATAATTACAGCTACTCATAATATCTATTGCATTGCTGCTATGAGAACCTCATAATATGATGAGGAGTCAGAGGAAACAAGTGATGAAGAGTATGAAAACTTCCCATCACTGGTTCTATGCCAACGATAATAATATACTGGTCAAGGACAAGACACAATATGAACAAGAGGAAAAGCTAAAGCTCCTTGCTCTGTCCAGTTAGGGAAAATTTGCCATAAAAAATCAACAGAGTATTATGCATGTAGGTTCAATCCAAGATAGACACTTCGAAATGACCAACAAGTGATCCATCAGTAAATAAATAAATAAATAAGATTATAAAAGCACCAATGAGCCTCATGCAAACATTATACGAAAGATAGAACAACATCAGGGTTAGTTTTCCACTGCTAAATTGCTAATGCTGTTATGTTTCCTTCTATTGAGTCATAACTTTTTGCACATGATAACCTGGCCAATCCAATTATTTAAATTAATTCAAAATCACATCATGGAAATACTGTGGAACAAGATGCCTGAAGCCCCGAATGATACGGATAACCTGGATAGTGCATATTACTCTGGCAACAAATGAAATATATAAACAAATAAACAGAAAATACCAAGAACAAATAAAGAAAACAAAAGAACACATTTTTAAAACTTAATCACATGACAGTGTTTGATGATGTATTTCCTATTCTATTATTGTTTCCAACTAACTAGATAATGTTGCAACATTATCCTAACAACTAGCATATGCAGTTGACCTTTTGCTTTCAACAATAATATTATTAGGCTATATAGTGGATACTGAGAGAAAACAATATAACAACTAGTCTACTATACTTAGTGCCTGTTTCATTTCTACATTACTCAGGGCTTATAAGTTTGTGCTAATGATACCAACTTAATGTGGCCTTTCTAACTGCAAATTAACTTTGCCCTGTCAGTCACAAGAGCTTATCACACTTGTGCCCAACAAATTAAAGACATGTCAATAATACAATTGGCCTTGGTGCTCCCAAAATCATATAGATTTCTATTTCACTGATATCTATATTATACTTGCAATTCAACTGACAAAGTTAGGAGAACCCCATTTTATGCCATGCCCAATGTAACCGAACATTTAAAGTGGATCAGCGAGTGTGCCTTGTATGCTACTTTGAAACAAGTTAATCAGATTCACATGGAAGGTTTTCGATTATAATAATACCTTACATGAACATACAAACTACAGCGCATAAACATCTTTATTCCAGTGGTTTCTTTGTTTAGTGATACTAGTTGGGTGTGCACGATTAAAGCTATACATATATAACAAGACAATAAACTAAGACTTGCTCAGAAAGAAAGGTTGACCACCTGTCTCCGACCCAGGGCTCAAGCCATGCCATCATAAAAGATTGGCAGTGATGGACCTCATGACCACCAAACACTGTGGTGGGTCTAAACACCTAGTACGTAAAGTCCCCAAGTCTCTTTGCTTGGGACCAAGTACCAATTAACCACTCAACAGACAACTACTTGGTTGGGCCCTTGCCCACAGACCACAGTCTCAAATTCTCAATCACAAGAAAGCATACTTCTTGAAAAATTTTAAAAGTATCTAAAAAAACAATAACCCTGATGGGAAAATTAAATCAAACAAACAGTATTATGATAAGATCTATGGGAATTTGTATGCACCCAGATTTTGATCATGATCACCATAACAGTAAACTAGGAAACACCAATTGGTGTGAGAAATCTTTAATTTAGTCACAGTTAATTCTAAGAGGAACATTAAATTAATAAAACAGGGAAAAAGAAAAACTAGATTTGAGAAGTTCAAGAAAAGTTCACAGGAAAACAGAAATGAGGGGGGAGAAAGAAATTAAGGACATATCATAGATGCTTGAGTGTGCAAGATCTAATGTCACCATTTTAAAACGAAAAATGATGAGCTAAAACCCCTCAAGCTTGTAAGTTCATCACTGACAGTGCAGAATTGTAAATTAACCCCCAAAAAAAAATACCTTCATTAAAAACAAAAATAACACACAAAAGCTTTATGTCAGAGACAGAGAGATAATCATAACCAACAGCCCAAATAACCACCTAAACTGTCAAAAACAATTAGACCAAGGAAATTAAACACACTTTCCTCAAACCCACCATTTCCAAGTTAAGGCCTTGGGCCCAAGAAAGGCACACTTAGCATGCAATTCAAAACAAGACCCAGAAATGAGAAATCTTTTTGGAATGGAAAGAAATATAGAAAATGGGTCTTGGCCAAAAAAAAAATGCTTACTTTGGGTGATGGGTGGCCCAGTTTACTATTATATCCCAACTGGGCCTCAAGATCTCCGTTTCTCCGGCGACCGGAGGGTGACAAATCCGGCGAGGCGGGTCTGAGGAATCTTTCAAAGATGGCCATGACTAAGAACATGGAGATGAGAATGGCAGTGGCTACGAACCCAAACGACACCGCATTGACAGAACTGTTAAACGCAGGACTGGGATGCTCCTCTCTAAGCATGTTTAGTGGAGCTCCTATTGGCGGCCATTCAAAGCTATGTTCTTCCACAACCATATTTTTCACCTCTCTCTCTATATTTGGCTCAGATTCACACCATTTCGACGTTACTTTTCTTAGCGTGTGTGTGAGAAAGGAAAGAGAGAGATAGAGAGCTTGTGGCAGTAGTCAAGGCTTTTACACCATTATCAAAGCTTGTTGGGGGTACTTAAACTGGCGACAGAGAGAGAGGGGCATGTGGGTTATCTTTACAGAAAGGTAACTACTGCAAGGTGAAAAATAGAAAGCTAGGAATTTGGACACCATGTCACATAGAAACGCAATAATATATGCCTTTATTTTTAATTAAAAATAATAATTAAATTGACTGAGCAAAAAATATATATATATATATATATAAAGGACAAAGAGGCAAATAGTCTTGTCCTTTCCTTTGAATATGACTAATCAGTTTCTCTATCCAAGAATGGGATAAATTTGTAGGCCTTTTTACTCTGCCTTATTATGGAGGTTCCACAAGTTTTATATTAGCTTTGTGTGCCAAAGTTTAAAAGTGATTAAAAGTGTTGTTGTAGATATCAGCTTCAGCAGCTTCACAATTTGCTGTTTTACCAAAAAGTTTGAGATGGTTTTACTGCACAACCTTTTTGAATATTAATTTTGGGGATGCATTTTGCATAAGATCATTCATGGCTTTGCCAAAATGCTGCCTGATGTTATTTTTCCCTCAATTATTCATAGGGTGCACTCAAACCAACTTTATAGGTCCAATTTCACAATCATGACCACAATTTTATCACCTTTTGTTACATTTATAGACCTCCTTGTTTGGAAAGATTGAGGACATTAGATATATATACAACATGATGCAATGGACAAATCTGAGCTCCTAGCCACAGGATTGGAGGACAGTTTAGGCCCAAGGAATATCTTTACATTTTCCTTCTTTCCTTTTCTTTTTTTAAAGACAAAACCATTAAATAATTACAATCAAGAAAAACACTGATCAATGATCTGGGCCATGCCAGCTCCAAATATTTTCTCTTTTGTTTTGTTGTTCCACAGCAGGGGGGGACCTGGGTAGCCCTAGCCCAATAACTCACTTTGTTAGTTGTTGTCCTTGGACTGACTTGCTCTCTGTAAATACCACAGCTTTTTTTTTGGGAAACTCAGCAAAAATGACACTCCTCATTTTGAAAGGGACAGTTTGTGTGAAACTTAAGAGGGGCAGTGGGTGAAATTAGGGGCTCCGAAAAGGGTTTATGGCTTATGGGTATGTGGCATAGTCCAAAGTGCTCGTTGCAGTTACAAGGAACAGAGAGAGGGATACAGATAACAGATTCCATGGGATTTAGGAAGTGTAAAACAAAGTAGTACCATCTATTTGCTCTCCTTCTTATCTCGACAAGGGCAACAGGGAGGCTGTGGTCCCTACAATTCCGATGATTACGTGTCGTTTGTATTCCCTCGTGGCTCACGCATCATTAGGTAATAGCTGCTTCACCCTCAATCCTTCTAGTTTAAAATTCCACTTGGGGTAACATTTGTTTTTCAGAAATGAGAGCTTAGAAGTATATACATTGTCAATTCATTCTAATTTAAATACTCTAAAAAAATTATTTAGTTCATAGCATACTATCATTTATCTATAAGTCATGTCAAATATAAAGGAACGTGTCGTGTTATTATAAGTATTATTCTTATGAAGATTAATCATGATATAAATTTATACATAATATTGAAACAGATTCAACGAAATTTACAAAATTATCTACGATAAAAAAAAAATAGTGAACTCGTCAAACTACGGTAAAAACGCATTCACACCATACCAACGTCGGCATACAAAATCATTTAGTCAATTGGTTTCTTTTTAAGACTTTGAGGCAAACGGAGTGCTACTTGACAGCAGACTGTGGAGGGAGGGCTCCCCTAAACAGCGAGGCAGATCCCAAGCTGAAAGCCTAAACGCCCATCTTAAACCTTCATTAACCCCTTTCACATGCACAATGTCGGGTTGTGTGTCCAAGTTCCCCCCAAAATCCTCCAACCCATGGTCCCCGCCCGTACCCATTCGCCACCTGGCATATGAAGTAGCCATCCTTATCCCACGCCACGTGGCATGAGCTGGACTGGTCCGGAATTAGTGAAAAATAAAACCATTGAAGGGCAAAGTCGAATACTCTATCTCCCTCTCTTTAGTCTCTTTCTCTCTCGCTTCCCCATGACAAGAGTCACAAGACCGACATATCAGCTTCCAATGTCGGGGTTTTTAGGTCCTAACCAACATGTGGAACATCTGATTCTCGAGATTGTCCCCCATGTCAACGACTCGGATTCATTCTCAAAGATACCAAATTCTAGCCGTTCATTTATAAATGGTTTGATTGTTACCGTAATATATTATGTGACATTCTAATGTTATATTACTATTCACATAAAATATAATAAGCCGGTGGGCTTGAAGCTTATAACCCTGGAGGAGCTCTGGCCATTGCCATTTAAGCGGTTTGGTTGAACTCTGTTTCAGGAACTTTTTCACGCATCCCTTCTATCCACTACCTTAACTGCGGGATATACGTGCACCATTCTTTTGATGGATCGATTTTCAAAATACTGTTTAGAGTTTAATATTTACATACTAATCATTGTACGCATTTTATAATCTAAATTAATTACTAATTTCAAATCAATATGTTAGGTTGCATTATGATTAATTTAAAAACTTCTTGGTAATTTACTAATTTGTGGTGTTGATAGTTTTAGTCTATACCACATAGGGGTGGGAATGGGTCAATTTTACCGGTCATTATCGGCCAACCGACCTATTATCGGTTAGCCGATAATTCTATCAACAACCGACCCACCAAGTCGGGTTGATAACACCAACTGACTCATCAAAATTGATTCGGATGTTAGTTTTGAAATTAATCAAATATTGGTCTAATAATTTCAACTAACCCACCTATATTAGTCTTATTGACAACCGACCTATAATCGATAGGGCAGTTGTTGATTATCAAAATTACATTATCAGTCTTGTTGGATCGGGTCGGTTGTTTGACCGTATGCAACCGACCCTAAACCTATTCCCACCCCTAATACCACGGGTCAAACATCATTCCAGCGGGTAAAAAAGTAAACCATCGAGCGGTCAAGACAAAAAAGTGAGAGAATTTGATTTTCTCACGCGTGCAGGGGTACTATGACGAACGTGCGATTGCGTGTCCAAGTGTAGAAATTGCAAGCTTGACGGGGACTAGGAAAGAGATTCGGAGTGCACGAGAGTGTCAGAGAGGGTGGGGTCAGGTGGTCAGGGACTCATCAGGCGGTCAGGGTTGGGACCAAGGTGTGTGTGGGTGGCTCGTGCAAGGTTGAGTCCATGGCTCACGTGAATGATGAATCTTTTGCTTTGGTTCACTTTCTCTTCTTTTGAGGGTGCCAAAAGCTCAGACACCCCCTTGACCAATTGAAAGTTGAAACCAAAGCTTTTAAAATTGGGCTGACCATGAGCAGGAGGCAATAGGTATGCATCCCTAGTGACCCAACCCAATGTTGGGGTAGGTGGGCCCCATTTGAATTGGCTATGCCCTCCCCATATGGGCTTGTCATGGGGCATGTGGGACATTCCATAGGGCCCAATTAGGGAGCAACATGATTTTTTGATGAATTCATTAAAATAAAAAGATTACAGGATTAATGTGTTGCTCGAGAAGTCGAGATCACGTATTGAAGTCCTTATTTTATTTGAAAGTGAAACAAACAAGCTTTAATGATTTACTTGAAACTTTGAAAGTGATCAAACAATATAATAATGATTGATCGGGTTCAGTAATTTCTTTCTAACTTTGGCCAAGCAACATGGAATCAATGCCTCTGATGAAAAAGAAGAATACCCTATAGCCTATATAGGCTATATAGCTAATTAGCTATATAGGTTGTTGCCTTGTTGGTTTATTCATTTGTCCCACACTATAACATTTATTTTCTTTTATGAGAGCAAAGCTTCCTAGACACACAGAGAGTTCATATCAAAGTCTTGGCCGACTGTAAATCCCATGCATTTTCTGGTTTAGCATACTCTCTGATTGGCAGCATGCAATTGTCCCAATTCAAGAAATTAACATAATCTATATATTTCAGAAAGCAGTAAGTAAATAAAGGCAACAGAGTTTACAAGATTTTTTCTTATTTTTTGTCACAAGGTATGCAAAATCTTCTGGACCAATCCATAATGTTCACAAATTGATCAGCATCCAACTAAGATAGCTAGCTACCCAGTAAACTTATAAACCAGTCAGCAAAACCTCATACAATACAATTCATAGCATAATAATAATACTAAATTACTAATTAAGCAGCAGTACAGAAAATGTTTTTTTTTTTTTTGTTGCTAGAAAGCATTTTAATCAGGAGAGCTGAACAACACAGCACTGCCCACAGAGCTCTTTCTCTCCTTCCTCTTCCATTGGCTCCATGCTTGTCCATGCAGATGACCACACACCACCTGTTGCAGATGTGTCAAATTTATGCACAATTGACATTGTTCTTGACAATTCTCTGTCCACTCCATACCCTGCTAAGAAATACAAATGAACCCCAATGGGTGCCATAGTGAGGTAACGCCTTTGGCTTAGTGCCCAATTCTCAGTGTAATTGCCACCTGAGGCAGAGATCAGTGCACTAAAACTCTCCAAGTGTGACCCATCAACCTCATTCCATATGTTGAGCTCTCCATCATAGGACTCAATGTGACCCTTCCATTTCTTGTAGCAATCCCCAGAACTAAAAAGCCTCCCATCCACAGCCACAATTTGATTAGGTGGTACATCTAATTGCCACATCCCCACAATGAGGTCCCATTTCCTTGTTTGTGTGTCATACACCTCAGCAGAGCTGCGCACCAATATAGGTGGCACATCAGAGTCTTCTCTCTCTGCAAACCCTCCCACCACATAGATTTTGCCCTGCCATGTCACCCCAACACATTTGTACCTCAATGTGCTCATGTTGGGCAAGTGGGTCCACTCGTTGACGTCCGGATCGTACACCTCAGCAAATGGAATCCCTCTTGCACAAGCCAGGTCGCACTTACCCCCTGCCACGTAGATTTTGTTTTCGCAAACCGTGCATGCAAAATCACACCTGGGGATGCCTAGTGGTGCACATGTGGACCATTGGTCCGACCCAACGTTGTAGCGCAACACAGAGGAGGAGACCTCAACATCCACGTCAACAAGCTCACTGCACTCGTCTGAGGTGTGAGCTCTCTCTTTGTGACACACACGCCCACCAATTATGTAAACTGAGTCACCTAGTGAGACCATGGCAAAACCCTTCAAGATTTGGTTCTGAATGAGTCCTGGGATTGAGCTGGCATAGCTCCATGTGTTGGTAGATGGGTCATAGCACTCTATCCAATTAGAATTGTGCAAATTGGGTGCTGGTTCTCTGATGCAAAATGTGGCACAGACCCTGTAATTTGAGAGAGACATGTTAGGCTGTGGTGGTGGAGTAGAGGGTCTTGGTGGGGATGGGAGAGAACCCATTGGAGTGGCTTGGGGAGCTGAGATTGTGGTGCTGGTGACTTTGCTTTGTACTAAATTTGTCAAATGGGAACTGTAATATAAAGAGAAGTGGAAGATATAGGGAGGCCTAGCGGAGTGTACAACAAATGGGTGGCATGAGGACATCGACTAGAATTAAGGCATGGTGTGAATTTCTAGGATTTCTTGTGATTAATGTTTTGGCGGGTTATTGTCTCTTGCCTTGTCCATTTTGAAAACTAATGAAGATTTTCCGGGAAAATCGAGGGGAAAATAAGAAGGAATCGGTTTGGAAAGATTAAAGAAAATTATAGTGTTTGAGTTCCTCCTTCTCTATTGGGTAGTATTGCTTATGGCCCAGTTTTAATTGAGTGATGAGAGGGACATTTAGCATATCTAATTAAGCATTAATTATGCTTTAATTCTTCGGTTCAGTGGCTGCATATATGTATTTATGAGGTATAAACTCACACACACACATATATATATATGCTTGCAAAATTTCAGGAGAGAGGTAATGGTGATTGAGTATTTTTTGACCACGTAAAGTTGTGTTTTTTACAGTTTCTAGAGGCTAAAGCTTTCGAATTTTTAGGATGCACTTAGGTTTTGGCTTTATAATCACTGTGGGAGCTCAAAATCTCCACAGACAAAGATGACAATTTAGCTCTTGCAAAACAACAAATTAAAACTAAAAATATGAACTTGTAGAAAGTTGTGGTTTTTAGAGATGTTTGACTACCATGGAGAAGATCATGGGGGAACTGAAATTCTTGGAAGAGAAAAAGTCTTGATTATAAGAGGATTGTTGGCCAAGATAGATGACTGTAATTCAGAGTAACCATTCACAAAGTCTTGATTATAACCAGGACAAAAAAAAAAAAAAGTTCTGCTATGCTAAACTGTTATGCACAGTGCTAGGCAAGCATGCATAAGAAATCAAGCTAAAAAAGGAAAACAAACAGTGTGAAACAGGAAGATTGGGAGGAGAGCTAGGCAAACATGCATGGAACAGCACTCTGAAAAAGCACTTCAAAAGCCCTCAGGAGGGCAAATCCACATGAGATACTACTATATGATACATGAACATCTGGAATCTCACCCCTTTTTCTCTCACTAAGCAAACACAGAATCAACTCCTAGATATGGGTTTGCTTATCAAGAAATGTCCCAATTTTATATGTAGAGTTTATAATACTATAAATTTTTTGTGTTCCTGGGATCTCATATCTTTATCTGCTTTTGATCATGCAGATTTGAGAAAGTAAAAAGTAATATTAACATATGAGGAAACAAACAGCAACCATGGCATGTGAGAACTATAAACTAAACCAACCATACTGAGGGTGCAAATTTGTCAAAGGGAATTGGACTGCCCACTACAAATGTAACATGTGTTTTGACCTGAGAGGCTGATACCATTGTTGGATTAAAAAACACATAATGTCAGTCTTCTCCAAATTCTTTAGTTGAGGGTGATAATGGTGTTTGGGCTTTGATGATACCATAGGCCTAGAGCCCATTAGCTAGTCTTGAATTTAATTATTCAGATACAAGTATACACTTCCATATGCTAACAAATGCATATTATTTTACATGAAACTTTGTTTCAACTTTTCAATTGTATTTATGAACAGAAAAAATACAAGGCAAGAATTGCTGAGGAAAAAAGTAAAAGCACACACGATCAAGCACCATCAAGAAATGTAGAAAGCAAAATCACATGAGAAACAAGTACATGAAGTGACTGTTTGCTCTAGTATGGATGAATTTTGGGATGGTACATTCTTTTCAACCCCCATATATTTTAAGCCTAAGTTGCAAGATGCAACCTTTGATCAAGACAAATCTCCATTTTCTTGAGGACCACCATTAACTTATCCCTAGCTAGCCTTACCAGGACCATTGGAGGCTTTGGATCAATGCATCAAAAGAGGCAAGGAGACCCACTTGAAGAAAATGCCAGGTGGCAAAACCCAACCCAAGATACTCCAATAATCAGAACTAGAAAGCCAAAACCAATTCAAACAAAGCTACATAGAAGAAGTAGCACTACCACAGAGAGATGCCAACTGCCAAGGCCTAAGACAAGGTTGCTGTGTTGGCTAGAATGACAGGTCATCTGAAATGGGGACCTAGTGGTGGTGCTGCACAGTGAGTGAGATAATAGGCACAGGCACAGACTGAGGAAACGGCCACATGCAACTGTGGAGAGAGACAAGATGGAATTTAATGAGCATATGTAAAAGCAAAATGGCTTTGAAGATGAAGACAAAAAAGTAAGAGAAGTAGAGCACTTCCCACATTGCCTTCTACTGGAGACAAACCAGTTTTGAGCAAAAAGGAAACTCTGATTTGACTGATCAATGTGGAGCCTCATTGGCCATTTTTCATTTCGGATTGATCTGTAGACCACGGTTGTTCTTGTACATTATTGAACCTGCAGGGCAGTATTTGTGACCCACATATTCAACAATAATAGTTCTTCCATAAACATAATTATCAAATTATGTGGAAGCTTGTAACTTTGTGACATTGTACTTTACCTTCACAATTACAACAAAGCTGTCTTTCCGCTCTCTAGAATAAAAAATATATACATTAAATGTTTAACAATATTATTAATTGGTTAGTTCAAATGATGAGATATGAGAGTATATAGAATAGTAAGTTAGACTTATATTCGATTTCTTCTAATATAATCAAAATAGAAACCACATTAATGATAATAATAAAATCAACTTTTTTCTTTGTTGCATTGGAGATAATTAAACCTATTCTAATTCTAATACATTATCTCATCCAACATTACCATACATTAACCCCATAAACTTAATAAATCAAATTTTTTTTAGTGGACATGTGCCTTAGATGTGATTTGAATTATCAGGTTTCCTTTCCTTTTTGAATAAGCAAGATTAGAATTTTAAACCCTTTGTTATCAAAAGAATTTGAAAACTGAGTTTTTAGAAACTCGTACTCCAAGTCCCCCTACATTATTTTTATTTTTCTATAGAATAAAAGATCTCTACAACTAAACTAAAACAGACACTAAAAAACCTAAAAACAGAGTGCAGTTTACAGTGAGGTTTGAAGCCTCCTCTAATAGTCTAGTTGGTAGAGCCTAGAGGGTTAAGTTAAGGAGATAGTTATTCTCGGATTCTTTATGGCTTCAATAGGCAAGAGTCAAGGACTCAAGGCCGAGGAAATGCCGTGAAATAATGATTCGTTATGCTGCAACCATATTCTGATTTCTGATAGTGATACGACCTTAGGCTCACTGCCCACTGCCCACTGCCCACTGTACCCTCTCTCTCTCTCTCTCTCTCTCTCTCTCTCTCTCTCTCTCTCTCTCTCTGGATGATGGAATTTTAGTATCCCAATGTGATTTCAAGAAAAAAAGTATATGTATAGTCGTAGGGCTGCAGCTGAAGCTGCGGAGCTTCTTTTAAAGACCAAAAAGATTGCGTTTTGCGTTTGCATTGCCTTCACCGTCAGTCCTTCCCCTTCACCCCTTCCTCGAAAAGGTTATTTCGTTGTTTTAATGTCTTTCCACTCCAACTTCTACACCATAACAGATTTTCAAGTGTTTCCACCTTCTCTCTTCCCACTCTCTCAAGCTACCTCTCTTTCCCTCTCTGCCTCACAAACCCAGAACTTCCTCTCAACTTCTTTTGGGACCTGCTTTAATAAGGTGAAGAAATCAGGGGAAAAGCCAATTGGGTTTTTTTGGGTTTTGGTCTGAGACTACTGTAAGCCTTTTTTGTTGGTCCAAAGAGTACTGTAAGCCTATGAATATGGGTTTAGTAGGAAGCTTGGTCTGGGTTAATGCATATGGTAGGAAGCACTGTAGGAGCCTATTCTGGAGAATGAGAGCTGCATTGAAGAAGGCTGTCAAGAACTCTGGCAAACAGCGGTTCAGGTTCCAGTATGATCCTTCGAGCTATGCTCTCAATTTTGATGATGGCGGTTGGAAATTAGGCGAGGGAGTAAATGCTTTTAGGCATGCAAAAGCAAAACCTCAGTATCATTCAGATATCAACAATAGTATCTGGGTTTATGTTCTTTGGGTGACTTCTGAGTGATGTTTAAAGAAAGAGGAAGATAAATTGCTCTTTCTTTCATTTTGTATGTGTTTGTGTTTGTGTAGTGTCCGAAAGTTGGGTAGCTAAGTGCCTTGATTGTAGAGAGTTATTGTCCATACTCCAAACCATGAAGAATTAATTGTTCAAAAAGTGTGGCTTTTGATTTTACTCGGCTCCTTTCCAAGTTTTAAACCACTGATTCTTCTTTCACTTCTTCCTGCATGTTAACTTTCTTGTTCAAAGAAATTTGGAAAACTAACCTAAATTGAAGCCAAATAAAGACTTCTAACTTTTAACTTTTTTTTTTAATTTTTAGAAATTTAACCATTGAATAGTGCTCGAACCTTCTTCGAAAAGTGCTCGAACACCTCTCGAGCATTACTTTATAAGGTTCGAGTACTATTCGAGAAGAGCTTGAGCACTACTCGAGGGTCAAATATCTATAAAAAAAAAAAAAGGTTAAAAGTCTTAATGGCAATCAAAATAGGTTAATTTTTCAAATTTCTCGTCTAAAATGCTCTAATATTTATTCACTAATCACTAGAGTGCTTAGAGATATTACATGCTAAATTGTCCTATTCAAGTTTAATTAAAAGGTATATATGATACCTGGCCTAAAAAAAAAGAAGGTATATATGATACAAAAAATTCTCTGTTGGGGAGTGTTGTATGCGGAATGTGAGCGCATTCAAGTAAAGAGGAGCCCAACTTGCGCGTCAACGAGGACTTAATGTATATTCTAGCTTCTCAAATTTAGACAGGACCACACCTACACCAATTTTTATACATTATTACAGTTCACTAGGGTTGTAGTAACCATGGCGTAGATTTTAGCTAAATCCTGTCTTGCTATACCGACAAGTATCAAAATATTTACTCCACAAATGTCAACATTATAAATAAAGAGATGTTATTGACAATCATTTGTACAAAGGTTGAGAATGCTTGTAAACGCAATTGGGAAGAAATTAACAAGGATCGGATCATCACAATGAAACAGCATCCAAGAGGAATAGAGATAGTCATTTCACAATAAAGGTACATACATCATTTATCATTCCATGAAAGCCTAGACGGAACCTAAATCCGCACACGAGGAGATAAGGCATACTTTAGACAGCGGGGTCTTCTAGCATGGCAGTGGATAGATCATTTATCCGAGGATAAGCAGCTTTCTCATCAAGCTGGTTCTGGGCCCATACTAGCATCTTCAACAAGCTTGGAAGTTTCGGGTCTGTAGTAGGACAACAAAACATACAAAACTTATCAACCTCTTTGGAGACTTGCATTGGATAAACATTGACTAGATTAGATGTGTTTAGAAATCTCCTCTCAAAGATTCTTTTTAAGATGAATAATGAACATAATACAAAATAACAAGGAGGTGTCAAGTCTGGGCACCACCCATCCCACTTCCAGTTATGTTGTCTAATGCAGTTGATAATGCAAGCAACGGTAGACCTATACTAACCTTTTTCATGACTCTGGCTGGTAAGGATGGCTGCATTCACCTCACTTGCTGTCTTTAGGCGCTGTGAAATGTCCAGAAGCTCTCCAACAGGACAGTTGGACACATCTTCAAAAGCTAGCAGTGCAACAGTCCTCTCCAACTCTTCTAAAAAGCTTTGCTGCACATAATGGTAATAGTAACTAATAATTCTTTTGAATTTCTTAGGACCAGGTATGAGAATCAATATATACATTGATACAAAGTTTGACACTGGAATATGGTCAAATGAAGCATTCAATAAATGAGAAACTATCTTTGACCTTGGTAACAATTTCAATAATGCAACTTCGCTAATAAATCAAAAAAGTCAATGCAATTCATTGAATGGAGTTAGGTAGGAAGCCAGAAGAAACTTAAATTGTAGTCCATCAAAGCAAAGTTACAAGGAGCATCATTCATATGCATCATAGTCAATCAAAGCAAAGATACAAGGAGAATCTTACATTTTCTTCTCCCCTTGGTGCTAGCTCTTCCTGAGCAAACTCAAGAGCCTCCTCTACTTTTCCATTCCGAATTAGTTCTATCAACCTTTGCTGTTGGAGGTGGAAAAATAATTGGGGATTTGTATCCAGAATCTGCAAACAGAGTTTTCACAGATCTTGAAATTAATTGAAATAATTGGTTTTAAAATAAAAAAATAACAGGCTACTCGTTACAAATTTCAAGTAATATTCTCTAAAGGAATAGACTGAATCAATAACATCAAAAGGCAAAAAATTACTTGTGAATGATCTCTATTATAAACACTTTTGATTATCATAATCAATGAGGTAAGAAAATAAAACAGCATTGAAAGGCAACTTTGTGTATAGCCTTTCAAATTCCCAATGATGCTACATTCACCCTTGTGTCCTGACTCACAAATCTATGAAAATTTGCACCAAGACTCATACAGAGGAACCATTTTGGACCTGTGTTCTTTAAAGTACTCCAGAGAACCTTGAGACCTTGATGTATCTGACATCAGAGGCGGAATGACCACACTGCAAGCGAGTCACCCTACTTATAGTTTGCTTACATGCTGCTCTTTGGATTTTAAAAGTTGGTATTAACTGGTTGAGGTTCTATGAGGCACACCCAACAAGCAAAATTAGCCAACAAATGCCCTAGCAATGGGTATTTTGGTCACTCAATTACAATGTTAAAGTAGTAGTCCAAAAGATTCTATGAATACCATTTCTAAAATGACACAACATACTTATCTACTAGCTTAAATTTAGGACTAGGAATTAATGGATTCTTTCTCCCATGATTTTGATAGAGTCCGGATCTTTTGAGTTTTTTCCTTTTCTCTACTAAGATTTGAATAGCTCAATATTCTCTTACCCAGAAGTATTACTAGATAAAAAGTCAAGCAAGCAACTTTCAAATCCCAATCAATGTTTTTCTTTTCCTGGAAAATTACAGGATAAACTAATAGGTTGAAGGAAAGAATTCTATTACAGATAAATCAAGAAACATTATTCATTTAATAGTAAACTTCTCCAGTGCTCAATAAGGTAATGAATAATATACTCTGCTTGACAAACTAATCCCTGGTTACAGGTTGATTACTTCCCAATTTTTAATTAAACTTTGTAATAATCTATAATGTCATTAAAACATATGGACTAACAGAATAACCTGATAAAGACCAAGTTCAACTTCATATATTCAAGGTAAACAGAAGGCTGGTAAAGTGGTTTACGATCACCACATAATGAATCTCATGATCATCATCATATAGGTGAGTAGGTGACTATTTGATATATTGTTTCAACCTCAATTCCAAAGGAACTTCATATGAAGTTTGGACAACATCCATGATTAATGATAATTCACATCGCACTGCCACACTTAATACGTAACCCAAGACTTAGAGACTAGCAAAATGAAACAGAAAATATAAATAATATAGGATTTCATCAAAGAATAGATGAAGTCCTATATAGGACATAATTGCATCAATTGCGTCATAACTAGACTACCCACAAACTTAATTACAAAGTTACAAAAATGGCATCCTACCTCGGGATTTAAGTCGTTCACTTTGTCAATTGCGTCCTCCACATTACCACATTGTACTGCCTTCTTGACAGCCATGCGGTCTGTGATTGTTGCAAGATCAATATCTGCTATCTAACCATAAGGAGACACAATAACATAAAGTACAAAATGAACTACACCACCAAGGCACCAACAATAAAAACAGGCCATGAATTTTAAACGAAAGAAGGATACGCTCGGTTCCAGATTCCTTCCGGAATTTCTCAGCAGCATCCACATAACCCTCAGTGACAAGAAAATTCATGACCAATTTATTCATGTCTTCTTTCCTAATTTTTACATCATTAAGCTTCTTCTCCCAATCTTTCCTCGTTATTACTTTCTTGGACGTAGCCTGTGCACATCAAAATAGAAATGTTAGACCAATTGCATTGCCATAGAACATACCCTCTTCTTCAACCACAATTTTTTATGCCCAATTGAAATTGTAATATGCTCCACTCTTCAACCACAAATCAACACGAACACATTTTAAGAACTCAAAATTGAGCTATTCAAACCACGTAATTAGAATTGATAAACAGTGAGGTCAGTTTACCATTGCTTCGATCTCTGCAAGCTGATGAATCACAATCCAGAACAGTGACATCAGTGCACCGCCTTGAAGCCCATTATTCAATTCCCAAAACTACTTCCTTCAAATCGCCCTCTAAATTTTACGCGCCGACTGAAATTGCGACAGAAACCCTAGACGCACCGAACAGTGACCGAAGACTGAGGACCTGAAATCCAAACCCTAGTTCTGCAAAACCGCGATGGAAATATCAATATTACTGTAGCTAAGTGGCAAATTTCCCGAGAAAACTGTTTCCAACACAAGTGTTTGCTGAGAAAATAGTGAAGTAAAAGGTACCTTGAAGAAGTGCTGAGTTTGCTATGATTGCAAACTATACCTATAATGCTTTTTTGTGTGTGACTGATTGGAATTCCGGCGATCCCTTTCTTCTCAGTTCTCGCAGCTCAGATCCTCTGGGTTTGGTTTGTGTTTTCGGGTTACCCTTTAATTTGGGTCCTTATCAAATCGGGTCGGATCCTGGTTTTTTATTGTATATTTTTTTACGCTAGATATCTCACATTTTTATACTATACTTTCATACTATCTTATAGAACAATTTATATATTTATAAATTGAATACTAAAAAATAAAAATAAAAACACAAAAAAATAAAAAATTATGTTCAATAAAATAATAGCACCTGAAATGATATACATGTGATATAAAAATGTGATATTTTTTTTTAACCTGGAGTGTGACGTTTTATGTGAATGTGCAGACGTGCAGTTATGCACTCGACCTTTTTAACTAAAAAAGAAGGAATATGCAGTCAACCTTGCATTTAACTCCGGCTCACGGAACTACTGGGCCATAACGCGCTTAATTTTGGGCCTGATTCTGATCCTCGAACCCGGCCCGGGATCATAAATATATTTTTTATTTCGTGATCGAAATAATTAATTTATATCAGTGTTCCAAAAAATTTCCAACTTGCCAACAAAGAGGCGTTGCAGATTTTGGCAAGCGGCCAATGTATACTTGTCAGAATTTTCAATATTAATTAATATATTAATAATTAATAGTAAAATAATAATGTGCAGGTACAAACATGTTTCATATAAATCTTACAGAACAAGTTTCCTAGTACCAAAGCACAATTTTCCATTTTCTTAGGATAATATTATTTTCATAAGAATGGACAACTTTGCATGCATGGGTATAATCTACATGACTATGGCAACACTATTTTAAGCTATAAAAATAACATTTTTCTTTTGTCATCCACCGATCATAAAACTTTACAATTCCAACAAAAAAAGGTTAGACTTCATACTTCACAAATCTAATATATAGTTTCAACTTGTATAGTGTATTTTTCTATTCATGATAATAAGTTAATCTAAGTGTTTTTAGAGTTAGTCCAAATAGTGAGGATGAGTTCAAGAAGGGTTAGAATTAGACTAAGTTTAAAATTTCAATGTAACAAAAAGATAAAAATAATCCAAGCAATTCATACAAAAAAAATAAAGCGAGCAAAATTTGACCTCAATATATCTAATTATTGTAAATTTGTAACAATGACACTAAGTTGGAGTATGGAGTCTAGAGTCTAAGGGGGTGTATTTAATTATAATTTTAAATGATTTTAGTGAAATTAAAAAGTCTACTACTATTCAATCAATACTTTTTACGAGTTTATTAAAATTTGATAGTATTCAATAAAGACTTTTTAAAAATTTATAAAAATTTACTAGTATTCAATCAAAATTTTTGAGAAATCTATAAAAAATTGTTTTGTATTAAAAAATAAACTTTTAATAATGTGCATCAGTTTTAACTCAAGTAACAATAATTTACTGTGACACACAAAAACTTATTTAAATAAAGTATTTTTAAGATGAATACAATAATGAATAATGATTTTCTTAATGACCAAGGTGATTTGATAAAAATAAAAATGAAAGAGCAATCTGATTATATATATCTTGCTGTGAATTAAGTCAATTAACTGAAAGAGAAAGTTGGGTGCATAATTTAAGTTAAGTAATCTCATTTTAATTACATTGCCTGTTTAATTACAATTTTTCGCAAGGAATGATCCATGCATTAATTAAGCAACCGGTGGCTCGGTGCCCGTGACTAGTGACGTGGCCGAATGAAAAATCAAAATCGTCGTCTGCGATGGTATCATCCAAATCCTAGTTCTAGTGGGAAAAGGAAAGCATGGCGTATATAATGAATGAACCAAGTCTACTACGACCCCCAAAAACAAAAACCCCTCAAAACCACCGACCAACCACAAAATAGAACGAGTCCTTAACCTACGCACCCCCAAAACCCAAACCCAATTCTTAACCTGCGCCACCGCATTCTTCACGACCCGCGCGACTTTGAGGACAAAAAAGAAAAAGAAAAAAAGTTATAAAAGAAGAGTCGCGTCGAGAACTTTCGCAGAAACCCTCCCAAATCGACAACGATCCAAACGCTCTCTCTCCTTTTCTCTTTCGCTAGAATTTCTCGGGTGGTTTCGTTGAGAATGCGATTGCAATTGCTCGGATCCAGGTTTTTGTTTCTGAATTCGAAGTATTATCGGACTGCTTCTGGTCGGGGTTTTCATAAGGCTGAGTGAAGAAGCTAGGGTTAGGGTTTCAGTATGTTGAAGGCGGACGACAGCTCGATTTGCTGGGACGAGTTACCGGCAGCTGATGCATTTGCCGGAGAGGATTTTGACAGCGAGGGTTTGTCGATAGATCTTGACACGTTCTATCGCCTTCTTGAGGAAGAACCCCCGGTAATTTCCGTACAACTTTCTTGCAAAATGATTGAACTTTCTTTGCATATTTGGGAAATTTTGGTTTTTTTGATACTTGGGTTACTGTAAAATATGCAAATTTTGCATGTGCGGAATTTCTTGTGGACATTCGGCTGCGTATGGTGAAACTTAAAGTTAGAACTTGTAGTTCGTTCCTGTACGCGTCTGCATATGGAAAGCTTTATATGCAATTCTAGTGACAACACTTCAATTTCAGCTTGTTATTCGTGGAGAATGATGGCGCCGTTGATGAGAAAGATCCAATTTTGCGAATTTCATCTTTTTAATTAATAGCCAAAAGGGGTTTAGGAATGTTGTACATGATACTAACAGGAAACACCAAAGGGGTTTATGATTATACTGACATGCCTTTCTTGCTTTTATTTATTGGTACATTCAGTTAACTTTACCCTCTAGCACTTGTTAGCACTTTGTTCATGTTAGCACCATGTCTTCCTGTTTTATGTATTTATTTATTTTTATTTTCATGTTTCGATCCAGCGATCTAGTCAAATTATTATTTTTTAATGCAGAGTTGTCGAGAGGATTTGTTAGTGGAAAATGCATTGCAAGCTGAAGCAGTTCCTTATGATGGTTACCATGAGAGTGCCCAGCTCGATAGTGGTAAACTATTTTGTGCTGATTTCTTTTTTATTTTTTACTTTGGCTTTTTAAACTCATTATTTGTTTCCTCGATCTATGGCATACTTTTCTAGGCTGTATATTGCTGTCTTCTCTAATGCTGCAGGATTCTGGAGCGTATATTACAAATATTTACATTTGATAGATTTGGTTATTTGTTTCTTTGATTGTTGTTTAGGATCTCACGTGTTAAATGAAGCACCGCCAATGGAGAATCATTTAATGGGTCCTGACTCATGGCATCCTCCATACAGCTCAGAAGCTTCAGATTCTGGGGCAGGGGGTCAAGGTGGTTCTTTTGATTCTGCAGGGAACCCTGCAATGATTGTTGACTACAAAGAGAAGGAACTGTCAGCACACACTGGCTCTCCTGGGCATGCGTGCTCTACTAGTCTTAAAGACTGGATTTCGTTGGTTCCAGGCAAGGGGGCTTGCTTCACAGAGAGGGTTGGAGTTTCACAGCCCACTTGTAGTACGGCATCTAGTTTTGCTGGAGGACATGCTAATCATGTTTTGGACCACAGAGATGTCAATGTCTTGCTGGGGAAAGCTGATGTGGCGGCAAAAGTTGATTCTGAACGTATGTTAATACTTCTTCTAAGATATAAACTGGACTAAGGAATTGACATTTTTGCCACGTGTTTGAAGTTTTCCTCTAAATCATTGCATGTGCGCTTTATATTGCTTTTGAAATTTGAGGTTGAAAGGAAGCACTAATATATGTCTTCTGATAATTGCAGATGCTCCACAATGCCTTGGTATCGAGAACTTGGATTTAAATTCCAGAACCTATGGTGCTTTGGGGGAAAATACCACGGAAACCTTGGGACCATCAGAAAATAATTCTTGTACATCTATGGAAATATACTTAAGAGATGTAGATATGTGTTCTCAAAACGTTACTTCTACTGAGTCTACCCTCTGTCAAAATTCTGATATTTACAGTGACTATACAGGTATCTATGGCATGAGCTTAGATGATCAATATTTGGCTGATGCCTCAATGCATCATAGTCCTAGTGGTTATTATTGTCACTTTTTTCCGAGTAATGAAGAAATGATGACTAACGTGAAGGATGAATCAGGGGAGTTTCAAACTGATAGTTCAAGCTCAAGTAGTAAGTTGAATTTAAATGGTCAGGATGTAATAACTGGTAATTCTGGTTTTGAGCCGTCGATGATTGATGCTTTAGATGTAAAGGATTGGGATTTTAGATATGAAAGTAATAATTGTATATCGGGAATCAGTGGAAATTCTTCATTTGATGCTGACTCTAGTCCTGTTGACAACAAGGCATCAATCGAGCCTTTGAGCTCTTCTCAGACATACATGTCAAACAAGAAAGAAGCCATTAGTGTGAAGGATGAAAATATTGATGAGTTGGCTGCACCTAGTAGTGTTATGGGCCATTCTTTTCGAGTCATGGATGAAGCTGTCAGTAGAAAGCCTTGTTACAGTGATGAGGATAACTTTTTTGACAAAAATTCGAAACTTTCAGGTTTTGGTCTATCAACTCAGAATCTTGGTAACTCAATGCATGACAAAGAAGACATGATTTTTGCATCTAAGAGGGCTTGCTATTCTCGAGATAATATAAGTGGAAGTTCTACCTCCCTCATTGATGGTGGATCTGTGAATTTAAATGCTTCAGAACATTATTTTCCAGGTGCTCAGCCATTCACTTCAATTAAGAATCAGGGTTATGTTAAGGACAAATGTGAGGCTAAACTCACTCAACCTAAGAGCGTGGGTTTTCATCTTTCGAAAGTCAGCCCCGAATCAATTCATAGCAACTTCTCTGACAAATCCCCTGCAGAAGATGACTTTGATGTATGCATTATTGAAGATTTCAGTCATCCGGCACCCTCAAACCGCTCACCAGGGGTTAGCAATACTAGTTATACCGTGCCCTTGAATCGCTCTCCAGCGCCTGGAAATACCCTTGTTAAGTCACAGCAATTGACGCATAGTGATCATTACACAGGAGTGGGAGGCATGAGATTCAAGGCAAGAGATGAGCAATTGATTTTGAGAGTAGCATTGCAGGTTAGCTCTTTTGGTTTGGAATTTTCTTGCCTCAGTAGTTCTGGAGAAATGCTGTCTTTATGGAATGCTCAAAAGCTCTTATTATTATTATTCATTTACTTTTTTTCTTATATGCTAAACATATTTTTGGTGGTATCATATTGGATGCTTGGTGAAAAAGAATAGTGTATATGCCTCACTTAAACTTGAGATCTGAAACCTTGGTGAGACAAACTTTGTGATGCATTGCAGGATCTTGCACAGCCCAAGTCAGAAGCTATTCCACCAGATGGACTTTTAGCAGTACCTCTTTTGCGACATCAGGTTTTGAATTTTACCCTTTTTTCCCTTAAACTTTAATTGAAGATATTAGTTTATGGGCTTAGTGGTTGGGAATCGATGAAAGCGACATTGATATACTTTGCAACACCTACAAAAAGGCAATAGGATGGCCCCATTGGGGATCTTGTGTGATAGGTATCTATGATCTGGTACTGTGACAATCCCCTAAAATAAACTTGGATACAGGTTTGTGCTTGTAATGGTGATTTGCTATGTTTCAAGGTAAAGAAAATTAATATTGTATTCCAACAGACATGCAGAACGCTTGTAAATGCACTCCCATTTGCACATGTTCTCTCAAATGGTGGCTGGGTTTACTAAATGGTTTGTGTTAGTGGAATGAAAATTTTCTACCCTAAATTAGATGTTAGATCTTATCAGCTGTCACTTTAGCATTTTGGCATGCCTGTGGAGAATAGTTTTATAAGCAGTTTGATGTTTATAATTTTCTAGCAGTTTGATGTTTATAATTTTCTAGAAGTTTTAACTGGCAGATTAAGTGGATGTGATTTAATTTTTTTCCTCTTTAAAGGAGTCTACATGTTCATGCCTACTTTATGTGTATGGCTGTGTTCTTGATATGCTATGATCTTTAACTTTGGCTTTCGAAATTGGAAAGTTCCTTTCTGTTTTGGATACCCTGCTTTGTGTGCATTTATGCCTGTCTGTGAATTGGGTCCTTTCAAGTTTAACTCATGTTCTGGACAGAGAATTGCGTTGGCATGGATGGTTCAAAAGGAGACAGCTAGTTTGCATTGTTCAGGAGGAATTCTTGCAGATGATCAGGTCTATGTCATTCAGTCTTAATTTGCTAAAACTATTTTATCTGTCAAGGACTTGTGCCTAATATTCTTCTGGGTTTATATATCTTCATTTTGTAGGGATTGGGAAAAACAATATCAACAATTGCACTTATACTCAAGGAAAGGTCTCCATCTCTTGGAGCCTGTCAAGATGGAATAAAGTGTGAGCTGGAAACTCTTGATTTGGACAAGGATGATGATATGCTTTCCGAGTTTGGTGAAAGGAAGCAAGATGCTGATGCCTATGAAGTTATCTCAAATGCAACTCCAAAGAATAGCATAAAACCTTTGATACAAGCAAAGGGTAGGCCTGCTGCTGGAACACTTGTTGTTTGTCCCACAAGTGTCCTACGGCAATGGGCTGAGGAGTTGCATAATAAGGTATCTGGAAAAGCCAATCTCTCGGTGCTAGTTTACCATGGAAGCAACCGAACGAGGGATCCTTCTGAGTTGGCTAAGTATGATGTTGTCCTCACGACATATTCAATTGTCAGCATGGAGGTCCCAAAGCAGCCTCTCATTGATGAAGATGATGAAGAGAAAGGAAAGTCAGAAGAGTACGATATGGGGTTCTTGTCCAGTAAGAAAAGGAAATATCCTCAAAGTTCTGATAACAAGAGTTCAAAGGGTAAAAAGGGATTGGACAGTGCAGTGCTCGAGTCTGTTGCTCGCCCTCTTGCTAAGGTTGGATGGTTTAGGGTTGTCCTGGATGAGGCCCAGAGTATTAAGAATCACAGAACTCAAGTAGCTAGGGCCTGTTGGGGTCTTCGTGCGAAACGTAGGTGGTGCTTATCAGGGACTCCTATCCAAAATGCGATTGATGATCTTTATAGCTACTTCAGATTTCTCAAGTATGACCCTTATGCTGTATACAAGTCATTTTGTTCTACAATTAAGGTCCCAATTAATAAGAATCCAGCGAAAGGGTACAGAAAACTACAAGCTGTTCTGAAGACAATTATGTTACGCCGTACAAAAGGTGGGACCAAATTGAAGGTTTCTGCTCCTTGGTTGTGTATTTCTCCTTGAATTAAAAAAAAAAAATTAGTACTTATTTAGATAATTTTACTCTATTAGTTTTGTTGGTGCCTTTGGAAAACTACTTGTAGGGATATATCATTATTTAATAAGCTTAGTTTTTGTCTTCTCAGAAAAAAAAAAAAAAAGCTTAGTTTCTGTTACTAATGTGAATTTGAAGTGCATGCAACGTTTTCTTTCAGAACTTGCTTTAAATTTAAAAGGAACTGGTTATGACTCTACGCATTCTATAATATTCCTGAGCTCTTGACTGTAATTTTCTTTTTACCGTCATTCTTATTGTAAACATCTATTTGATCAGCATTGGTTTATGTCCATCTAATGGTAATTATTTGCTGTAGGCACACTTCTTGATGGTGAACCTATTATTACTTTACCTCCCAAATCTATAGAGTTGAAAAGGGTGGAATTTTCAAAGGAAGAACGGGATTTCTACTCCAGGCTAGAAGCTGATTCACGTGCTCAGTTTGAAGTATGTTTTTTACTGGCGAAGTTAGTTTGGAGTTAGATATTGGATTTGCTTTCTTATTTTTTGTGATTGTACCCTCTTCTCTTTTGAAAGGGAGGTTTTAGTTTTTGTATCTTAGTATGTTTCTATGATTTTATATGGGGAATCCTTGTTTAATTGCCTTTGGTTATTATCTCAATTGTGTATGGTTGACATGTCAGGAATATGCAGCTGCTGGAACCGTCAAACAAAATTATGTTAACATTTTGTTGATGCTTTTGCGTCTTCGACAAGCTTGTGATCACCCTCTTCTTGTTAGACGTTATAATTCACATTCTTTATGGAGATCTTCGGTCGAGAAGGCTAAGAAACTTCCTCGTGATAAACAGTTATACCTTCAGAACTGTTTAGAAGCTTCTTTGGCAATATGTGGCATCTGCAATGTAAGTACTTACTTTTGCATTTTTATTTTTATTTTTCATAAATTTCATTTATAAGTTGTATACCTAATGGTTTTAGGTGCACCAAAATGGGTGCATTCCCACTGCTGAAATGTGTGCATGACATTTGGTTTCACAACTGTTAATATGCATAGTTGGTATAGCCTCTGTAGATGTTCTTCCACTTGTTTGCATATTAAATCTGGTAGTGTTTTCTTATCTTGGTGCTTCTTATTGAGATGAAATTTGTATAATTTTTGATATGTTATAGTTTTTGTTTTCCTTTCTAAATCTTGTTTTTCAATTTTATTTGTTGATTATAGTTAGGAGCAGTCTAAATGTAAAGATACAAATAAATTATATAGGCGCATTGTTCCGAAAGACAATAAAGAGGATAGGGCTTATTAGCCTTTTTCTTCTTTGTTATCATTCCCATGTTTGTGTGATGAAGTATATAGAAGTTGAGACATTTTATTGTAGATATATAAGGAGTTGAAAGTATAGAGTTGAAGTTATTATGCCCTGTTTGAGCATGATGCTACAGCTTAGATGCAGAAAATTTACCTTGCTGAGATGAAGATATGTTGCGCCTTCTGTATCTTCCAAGGGTATGCTGCCTGTGTAACGTATAAGGGCTTTCTCTATTGATGACTTGGTTGCTATTCTAATTTATAATGAAGTGCAAATATAAATAAACATGCATGGGACTTACTTATGGGTACCGTCCAATAAAGGGACTTACTTATGGGTACCTATGTGTGTTTTAATGCAATCCTCACAAGCATGGAATGCTTTTGAAAATTTGGATGCTATAAGCACTTCCATATGATGTTGGAATACACATATGACGTATATATTGCAAACTGTACAAATTATGGAGCATTTGTATTGCCCTTTATCACTTGATATGCTTTAGATTTTTCCCTTTTATTTTATCCTCTTTGAAGTCGTCTTCATGAATTGACTGTCAAGTTAGACTTATGCGAGGTTGAGAAATTGATTTGGCTCTTTTTATTGTTTGACACCCCTATTTATTTTTTCTTAGGATCCGCCTGAAGATGCTGTTGTTTCCGAATGTGGTCATGTCTTCTGTAGCCAATGCATTTGTGAACACCTAACCAGTGATGACAACCAATGCCCCAACACAAATTGCAAAGTTCGACTCAACGCTTCTTCAGTGTTTTCAAAAGCCACTTTAACCAGTTCTCTTTCTGACCAGCCTAATCCAGATAGCATTGGTTCTGAAGTTTTTGATGCTGTAGAGTCTTTCTATGAGGATCACATGTATAATTCTTCGAAGATTAAGGCTGCTCTTGAGGTTCTGTGCTCAATGTGTAAACCGCGGGATTATACTTCGGGGAATAGTTGCTTAAAGGATAGAGTTGATGAAAATGCCAGCTGTTCTGAAAACTCTTCTGATATTGGTGCAGTTGAATCACTTGAGGGTGTTCCTGATAAACAGAACTTGGATGTGGAGAGAAGTTCTAAGAATTCAAATAAGGTAGTTAGAGAAAAAGCAATAGTCTTTTCACAGTGGACAAGGATGCTGGACTTGCTTGAAGCATGTCTTAAAACTTCTTCCATTGAGTACAGAAGACTTGATGGAACAATGTCGGTTGTTGCCAGAGATAAAGCTGTGAAGGATTTTAACACCCTTCCAGAGGTTTGTGGAAATCATGATATCTTGATATCATTTGTCAAATTCTATATTGGGGAACTATTCTATTTCAAATTAAATTTTATAGTTGGTCTTTTGTTTAGCGGGTATATTTGTGAAGTTTGACCCTGTTTTTTGTAGGTGTCGGTTATGATTATGTCTTTGAAGGCAGCTAGTCTTGGTCTCAACATGGTTGCAGCTTGCCATGTTCTTCTTTTGGACCTGTGGTGGAATCCTACCACTGAAGATCAAGCAATTGATAGAGCACATCGTATTGGACAGACTCGTCCTGTTACAGTTTTACGGTTGACTGTGAGAGATACTGTTGAAGATCGTATTTTAGCCCTTCAGGTATTGTGCTTGCATTCTTTTGTGATTTTTCTCTCTTGTTTATAGTTTATTTTTTAATCACTACAGTCCAAGATTTAATATTACAAAGTTACACTTGGTGGTTGTCTGGAGAAATTTGGTTTTCTTGCTAGAGTTGTTGGTTAAATGCAATCTTGTTCAAATTTATGACAAGTGAGAAATATAAACTGGAGCATTTACAATTTTACATGCGTAATATAGTCATGCATGAGTTTGTTAGACCAACGATGACTTTAGGTGCAAGTTGTACACTTTCGTACGGAGTCATGGACTGAGGAACTAGCTAACACTTGCTTTTAATTTAACTGAAGCTTCTTGGAGTTAGTGACTGCCACAGTGGGTAAAATAACTTGGGCTAGTTGGTTTACCTTTTGTTGTGAAGACCTGTAGTTAGTATGTTTTTCTGCCTATATGTGATGTTTACATGGACTGAAGCCTTCTGTTGGTGGGTACATCATGGCATATTGACAAATTGGCTTGTGTCAGGAAAACTGGGTGGACAAAGAAAAATATATTTGACATAATCTTTTTGGATCATAATATATTTGAACCTAGTTCTTCACTAGTCCCCACCTGGTATACTGTAGAGCAGTTTACATAAGTGTTCCTTCCATTGTTGTTGATATGTTAAGACTGCCGTAGGAGAAGAGATGAATGCTTTGCATTAGCCTATGTTTACTAGGCTGATAAATTCATTGTGCATAATCCCGTCCTGCAATTCTGATAATTTATATGGTGTTTTGGGCAGCAAAAGAAGAGAGAGATGGTTGCATCTGCGTTTGGAGAGGATGAAACTGGTGGTCGTCAGACTCGCCTTACCGTAGAGGATCTGAAGTACCTGTTTATGATGTGACTAGAGAGTTTTAATAGGTTGAGCAGATTTGTTTTGCTAACACATAGGTATTGTCAATAGGTTTGTTTTTGGAATTTGGCAGCACAGCAGGAATGATACTTGAAGATTATCTGACAATAGATAAAAAAAAAGGAGTAGCATGGTGCTCTATCAACTGGAAGATTATGTTAATAGTCTGTATAGAGAATCACATGATCAATTTTTTCTTCCCAAATTTTTTTTTTCACCAGCAATTTCTATTCTTTCGCTGTACTCTCATCTCTCTCCATCATATTGTATAGGATGTGGAGTAGGTAGTCTAAAGCAATTAAAGATATGATGTTCAGTGAAGATTCGTGTTTTTCTTTCTAATTGTAAATGATAGAGGGTATTTCCCTTGCTCTTTTTTCTAGTAGTTTGTTTCTGTTATGAAATAGAGATCACATGTTTGGTTGTAAATTTGCTTGTCATGTTCTCCTGGTGAGATCATTTTGATGATTGATGATTAATCATTAATGCAATGTTTATCAGGCTGTGTGCGCGTCTCTCCTGGTGGTGAAACCGGAAATTTGTAACTGCGTTATTATTATTTTCTGTTTATAAAAGATCTGGTAGGGGGACATTGGTCCGTGACAATGTAAAATAAAGATGAATGAGGTCAGATTTGGAATCAAATTCAGGTGACAAAGCAAGTGGTTGAAGGTTTTCAAGCGTAAGTGTCGGTTTTTTAATTTGTGAACGACCTGTGTATGATACGTAAACTGCAAAACCCTTTCTTCACACTCGTTTGTTTTCTTGGCATAATTGTCTTTAATGACGAGAGTTTGGTGCGATACATGCATATGTTATAGGTAGTAAAGAAGGGATGTGAGACTGAGTATAACAATCTTAGTCGACAAGTTCACTTAGCATTCAGCCCTGGAAATGAGAAAGCTTTCATTTCATTCAGTATTTGAATTAAACACATTGATACATATAACACCAATTTGGATGAGAGAGAAGCAAATAGACATCAACATTTGATGAATTTCACATTACAATGATAAATATATGATCATCTATCCAAGTGTAAATATCATTGAGCTCTTCCTTTGCACCTATGATTCAACCAAGAAAGAATATCGTTACGAACAACTTCCACATTTTCATCAGTCTCTCCAAAAAGCAAGGAATGCATCATCCCCTCATAAATCTTGATCGTCTTATCCTCACTCTTGGCCTCTTCATACAAAGCTCTGCTCACATTCGGATCCGTCACAACATCAGCACTCCCATGCAAAACGATAAACGGAAGACCCACATCGCACAGTCTTTGACTCACATACTCAGTGACTTTCAGCAACTCCAGGACCGTACCCAACCTTGGCTTCCCTCTGTACCTCGTTGGATTCATATTCCCTATCATCTTCTTCTCCTCCACCTTCACCGACTTGTACATAAGGTCGGCGGTTGGCACAATCGCCAAGCTGGGGAAGAATTTGGCCACGAATGTGAGAATTTGCGGAATTGGCCACTTGGGTTTTACATTATCAGAGATTTTACACATGGGTGCGACTAGAATCGCTCCCTGAAACGCTTCCGGCTCGGCGAAGTGGATCAGAAGGCAGATGGCGCCGCCCATCGACTCGCCGAAGAGAAAAGAGGGCTGGCTTTGAAATTGGGGTTTTTGTTTGATGACGTTGAAGAATGAGAGGCAATCTTGGACCACGAGACTGACATCGGGAACAAAGGCCCTGAGGCCGTGGGATTGGCCATGGCCTTCGAGGTCAAGAGCGAAGCACGCGAAACCCTTTTGAGCAAGGAAGATGGGGGTGGCTTGGAAGGTCCAGCTGATGTCGTTGCCGTAGCCGTGGACCATGAAGATGAGGCCACGTGGAGGGCAGAGGGGAAGCCATTGCCTGGTGAAGAGCTTGAGGCCTCTGGGTGAGGTGTAGAAGGATTTGGAGGCTTTGATGCCTTGGAGATTGTAGTAGTCTTCCTCTGGGGTGTTGCCCCAATAGTGAAGCCAAGTTTGGGTTTGGATGTTGAGGTTTTCTTGTTCCTTCATTCTTGGATATTTTGATGAATGATGACTATTGGGTGCTTTTCCTCTGCTTTGTTTCTTGTTGGAAGAATCTCATGACCGATGAAGGAAGACGTTTGTGCACTGCTTTATTCGAGGTGTGTTTGACTCGGTTCAACAGGTTTGTGACTCGGATGCTTTTTTTATTTTTTTATTTAATAACAAATTTTATTTTTTTAGAATAAAAAATTGAACTCTGAGTCTCTGACAAAAAAAACACTTTAACTAGAAACTAATCTTTTTTTTTTTTTTTGGCCACTAACTAGAAAGTAATCTTAAGTATAATAATAATGCACATAGAAGTGATAGAAGCACATGCTAATTTAAAAAATTTAAATAGAATACGAATAGTGAATAGAGAACCACATGCCATGCTCTTTACAAAAAGGATCTAAAGGAAATAAGCTTAACAATCTTAGTGGTTGGAGCATGTTGGTACGTTTTTTGTAGGTTGGCCTCTTGGCCGCCGGACCGCCGCATCCCTATAATTCTATAAAACATAAGTTTGGTATAGTTCCCCAATGGAAGATCTCTGCCCTATTTAAGTATTAAGCACCAACATGATGTGGACTGTAGACTGTAGACTGTAGGAAGAACCTCTCACCAGTCATCACCAGACATAATTGGCTTTTCTTGCAAGTGATCTTGTAACCGAATGGTGCTTTTCTATATATTTATTCTGTTAGGTTGAAATTCATGTAAGAGGGTAGGACTAGGGAGGTAGAAAGATTATGACCAATAATATGGAGTAGTTCAGATTGCACTGTGCTTGTGAACACATGCATGCAGCTTCATTAATTAATGTGCTTAGTTTGGTCAATGTGAACAATGGTAGTTTCTGAACTATATTATCAAGAAGATTTGGTTGGTCAAATTTAGTACAAGTTCTCTTACCATTCTCTCCCTCGCCGCAACGTCAATATGACAAATTCTTGAACAAATAAAGAAAAAAAGAGAACACCCCTCAGGGTTACTGTAGTAATAATTACCATCACTTCTAAGGATATGAGCATGTGAAAACTTCTTACCTAGAATAAGAAAAGAGAATTATTGGAGTTAATTTGGAACTGGGAAAAGGGAGGAAGAAAGATAAAGGTAGGCAAAGAAAAAGCGCACAGTTCAAAGGAGTACCTTACAGAACCAACAGTCTTATTGGAGGAAGTCTGATAGTGGTTCCACTAAGGCAATAATAGTGGTATTAAAAAGGGAAATAAAGGAAACAATGAGATAAAAAAAAAATTACTTGCTGCACTAAGAACATGAGAATACTTTTAGCATGCTTGACTAAATGCCAAAAAGTAAGACTGGTATTGCCTTTACTATCTGCTGAAGATTTTCTTCCTAATCACTGTGGAAATAGAGTAAACCTAAAATGAACATACTAGATGAGATAGGAGAAAAGTAGTTAGGGTCCATGCAATCCAAATGTATAGAATAGCTGCTTATTAGGTTCATCTAATAACAATTAATGTTTCAGTGAATTGGATGTCACTTGATTGCAGGCACCAAGATAATCATGACAGTGGATAACTCAGAACCATCTCTTATAAAATCCCTGGATCATCATGCAGTGGATAACTCTCATACCAACCAAAAGGAAGGTAATGGAAGACCTTCTTTTTATGTAAAGTTAATAGGTCCATTCACATGTTCTAGAAAAAAAAAATAAAAAATGTCAGCAAGCATGACATGCGCTGGGAGGGGAGGCTTATCAGAATCCAAACTCTGGTCAATGAAGAACTTTATGCACAGTATAACCCATATAATGCTGTCCTCCTTGGTGCTCCAAAACACTATCACCCCCCCCCCCAAAAAAAAAAAAGAAAAAAAAAAAAAAAAGAACAAAAGAAATAGAACACTAAAGCCTCCCATTAATATTAGGCTTTTGTAGCGTGACCCAAAATATGGGGGCAACGCACACTAGTTTAGATGAATGGCTTGAACACGGTTTATTTTTTCAGGTTCAACCATATGTTTACTTTATGTTTAAGATATAAGTTTTTTTGTTTACTCGATGTATCATGTGGGAAAAGCAATACACCCCTTCATCCCTTCTAAAATGTAGTTAGCTAAACTAGCTTCTGGATAAACAATGATATGGACAGTCAACCACTCAGCCCTCTAAATAGAGAATTAATTGTCCATGGTGCTTGGTGACATAATTTTTTATGGGTAAGAAAGATTCTAAATATTTTAAAATCTAAGCAACGTGGCATTTTCTTTTCTCCCTCCAACCCATGAGGCTAGATAGTTCCTTCTCTACCAAGGCAATAGACCAAGATTATATTGGTTTCCATGTTGCTAGCATATGAGTGGCCTAAGCACTTATTTTGTTTTTTTCTTTTGAATCATGTAATGTACTTTATGCATCAGGCCTATGTGCTTATATATAAAAGTCTCGTTTAATTGTCATGAATTTTACCTAAAAAAAGAGTGAGCTATTAGTTCTTGTACTGTTGACTGGAACTAAAGTAGTAAAGAGAAGGGGTGAAATAAGCAAGAATATTTGGCTCTCAAAACCAATAGCCGGCCTCTCTAGAGCGTAAAGGCAGTATGATAATTGAATTCTAAAGTTCTAATAGCCTACACAGGTTTGCATTATCCTAGTCATTGGAGGTGGAAAGAAATCCTAGTCATCCTGTTTGCAGTATCTACCTGCTAGTTTATCATAAATGAGTTGCTGGTTTACCATTGAGGAAACTAGACATGACTTAATACTAACTGAATATATATTTATTGCATGCTGACAACAAATAGTATTAGAAGCATAATGTTTGAATGGCATATATATCACTTTTAATGTGTAATGGGAATTGTGTTGTCTTCTAACTTGTGGATTGTAGTGGGTTAAATTTGATTCCAACTTTCATAATTTGTAAAGTTGATGTCAAACTCTGTAGCTTATTATCTGTAATTAGTGCGCTTTATCTCAACTTTGATCAGGTTGCTGATGTTTATCACTTGTTACCTAACAGGGTTAGAAGGACAGGAAAAGACATGGGAAGCTCGAGCCTTTCAGAATTTTCTGATCACTTGGTGAAAAAGAGCTACACGTAAAGTATGAGGAACTTGATATCATTTATGTAAACGTGTCTGATCTTCATTGTTGTGCATATTGGTTGCAGATTTGATTACGAGCACTGAATGCATACCTGATACATATTATATACACTGAATGCATGCTACTTGAAATTTACTGTAGTTGAATGGTGATGAGTTAAATCGTAATTGATGAGCATATATATATATATGTATAATACTATATAACACTGATTTGCACTTATCTTTCTCTGCATTGACTAAACTCCCGCTTAATGGCAATGAAACACAAAGAAAGGGATGAAGAAAATCATTTCCTAAACAACTAGGTGGACATCTATTGGCCAATACAAATTATATAAGTTGAGGTAGATGCATGAGGCAAATCCTTTTTTGGGGTTATATATATTTTCTGGTGCCAAAAAGATGACGCATAGGTGGGACTGGGAACTGGGAATATTGCTTTTAGATAAAATTGTGTTACAGTACTTATCTTCTGTCATGTTACATGTATAGCAAAAAAAAATTGCCTTAACCGTCTCGAATCTTACTGTGAATGAACCTTGCAAATTAGCAATTTGAGATATGAAATTGTTATGTCTAATCAAGCAGATGATGAAGAAGTTTGTAACTATGGTTGGCCTAATTAGATTGCAATAAAGAATAATTAAGAGATGATTTCCATCTCATTTTTCAACTAATTAATAAAGTTGGAATCCAAGTCATTGTTCAACCACTAACTAAATTGGTTGTTTGTTTCATTCCTTTCATGACCACTTTGGCTTCAATATCAGATTCAAGAGTCATTACGCACAAGGTTCGCCACAAAACTCCCATCTTTCTACTTTGTGATGATGAGATTCTTGAGAGATAGCAGTACTGAACTTTTTCTGTTTATTTTAGAGAACACCACCAATTTGGAATATATACCACCTTGTCTTTTCCACTTTGTGATATAATCATTGACTAGCAAGAACAAAGAACATGGTCTATCTGATATGCACCAAGAGATTTCCACGAGCTCTGTTCTGGTTTATCCCTTTCAATCATGAAGATGATCATGTACCCAACAGTAGTTTTTAGACTCTGCAACAGTAGCTTTGACACCAAAATAATGTCCCCCATTAGTCGATTTTTCAGTATACTGCAGAAACTAAGTAACTCCTATATATGGTCTACTCCTATTGGTAATATTTCAGAAATATGCAATTGTGTCCAACTGTTCCAACGTTTACCATTAACTGCAGTAAAAATGATGCTATTAGGGGAAAAAACAAATGTTTTATATGTTGACTTGACTAGGTCGTTTTTAACTTTTTGCTCTTGGATGTGTTATGCTGGTTGGTGTGGAAAAGCTGACTACTTCCACAACGTAAAGCCTGAACTATCACACCTGATTTTTCATAATGACATGATTAATTTAAGTTTAAAAGGAATCAGTCAATTGTACTTTACCGAACTCATAGTCATATCAAGTATCAAGCCATTGATGCATACTGATAAAGAAAATGTTATTATTTGAGAATATTAAAGTCCACATCAGGCATTTAAACCTAACATTATAGGATTGTCCTAGCGTACCGGTAATTTTTTTGTACCAGAACATATGTATGGGCAAAAAAGTGGTCGATTCCTAACGTTTTTCTGTGCAACAAAAATGTGACTGGGTTAAAAACCCGGTATCAATACCAGTTCGGTATGCATTACGATATCTAAAATTTAGGTTTCTCTAGTTGTTGTCAATTGTTTTCTAATGTGGGATGAGACAGAAGTAGACAACAAGTTTCTAAATCATAGATATATCTCATTCAGGATGTTATTTATATAACTTCTGTTAAAACTAAATCTAGGCAAGAAGAAAAAATTGTACTGAAGCTAAATAGTCATTCACTTTGTTCATCTGCTGATCTGCATGCATCACCAACCCACTCTAAAAAAATGGAGGTACCACTCAGTCACTCACACCCTTGCTCATGCATGAATAGCCTAGAAGCTAGCTGAGCTGAGCTGCCTAAATCCACGTCAGATGCCAACGTCACATGATTGTCAACCCCATAAAAAATTACATTGCCACGTAGGACACTTTTGTATATCTACATTTTATTCATTTCACATCTTCCCTTCCTCGTATGGTTTAGTAGATGCGGTTGTAGTCCCCAATGAGTATAAATAGACATGTGGATTTGCTCATGTTTCATGCATCCTGTCTTGCATGTTGTGGTAGCTGTCTGTCTCTAGCTAGCTACTTTGTGGTTTGGTGTTTTCATTGTACTTCTATTCAATATGAATTTTGTATCAAAAGCGTCAGCTTTCTTCATTTTGGCTCTTGCTGTTGTGCTCTTTGTTGAGCCAGACCCTGTTTTGACTCTTAAGAAGAAACGGTTGATCAACTCATCATCTGTGGGGAGTCAAGATCTTGTGACCAACTTGCCTGGCCAGCCTGCTGTAGACTTCAAGCACTATGCTGGCTATGTGACTGTCAGCGAAACAAATGGAAGGGCTCTTTTTTACTGGTTCTATGAGGCTGCTACTAACCCAGATCAAAAACCTCTGGTCTTGTGGCTTAATGGAGGTGAGCACTGATCAGCAATATAAATATATATTATACATATAGTCATACATGTATGTAAACACATACTTCATATTTGTCCATAAGCATTGCAAGCCAAGACTTCCACCTTCCCTCTTCTAATGCCTCAATCATGGTTGTTTCTAGACCGGCCTCAGTGGGAGGTTGGTCATATGGTCAATATTCAACATGCTAATATCCATCTTTTGACCATATCTGTAAGCCTATATATCTATATCTATATCTACTATATACCAATACATAATCATATATGTGGGGAAGAGGAAGCAAGCACAGGTTCCTTGATATCTTCATGTTGCCTTATCTTTAGACAGTCGTGACTCGTGACCCCATACTAAACATTATAATTACTGTAAATAAACAATTACATAAAGTTCTATTACACTACATTGTTGTTATCCTATTGTACTTCTTTTAGTGGAGGTCATCTTTTTGTCCTTTCCAACTCACCCGATGAATTTTCAACAATATAGAAAGTATCCCATATGGTACTTTTCCTTCATGTTATGTGCTGAGGTGACAAGATGCTTTATGTTTCAGGTCCCGGGTGCTCTTCTGTGGGATATGGAGCAACCCAAGAGATTGGTCCATTCATAGTGGACACTGATGGTCATGGACTTAAATTTAATAACTACTCATGGAATAAAGGTATGGGGTTCACAATCAAATCAGTTATAACTTATATGCAGAAATGCTTTGCTTTATACTCAAACATTTCATTTGCTTCTATAATTGCACCCCCTGATATACATCTGTATGGTGCTCCATTTATCATCACAAATTTGTAGTAATTAATATATTTGGATTTATCTATGATGACGCAGAGGCCAACATGCTATTCTTGGAATCTCCAGTTGGGGTTGGCTTTTCATACTCCAATACAACTACTGATTATGATAATCTCGGAGATGAATTTACAGGTCAGTTGCTCAAAGCTGATTGCTAATTAAACAAGTATTACTGCTCTATTTTATTTTCACACATATGGTTAATATATTTTAATGATCTAATAGTGAGGGTTAATGAACATTGAAGATTTTAATCTGATTTTGAAATTAATTTGATTTCCATTCTGTTCCTTGGACTCTACTTAATTCAGCAAATGATGCATATACTTTCCTGCATAAGTGGTATCTCAAGTTCCCATCATACAGAACCCGGACCTTTTACATTTCAGGGGAGAGTTATGCAGGCAAGTCACCCTCAGTCCCTCACACCCTTTTAACCATGTGCTGCAATTGATCAATTTTTTTTTGTAAACCCAAAATTCTTATATATCTTTCTTTGTTAACAGGAAAATATGTTCCAGAGCTAGCTGAGCTCATCTATGACAAGAACACAGATCCTTCCCTCCATATTGATCTCAAGGGTATCCTGGTATGATCCTTTGATGGGAAGCAATTAAAAGGATCTGTAGCTCTGTCTATATCTCGATCATTTATTTAATTATTTTCTTCTATTTTATGCACAGTTGGGTAATCCTGAAACATCCGATGCTGAGGACTGGAGAGGTCTGGTGGATTATGCTTGGAGCCATGCTGTAATATCAGATGAAACTCACAAAATAATAAGAAAAAGCTGTGATTTTGACAGAAATGATACTTGGAGTAATAATGACTGTACTCTAGCTGTGGATGAAGTACTAAAACAGTACAAAGAGATAGATATTTACAGCCTTTACACCTCAGTCTGCATTGGTGATACAGCAAGTTCAGATGATGGTTCAATGCAAGTCATGATGAAGCGCACATCTACAATGGTGAGTGAAGAATGAAGATATAAAAATTAATATATTAACTGAGACAGTGATATCCAGATATATATAATTGGTCCTCATCATATTCTATTCCCTGATGTACCCTTTGTATTTAATTTAATGTGTAGTTCTATGGTTTTGCTTAATTATCAGATGCCAAGGATTATGGGTGGATATGATCCATGTCTGGATGACTATACAAAAACCTTCTATAACAGGCCAGATGTGCAAAAGGCCCTCCATGTTAGTGATGGTCTGCAGCTCAAGAACTGGAGCATCTGCAGGTAATCAAAGCAGTGATAGTTCATTTGACCATGTTTCCCAAGATGATTTATCTAGAGTACTGTTGAAGAAATTCCAACAATTGCTAAGAAAATTTTGTTCACCTAATTTGGTTGCAGTACCAAAATCTTCACTGAGTGGGCAGATTCAAAGCCATCTGTTCTTCCTATATACAAGAAACTCATTGCAGCAGGACTTAGAATATGGGTATACAGGTAGATATAATACAGTGAAATATTAACATCAGTTCCTAGGGATATGTATGATACAATGAAATATATATTAAACCACCTTTTATGGTTTTCATTTGTGGATGCTCAGTGGAGACACAGATGGAAGAGTTCCTGTGCTGTCCACAAGATACAGCTTAAGTGCTCTGGGGCAGCCTATTACTAAGACATGGAGGCCTTGGTTCCACCAGAAGCAGGTAATTAGCTATATAGCTAGCCTTCAAAATTGAAGTGGGGACATAAATTAATAACCAAACTAGCTATGATGAAACTTTACCAGTTCCATTAATTCTCTCTTATGTAAATCTCTTTTATTGTTTATTTACCAAATTAAGTGGATTATGATGTGATATGGGCATATTGCAGGTGAGTGGTTGGTTTCAAGAATATGAAGGGCTTACATTTGCAACATTTAGAGGAGCTGGGCATGCAGTTCCCTGCTTCAAACCAAGCAACTCACTGGCTTTATTCACATCTTTTCTGCTTGGGGAATCTCTGCCTTCGGCTCGATCAACAATTAACTAAGTCCGCACTAGCTAGCTGATAATCAAGGATTAAGGCGCCAGATCCTATTTACGTGGGGCTCAAAAAGATTTTACTCTTACGGACTATTACTATATACCAACTTGCTAGGCTACATGTACAAGAGTATTAGCCAAAATAGAGAATAAGAAAACATGCTAGTTTACATAAGAGTAAAACCCTTCAATTTCTGTGTAAAATAAGGTCTTATTAGTTGCCAAGAAAATGAATGGCCACCTAATTTTCTCTACTATTGTTTTTCATTTTGAAAGGACTGCACTCGTGATTAACCAATTCTGTCTGATTGGCAATGCCTTGGTGTCTTTCTTATAATGGAAACCAACTCGTAATTAACCAATTTGATCAAGTCGGTGCACAATTGATAGCGTGGTGTTCCTCTAAACCATACAACCACAATTTTATCACACCAAATGGTCATTGACTTTTTTTTTTTTTTTTTACTTTTAAATTATATTCGCATTTCAACTAAAGAGTGGTGCTATTCCGATCACCCTAAACTACTGAGTTGACTATCCTATTTCAAAATTCTAATTTTACCCTTAAAACAAAAAATTTCAATTTTGTTCGTCGAGTCATTTGACAGTTATCTACCGAAATATTTATGATTATTCGATAGTTATCTGTTGAATATTGGTGGATTATTCGATAGATAACCATCAAATGGAAATGAAAAAGGCATTCGATAGTTATCTGCTGAAATGTTTGTGCTTATTCGACACTTATCTGTCGAATAATGGTGGATGTTTCTGTAGATAACTTTCAAATGAATCTAGGTGATTTCATCATGTTTTTGCAATAAAGGGTAAAATAGAAAAAAAAAAATTGGATAAAATATATTAGGGTGATTAACTCAGCAGCTGAGGGTGGTCTGCATAGCCTCACTCTTCAATTAAACTAAGGGCATGCTTGGCACTACTTTTAGAATTAGCAAAAGTGCTTTCAGATTAGTAAAAACGTTTTTTGTTGTGTTTGGCAGAAATAAATAAAAGTGTTTATGTATTATAAAAACGTTTTTAAGTGGTTTTTTAAAAAATACCTGACACTTGAATTTTTTATAAAAATTTATATGTGTTTATGAGCAGAAGTGCTTCCAACAAAAACGCTACTGATTATAAGCGCTTCTAAGAAGTAATTGCAAACTGATCCATCTATATCCGTAATGGGTTAATTGCTATTTTGGACCAGGCCCAACCTGCAGCTTTACAAGTTTCGCCGCAGCCCAAAAAGAAAAGGAAGGGTAGTTTTTTTTTTTTGTCAGGAAAGGAAGGGTGGTTTGTGAATTATGATTGTGAGTTTCTGACGAGTGCTTCTTCGTTAAAATGCTTGTTAGTTAGTGTCCATGCACAAAGGAGAGTTAAGGAGACAAACAAACCTTGCTGTCAAACGCTACGCAAAAAATTAAATGTTCTTCTGTTAAATTAATGTTTATTTTTTCTGTCAAAAAATTAAAAAAAAATTAGGATTAAATATCAAATATCAATAGTTTTTCAGTAAAGCAGGAAGACACTAATTTTTTTTAGTTTAGGTACTAACCTAGAGCAAGACATTTTGGATTAGGTCACAAATCAGTTTATTATACACTTGTGATTGTCGAACAGTCACAGTTGTGACTATTTCAAATTTATAAAAATTCAAAATTTTTAAGGGTTCAATACTTTTGATTTAAGTTTGGAGGATGAAATCATATAAACCAAAAACTAAACATTAAAGTTTAAGGCCTTGTAAATATTGAAAAAATAACAAATCAATAAAAAAGTTATGATTGTTAAAAAGTCACAGCTTAATATAATCATATGTTTTAAAGTTGGTACCTAAACTGAAATTTAGTACCTAAAGTGAAATGATATAAATGTTTTAGTAGTTAAAATGATAAAATATTACAATTTGGTACCTAAAGTCAACGAATCTAAAAATTAATGCTATTATTGTCGCCAAAATCAAACTAATTCTTAGAGTCATGAAATAATGAAATAATATTTGTCACCTAGGCCTCAATATTATATGCATTGGTATATATGCAAGTCGAATTAATAAGCTTTTCGTGTTCATGTATAACATCAATGGATGAAATTCAGGAAAAAGAGATCTTTTAAATATGATTAAGCGAATGAAGTAGTCTAGACTCTAGAAGCATCGCCTTGACATATGATATTGCTCATTCAAAAGATGACGTCATCATGCTGTTGATGTCTTATTCCAAAATCAAGCACTAATTAGGTGCGTTTTCAGAAAGCTATTTTGTTATCTTTCTCAATAAGGAAGTTGATTAATTACAGGGCTTGATTAATTAGGTATATGGTGTACGTCTTGTTATAGCAAAAATCATCCAATACACGCATTCTTAATTAATTTTGACATCCACACAAAAATATATGTGAAATATTTTACTTTTGTATTGTAAACTCCACATCTCTGTATTAGTGTGTACTTAATACTATATGCACGTTAAGAAAAATTTTCTTTTCTATCGAATGAAATGATTTTGGATTTCGTAAGTTAACAAAAAAATTAAAAACTTATGTAGTACGTACGGTCACACCACACCACATTATTATGTTGATGTAGTGATGACACATATTTTATGTACCAATATGCTAAAGTTTTTATCCTGAAGAAGGCACACCCTTATATTATATTAAGGGAGATTTAGAGTTCAGTCGATCGATAGTGATTTAGAGTTTTTAATTAAGTCCTTTTTTTTTTTTTTTTTTTACGGCTTTATGTTAGGTTTTAACTCCAAGATTTTGGGCTCCACCCAAAATCTCATGATTAAAATCTAACGTGTAGCCTCTACAAAGCCCACTCTACACTTTAGGAGGGGAAATACCCTTCAAATCGGGGAAATACCCTTTAAATTTATTATGAATTAAAATAATTTTTTTATAAATTAAAAAGACTTTATTATAAATTAAAATAATTTTTTTTTATAAATTATTATGAATTAAAAGGATTTTCTTATAAATTTTAAAATATCTCTGGTCTCCATCTAAAAATTATTTTTCTAAAGAACATAAACTTAATTATCACTTATATTAATATATAGTGATATTTATTGTTGAATTAGCAATTAATTAAGGTGAATAAGGGAAGGAATGTGAGGGTTAAAATGCAGGTAGCTAGCCGATGAAGAAAACGCGACAATTAGATGAAGTGGTGGTGTGAGGAACCAATGCGAGGGCGATACGTACATACATACATATATACATACATACATACGATGATATGATACGCATTACAAGTTAGAAATTATTCAAATTAATTAGAAATGGAGGAAACATTCCATCGTGAACTTAAATGCCCATGTTTGGCTGTTTGCCATGTTGACATTTCAAACCCCAAATCTCATCTTGTAATCAACACCTGATAGTGACATCGAATAATCCTACGTCATTTGTGGAAAATATTGTCCTCGAGTACTGATTCTCTCCCCCATTTCCATCCTACATTATAATTATTATAATTATTATTTTATGTTTAATTCGCTTCATAACGTACTTTCATTACAAGTTATAATGTATTGTCTCTCAATTTATATAATAAAAAATATTTTTTTTTTGAATTATTTTGTAGTCTAAATAGCTAATATTGTTTCGGCTTAAATTTAATAGTCGGTTATATATTTTTAAATTTATTTTTCTATTTATGAGAATTAATTTGTCGTTTTTCTCCTTAATTAATTTTTTAAAATTAATTGTCACATCTTTCTTTAATTAATTTTTCAAATTTTCTTTCCTTATCTATCAAATTAATTACGCTTGTTAAGATACCAATATTTTCGTAATAGAAAGGACCATTTCGCATTCACGGGAGAGAGTGTAGAAAAGCTAGTAATCAATATTAACAGTCTTTTTATACTATCAACATTCTAAATTTATAAGTTAAAACATAATATAACATAATATAAAATGTAAATTTATATTGGCAGTCCATAAAAATATAGAATTATTTTTTATTTATTGATCATATATCAATAGTATTTTGAAAAGATCATATATAAATAGTAATTTATATTTAATTTATATTGGGTATTTATATTTATATCAATAGTATTTATATTTATATTTAACGCGTGAAATTTAAAAAAGCAAAAATAAAATTGGAGATTACATGACTTAAAAAGTCTACAGAAACAAATTGATGAAGTATATATAATATGAATTCCATCTATATACTTTCTAGACAAGCTTTGATTGCAATTAAAAAAATGTTTTGTGTACAATTGTAAGTCTCTTGTACTCAAATTTTTCTGTTCAAAACTAATTATCCTTTCATCATGTTGAAAAAAGAAATTGAATAAATCAAAGAAGCCCTGGTAGGCAAAAATAGATAAAGAGTAGAAGAAAGAAAACCAAAGGCCGGTGGATCAAATTTTTTCCATGAGCGAGCTAGGATGCAAACAACCAAATTAAGGTGACTATGAGCTAGGTCATATATATATAAGGTTGGTCGGTTTAGTCTATATAAATTTGGAAAAAAAAAAAAACAGAAACTGAAATATATATATATATATTTATACATACTTAATATATGATCATCTCATATGGGTTTTATCATTATTGAGAAACATCTCATGTGGCTTAAGTAATGGGGATGGCTAGAAGTTTGTTACATATTAAGACTAAAATGACAAATGGACAAGTTAGCCATCACCATATATAATAATTTCTTAATCCAAATTATTAAAATAATTTATTCAGATATATTCCACATTAAGCTAGCCAGGTTTCCAAATAATATTGATCAGAGTTACAATTAAGTGTATGTTTTTTGGGTAAAAGCATAAACAAATGATCGAATATATTTTAGTTGTCTCAATACTTACATATAAATATATAATTAACATGTTGTGAGTCAAGACTATATAATTAATGAAGAGTGTATAATTTGATTTGGAACTGAAACTAAAGCAAACCTTAAAATATATTTATGTTTATCAAAAAGATTAAAATATATGAAACCTCACCCGTATATTTTGCAGCTACAGATACACTCGAAAGAGATTAGCTAACTAGCTTGCTAGAGATAATATTCTATCTATTTGTGAGTGGTGGATGATGATGAATAATTGAATATCATTGACCATCGAAATCGAAAACCAAATTATGAGTTCCAATTCATGGTGGGGAGCTGAAACTGTGAGCGCAAAACCCCATCTTCTAGCGACCCAAGAAGTGAATTAGGGTGAAATGGTGCATTCGTAGTACTAGTACTCTGAGGAAGCTGGTTCAGCATAGAAACAAAGGAGTTGTTGTTTGCATCAACCCCACCTCCACTGCTACCACTATTATTCAGATCACCATGAAACCTCTTGCTCGACGAATTAGTCCCTATCGAACCCACTTCGTTCCAAAACTGCGATGGAAGTGGACGTTTCACATTCGAGCTTGAAGTAGCAAACTGATGATGATGATGGTGAGAATTAATGGAAGCAGTAGTACTGTTTTGCATGCCTTGATGATCACTCGATAATATACCCTCGAAAAAATTGTCGTCGTTTTCGAGCAAGGCAGTGTAATTGGTTGGCTTTGACAACAACGACGAGGGTGGTGGTGGTTTTGGGTTTTGCTGGGCACCCAGTGATGATGGGACAAACATCATACCCTCCATACAATCGTCCCTGTAATCATGACCACCCTCCATCATAGGCCTCTGTGCATTGTTCTTCTTATAAATCCGACACAAAACCCAATCATCAAGCTACAAGACAACAACAACAATGAGATTTTAATTGAATCAATATATACCCATAAACTTATTAATTTACAATATACATACCCTTAGAGAGGCTTTCTTATCAGGAGGCTTGAGACTCCTACTAGAATTGGTGTTGTTGTTGTTGTCGTCGTTGACTATGCGATACTCATGCATAATCCAATTGGTTTTAATCCCTTTTGGGGGCTTCCCACCATAGAAAACCAGAGCTTTCTTGACACCAACCTTGTGGTTTCCATTCGAACTTAGAATAGGCTTATCGGTTCCGGTGGCTTTCCAATATCCAGATGTCGCTGCTCTATTGGGCCTCGCTCCGTTCGGGTACTTCCGGTCTCTAGGACTGAAAAAGTACCACTCCTGCTCGCCAAACGTCGCCTTGCCTGTAACAAAAAAACCCCAATTCAAATTCAATCAAATCACAATCACTCAATTAATTAAAATGAAATTTAGTTCATTCATTCGTTACTTGGTAGCTCCCATGGATCAAACTTGTACAAGTCGACCTCGGCGATGATGGTGACGGGAAGCGGAGCAGAGGCGGCCTTCTTTTTGAGGTAATGGACAACCAGCTCTTCGTCGGTCGGGTGGAACCGGAACCCGGGTGGGAGTTGCGGCTGCTGTGAACCGGCCGACGACGACTCCGTGCTCTCCATCATCCCTAAACCCTCCTCCCTCGCCCTATTCCTAATTCAATTAATTCCCCTCTTAATCAATTCTGTAAACACAAAATATAATTTATATTTTTTGTTTAGTGAGTGGGTATGAAATTTAGGAATTGATTGATGAAGAGTTTGGGGAGGTGAGGAGGGGACTACTGAGGGCGGTGAGGCAGAGAGTGGCGGTTAGGTACTAATAAAAGGACACAAGCGGCACGGCCAATCGGGCGACACGTGGATTGGTGATGCAATGGCTGGCCGACACGTGGGAGGAGAGGGGGTGTGGGGACCATACACGAAATGGGAACGGGGCAGGTTTTGTGGGTCGGGGGTTTGGAACTGCCTGTACGCTTTTCATGTCATGCTTTTCTTATTGAACGCCAAACAAGCCACCTCCCTCCAAATAACAGATTTTCTTAGAGAGAAACAGAGTTTGCACGTGTGTCAATGTGCCATTATTTCTTTTCTTTTCCTAAAATCATTTTATGTTTTTTTTAATCATTATTATGTCCGTTTATTAAAAATGTTTTCATATGAGTTAAATATGTACACTTTTGTGGACTTTTCATATGAGTTATGGTCGTCATCCATATTTATTTGTGGAGTGAGTTTTGCTCTGTAATAACCCATAAAAACTTCAATCACTCACCCACCACTAGTCACTACTAGGTATACATATGTTTTCTAGCTAGCTAATCCACATCCCTTAGATAGGGTCATGAAAGATTTGATTAGTATCCTAGCTAGGTTTCCTTTGGTGTGCAAGATTGGATTGAATCATTATTGGTGAGGATTAATATTCTTAGTCTAAATCTAAGAAATTTGACTCTTATTTTACTCCTGATAATTGAAGTTAGAGGGCGGTCTCTCATATGTCCGAGCACGTTTTAGGAGTCCAACCTAATCTATATATATATATATACCCAAGTCAGACATTCACATTAATTCATAGATCGTTTCTGCTGATCAAGTACTAGCTTGTGAGTTTGCTTCAAACCCTGCAACAATTCGCATGCAGTGTCTCTATTAATTAAACTACTCTACACCTTCAAATCTGCATTAGTCAAAGCATGAACTGAAAAAAAAATTACTTCCACCACCACGTACATAATGCCTACCATGGCAATGAGGTTACTATATGTAAAATACCAAACTCTCATGCATTATTCTTTATGTGGGATATAAATTGAATAGTTGGATGAGTCAATAGTCTATGCTCCATACTTTGGTTTGGCCAATTTCCATTGGCTTTTGACTTTCATATATGTGGTTCTTAATCTCATATCCCTCATTAATTAAGGAGTGATCAAATTCTTTTAATTAAACATGAAAAATGATTAATTATATAGACATTTCCTAAAGTTTATTTTAGTGAGATTTCAAAAATTATAGTGAGACTTTGAGGCCTTCAATCGTTTGAGGTGGTCTAGCTGTTGCAGTTGAATGTCGTTCTCTATATATAAGCTAATTAGTACTCAATCGTCCATTAATTGGCCCTTTGGCATATGCTTTATAACTTTCTATAGGAAATGGGCACATGGGGTCGAGTACTCCATGCGTCAAAGGCCTACTGATGGATGGACTTTGACTATTACATCAACGGTCCATGTTACTCTTTTTTCTTTCTTTACTGCAATATTTCGCTTTTAGTAACCATCACTATCCAGTATCCACAAATTAATAACAAAATGAGGTCATTATGTACCTTTTCACTATTCAAGATTCACATAATTAAAGAGAAATGAAAACTACCTTTTGATAATTATGTTGATTCTATAGCTTTATATACACTTTTGCTTCTGTACATCACATCCAGCTATGACTAATTGGGATGTTTGCGTATCAGAAAATTCATGTTCTATTTATATATTTATCATTACAAATGTGCCATTAGCTCTATTATGAAAAGAGCAAATTTGCTCACCACCCTGTTAAAGAGATGACCATCACCACTTTCTTCTAAGCATGCCACGTGTTTTATTACTTAACCATAGTTAATTTTTTTATATTTAAATTATTTAGTAAAGTTTTAATTGATTTTTTAATTAAAATTACATTTACCTAAAAAAAATTCAAAAGTTATTTCACCTTCCCTTTCCCACCTCTTCCTCCCTCCACGGTCCCACCTCCGTCCCCATCTCCATTGGCAGGAATTCTCATCGGCGGCAGATGGATTTGTGCGCTCCATGAACGAGCGAGTGTGAGAGTCCAACGACTCCACCCCGTGTTTTTTAGTTCTGTGTGCAGCCAAACAACAATTAAGGGTTTAGGTTTGGTTGATGTATTTGCAGATTTGTTGGTTTGGAGGGTGAAACACTCAAATCGGACCTTTTCATTAGGGCAATAGCAGCAAGATAGTGGATCCATAAACCTAAATGCTGACCAAATCCATTTTTGAATAGGCAAGTAATCAAAAGTTAAACAACACGTAGTCCATGAAATTGCTCCTCTTTGGATTTTAGTCGGAGTAATAATCTAATAAATCAAACCCGCTTATTGAGAGAAAAACAAATGTCAAGACTTTTTAATCATTAGAACAAAGATGTATATATGCATAGACACATAACAAGACACAGAACAGAAGAGTGAGGATATTCAAATTAAAAGGGATAACAAAACTAAACCCAAGTTCTTAGCAAGTTAATTTACAAAAATTAGGACCCAGAAAAAGAAAGTAACAATTATTTACATGGAGGAGCTAGATGGTGGTTTGTTGGGTTGCCACCGATGACAAATCCAGCCGGAAAGGAAGGAATGGGGTGGGAACTGGGTAGGCCTCACCAAAAAGCCCAAGGCTTGAAGCCCACCCGGCCCGTCCGAAAGTCTCTTGGGGTGGGCTTGGGCCATTCCCTTGAAACCCATGGGCCGCCCGAAGTCCAGCCCGTTTATGCCCGCCTAAAGCCCGACCCAAAGTCCAATTTGGGAATCATAACATATTAAATAGGTTTTTCGTTTGTTTACTCTAATAAATTATTAATATGCTTATTAAATTATTATATAATACTATAATGTTAGTAAATAGTAATAGTGTAAACTATGTAATACCATAAATAATAAAGTACTTAACTTTTAAAATTATATACAACATTACAACTATAATAGAATATAAATGTACAGGCTCATTCTGTTGAGGTATACCTCAACTTATTTATGTTGAGGTATACCCTGTTAGGGCCCACACGAGTCGTTTTGTGTCGATCCGAACCGTTCAATTTTTACATCTCCATAGATAGATTATCCTTGCAAAAAATTAGCCAAATCGGAAATCATTTGCCTATCTAACTTTGATCAAATAAATGGACGAACCAAGTATTTTCGATGAAACCGTCCATTTGTTTTATCAAAGTTAGATAAGCAAATGGTTTCCGATTTGGCTAATTTTTTGCAAGGATGATCTATCAATGAAGATGATCCTTGCGAACGGTTCGGATCGACACAAAACGACTCGTGTGGACCCCAACAAGTTCATACCTCAACATAAATAAGTTGAGGTATACCTCAACAGAAGGAGCCTGTATAAATGTATATGTGTATATACAACTTTTATAATACAACTATAATTAAAGTTATTGAACCACGATCGTCAATTCATTAATTCAACGATCTGTACCATTCATTTTATATTTTCATAGTCAAATATCATACTTACAAAAAATCGGCTAAATCGGAATTCATCTACCCATTCGATTATCATTAGAAAAACCATGATGATTCATTAATTCGACCACCATTACGTCACTTTTACATCTCTGATTAAGCTAATTTTTTACAAGAATTCTCTTTGAGTGAGGAACTAAAACTTGAATGGTTCGGATCGTTGAAAACATGATCGATATGTGAGCTTTTACATATAAATACACTTGAAGAGTATAATTCTAATAACTTTCCCGTTGAAACCTTGTTGTTTTCATAATTATGAAGACCACAACGTGATTTCAACAATCTGACCCGTTCATTTTCTATGTTTGTTCGTATGATTAATCGTCTGGGCATAACGACAAGTCACACAAGGCCTAACACCATGCGGTTTGGGCCTAGACCCAAAAGACTAAGCCCTTCCTGGGCTCCTAGCCCATGATCTACTAGGCTCCGGCCTCCTAGGCCACGACCTTCTAGGCTCCGGCCTCATAGGCTCCGGCCCCCTGGGCCCCGGCCTCTTAGGCTCCGGCCTCTCAAGCTCAAGCCTCCCGGGCCCCCGACCCGTGTCAACTCACTCGGATCCTCGAGACCGGTGACACGTGGCGCTCGTACAGTGCAAGTCACCACAAATGACACGTGTCGTCACCGGATTGGTTGACACTCTTCCAAAGATACTATAAAAGAGGTACCTTCTTGTCACAAAAGGACAACTGAAATCATTATTATACTATTCACTCACTCTGCTCTCAGATCTCTCTGAACACTGACTTGAGCGTCGGAGGAGCTTTGGCCGGCACCACACCGGTGCCCTTCCCGTTCACTTTTGTGTACCTGTGCAGGGTGCTTTGGATATCATTCTCTCTCATTCCTCACCAGTCGGACCCAGCTACCCGTTCCTGCCCTACTTCGACGTGTCATCCGCTCAGTGGTGGGTCAACGGGCCTACGTGGTTCGACTCGACGTTGACTGCTCTACCATTTTTGAGCATCAACAACCACAATTTCATACCATCTTACATGACATTCATACATTGGACACTAAAAATTAAAAAATAAAACCTAAAAAAGAAAAAAGAAATACCCTTCTAGTAAAATAATGACACATCAGGTATGATACAAATGTGAGAAAAAAAATGTGGGACAACTAGCATTATTGAAATATTAAAAATTTAACTATGGTGAAGTGACAAGACACGTGGCATGCTTAGAAGAAAGTGGTGATGCTTACCACTTTATAAGGTGGTGAGCAAATTTGCTTTCCTATTATGAATATGTATTCTCTGTCAATATATCGACCCTGACTTAGGTTGTAATTAATTAGAAATTAAGAAGGCACAATTAGCTTTATATTAATGTTGTGCTATGTTATCTTAGCCACTTCGTTATCATATTAGAGTTAGGTTCATATAAAATCAGAGTATCAAAAATTAAAAACAGATTGGACTTAGGCTGTCCACGTGGAAATCTATGATATTTTAGACATGTCCAGGCTGTGGCATGTATGCTACGTGCTGGACTGCTTGTATTTTGTGTCCTGCTTGAATGATTTGTAGAATTGTAGGCAACATAAACAAACAAATAAATACAAAAATCAAGAAGAAGAACAATAGCCTATATGAGTTTGCCTAACTTGTTGATTAGGTAAGAACAAATGGGTTGGGATGCTCGTGAACATCAAAATTTTCTTTTTTCTTTTTAAATCATGGTCATATGACAGCTGCCATTTGATCGTTATCTTCATTTGGGTTACGAAATAGCTTTTGTAGCTTAGAATCTGCCATCTATCTATCACACTTGATTTGATACAAAATTGTGTAACACATGCACATGATCATACTCCATTTATAGATAAATATCTAAAATTAGGGCTTCAAGTACAAACAAAATTAACATGGGATGAACTTTATATGAGGCAAATTTTGATGATTGGGCTTGGAACAAAGGAGAACTAGCCCACAAGGAGCCAACTAACACAGCAAGAACTAATCTTGGGCCCTATGTTGGGCTAAAAGGGCCATCTGTATCTTCTAGTGTGAACTGAGGACATACATCTTGCAACCATGAGGAGCAACATTTACAGTCAATCCAGAATGCATGTTCTTTGAAACAAATGAGTGCTGCAAAATCAAATGACATTGAGGTTGGTTAGGAATTCATTCATCTTTTACGACAGATAGAACTAGTAGTACAATTAACAAATTTCAACATTCTATGCCTATATATTCATTTGCAGTAGTCAATCTGTATATTTCAATTTAAGTACAGACAAAAACACATGATATATATATATATATACATATATACACATATATACATACCGCCCACAGATCTCTGACAACAACAGGGTTATGGGGAGAGAGCCCAAGTTCCCTCCATGTCACAGATATTGGAGCCCATGACTGGCCTCTATTCCACAACACTACCACCACTCTTTTCCTTGATAATGGTCCTGCCCAAACCTGCATCAAATTGACTCTAAATGATGTAGAGAATATATATGATTATGTTTTAATCAATAGTGTAAAACTAAAATTGTAGAACTGAAGGAAAAGGGACAGCAATTGCAACATATAAGTACTTGTAGGCCATCTTTTGATTGTAGTTTCCTTGCTTGAACTCCCAGCGGATCCTGATTTACATCAATGACCTCCTTGTTGCCAAGGATCTCAAGAGTTTCTCTGCCTGCAGTTCGGATATCACATCCAATAAGTAGAGGAGCCTGCAGTCACAACTCACATTATTATTTCTGGGATCAATATCAATGCATGTAGTTAAGTCAGAGATGACTGGAAGTAATTAGAAAATTTGAAGAGAGTGCAGAACGACAGACTTTCATAACAGCCCAAATGCTAAAATGAGATCGATACTCCTCTACACTCATCCCTCCGTTGCCCACTTCCAACATGTCAGGATCTATTACAATTCATCAAATTCAAATAAGTATGCAGAAATTTGGAAACATAACAGAACCACATACAGGGTATCACAACATATATTAGAAAATTACCATTCCACCTCCCAGGCCCTGCATATCTTCCCCAAATGTTGTTTTCATCTGCAATCGAAGTGATACTGAAAATCGTAATATACACAGATTAATTGAAGCAACAGACTCAATGTTTCAAGGTTAGAATTCTATGTCAAATCAGGATTTAGCTAGCTTGAGATAGATCTTGAAAAAAAGGAACTGATGGAGAGTGACCTTTCCCAGATGTCCTTAATGTCTCCTGTAGTTCTCCAAGCATTACCATACCGACCAGCCCATTTGGCAGGATTCTCTTGTCCCCTTTAAAAACATTTCTCTATTAAAACTTGTTACACTATATCAAGCAGATTCTAGTGGTGCAAACACACCACTACAAACCTTGGAATAAATTTAAGACAGTACTAAAACAATGTTATTAAGTGTACAAGTGACTTGCCATTCACATATGGAGTATAGAATTGGCCGGCCAGCTTTTTGCAATGCATAACTCATTCTAGCATATCTGCAACATAAGGAAGAGATTTCATTAAAGGGGACTAGAGTTTGTCAATGCCTTTTGTGTAGTTTCAGGAACTACACGATGTCCAGAGCTAATGAAAATAAATGAATAGTAGTACCTGTTTTGAGGCTTAGAACCATCATTGTAGCAGTTATCATACTTCAAGTAGTCAACCCCCTACAGCCAAATGCCACTATCAGCTTAAAGTTCATCTTCTTAATTAAGTATAGTTGTGTTGATTTTTCATCTAAACTAGAAAACCAATTAATCATCCTTGCAAACTATATAGGTTGAAGAATATCAGGCACAAACCCACTCAGCAAAGGTTCTTGCATCTTGCTCTTCATGCCCAAGTGAACCCGGCATTTTCTTGCTGCAAGTCATATAACTGAAAACACAGAGATGAAAAAAATGAATGATACCATTCTTGCTGCATGCATTCATATAGGCGTTACAAATGTATGCAAACCTTCTGTTAAAGTAAAAGATAAAAGAATTACCCAGCATCAGAATATATGCCGAGTTTTAAGCCTCTTGCATGAACATAATCTGCAAGGGACTTGATTCCAGAAGGAAAGGTGGAAGATTTTGCTCTTAGATTACCCCTCCGGTCTCTGTTTCCTTCAGCCCAACAATCATCTGCTTTTTAGTCCACATCAAGAATGAGTCAGAAAAATCATATATGGATTATACCACAAAACAATCACAAGGAGCATTCACTAGAACCAAATTAGGGAAATTAAAGAATGTAAGAATGTGGACCTATATTTACATATTTGTATCCAAGTGCTGCCAAGCCAGTTGAAACAAGAGCATCCACTGATCTCAAAATTGAAACAAAATTAAAATGATTAGATAGGAAGACACTAATTAAGAATTGAAACAGAATTCTGTACGTAGTTACCAATGGTCTTCACAATCCGCTCGTCCATATTGCATTGGAAATGATTCCAACTGTTCCAACTGCATCATAATTCAAAACCAGAGTCATATAATCTTGAAACAATTAAAGGGTATTCTTTGATGTCACCCACTTACCCCATTGGGGGTGTTCGAGCAACCCCATTGGCAACAAGGAACTGAGTGTACTCCTGATGATGGGCATTGCTGCTGCTGTTGAAGTTCATGGCATCAATCACATTGACAATATTGCATAAAACAACAAAGAGATGAAGAAAGAGAGAGCTCCTGCTCCTGCCTCTCCAGTCCATTGTGGTCCAAGAGTACTGTGATCAAACTCAAAGGGTACTGAGGAGGGAGGGTGTGGGTGTGGCAGGTCGTTCTTTTGATGTGAAAATGGGCAAATGCAAATGGGCACCGACCCACCGACGGATTGGATTGGATAACAACCTCAATTAATTTCCATGTATGTACATGATTAATACAAGTATATGGGGGTGGTACGTAGTAGGTGGGGAGACAGAGGCAAGCTTCTTATTTCGGATATGATCGATTTTGCTTTAAATGTACGGCACAAATTAATCCTTCATTTCTTTTATAAAAAAAAAAAAAAAAGATATTAATGCTCGTACAGAGAAAACGATGTAAAATAATATTAGAGACAAACTATATTCTTAATTTTTGTTCACTTAGATATAGCATGAGAGTTTCTTACTTGTTTGCTAATAATTATTTGATTTAATGAATAGCTCACAATCTTTATTTA